>NC_137565.1:3765200-4269092 GCF_963082525.1 Nesoenas mayeri
AAGACTGTGGAGCTGTTTCAGCGTGATAACATTTCAGGCTTGACTAGTGTATGTCACAAAAAATAAACTAAGCTACCATGATGCAGCTTTTCCTGGGTGGTTCTTGGTTTGATTTTTGTTTCCCCCCCACCCCATTTAATTTCCTTACTAAATTAAAACTATATGGGGGGGAAAGAGAAATTAAAGAGTGCAAGGAGGGCAGCAACAGTGCTTGGAAGTTTTACAAAGCCTAAAATTGGTGCTATGTATTCAGTGATTTTTTTTTTTTTAATGTAAAAATTCTAGAAGGTCAGAATTCCTTTTGTTCCAGTTTCAAACAATGAAGCTTTGTTCCTAGTATGCAGAAACAAAATAAGTGAAACTAGTCAAACTTTCATTGTCCAAACTGACAGACAAGTAAACAATTGCTGCTGTTTTACTGAGCTTTTTGCTGCCTTCTTAGCAACTGCTAATTTTCAAGACTTAAAATTGCAGTTAGCATAAGCGATGCAGCTGGGGCATTTCTTGCATGAAAACAGCTCTGCTAAGAAAAGGATGGTTCTACACTGAAGATACTTACTCTGGAATTTTAGGATTCACTGTACTAGTTTCTATCACTAGTCACTAGGCGAATATGTATCACTAAGCGAAGACTTGGAAGTAACCAATTAAACTATTACTGCTATTTTTTTGTCTGAATTCGGTTAGACTGTGCTTAAGGTACTCAAACCATCTTATTTTTAAAAGTTAAAAATGTAGAGTTTAGTGTCATCCTGGATGTGTTGAACTTGAAACAGACTTGCTAGGTTGTGGCACCATTTTAGAGTGGTCGGGGCAGATGTTCTTGGGTAATGTTGGCATTTTTTTATAGCCTTGGTTTTGCTTTGAGTCTCAACTTAATAGAAAGGCCTTTCCTTCGTATGTTGCCAGAGTAGATGAGGAGTTATCTTGGGTAATTTTGTTGTCCCAGTTCTCTTTGAAGTAAACAGCCCCAAGCTTCTGCCTTTCCCTGCCTCTAGTCAGTATGGCCAATTTTCTCTCCACCAAGTTTTAGTCATACTTTCTTTTAGAAACGGCGTGATCGAAACTACATGCAGACCAAATAATGACACAGCAAACTTTTTTCCTTGCACATTTAGACATTTTTATTTGACCGCATTGAGCAGAGTTGTGGATGTTACACTGTGTGGCGGAGTGTTCGTGCATTTTTGTCAAACGGATACTGTAAAATGTTTCAGAGCTGCTGGTTTGAGGGGGTTACTTGTGTTAATTCCCCTTCTGTAGAGAAATTCACTTTCAATAGCGGCTCTAAAGTTCCTAACACCAAAAGTACTGATAAGCTAAAACTTGATCTGCAGAGTTAATCTTTCTCCTCTCACTTGTTTCTAATTAGTAAACAATGTTGTAAGCTTCTGAACTTAGATACGATGGTCACTGTTGGTGTCTTAGTTAGATGAAAATTAAGGATTTATCCTACCCAATTAATATATTTATGTAGTCCCCTCTTTTTGATGCAGGAGGCTTCATCCTTCTGGAAGGTGAAGCTAACAGTCTATTCTTACTCATTTTTCTTGACCCATTCAGGGTTCGAGGAGACAGACTAGTGGGAGGTGACATCTTCGAAGGACCTGCCATGTTAATTAAATCTGCCAGATGTCTCAATATTTCTTAGTATCTTCTGCATCTGATAACTGCAAACCAGGTCGTTCTGCCAATTTAGCCGATCACCTCAAATACCTTAAAAGATTCTAGTTCTGACCCAGCAAGTGGTGTTTAATGGCGTTGCATGTGGTCAGTAGCAGTTCTGACAATTATTATATGTTTCTTTGGGTACAGTCTCTAGTGCTTAAAAATCTGTCTTCTCCTTGTCCGAGTACCTTACATCCACCACTGCAATTGTGGTGCAGCCATCTTAGTGTCAGTCCACTAAAAGAAGGTTTCTCCATGCTATTGGGCAGATTAAAACTAGGAAGAGTAAGAATGAAGTGCCCGGGGCTTTATTTATTACAAGAATTACCTGTTCTGCTACGTGTACTTCGCTCTGCGTGTGACCAAACAGCTGGATGTGGCTTTGCTGTACATGTAGAGAGGGAGAAGCCAGTGAGAGCTGTTTCAGAGTCTGTCAGTGAGTGCATCTAAAATCTCAGTAAATATATTTGTTTGTTTTATAGCAAGTGGTCAGTTTTGTTGGTTTTCAATGTTTTATTTTTTACCAGTGGGTGTTACAGGCTGTGGAGAATAAGTGAAATGAGTTTCTGCTTGAGGTGTATCTGAGAAGACATAAGCAACAGCTCTAGTGATGTGGACTCATTTATTTGCTGTCTTAGTACTAGGGCAAATGGGCTTCCTTCTTAAGGAAGCAAAACACATTATCTTCCCACTTCATCTTAAAATGTAGTGTGTTTGGCTTTTTACTAAGTTTTTACACTATCTAGAATAGCTTTTTGAAATGAATTTTGCTTGTCCTACACATAAAGGAGTCTGTGACCTGATGTTAGTGTCCTATTTAATATGTAGTTAACATACTATAATAGTGGAACATTCGTTCTTTCCACTATGCAAAACAAAATTTCCCCGATGAATGAATTACTACCTAATGTAATGGCAAGGAAGAAATAAAAGCTTTCCTTGTAAGCTTTTTATCGCTAACTTGTTGTTACAAGATAAACTAAATGAGTTTTAATTGTGCTTTGCTTGTGCAGTGAGCTTCACTGGCGGAGACGCATCATGAGCATCATACAGTCACACCATTTCTGCCTCTTGGTGTTTCTTGTGATGCTTAAAAATGTAGTGAAGACTAGAAGTGTTTTTTCTTTTTAAGTTTGTGGATATGATAGCATTTCATATAGTAAATAATTTCTCTTTTTTTTGGCTCCTAATTTAAAACATAAAATAGAGGAAAAAAATCTACCAAAGAACAAAGGAACCAGAGCAAATCTAGAAAGTGAAACTCTGTGTATGAGAGTCAGCAGTGCGTGTGCCCTTAAATCCAGGAAAGGGAAATTTAAATGTGAGTGCGTGTGCACAAAATGAAGCAGAATTAAATGTAACTTGTCTTTATGGTTCCTTTTTCTTTTTTTCTCCAGAGATGGTGGAGCCAGGACAAGATCTGTTGCTTGCTGCTTTGAGTGAGAGTGGAATCAGTCCAAATGATCTATTTGATATTGACTCTCCGGATGTGGTTCTTGCAAATCCAGCACCAACTCCAGCTGTTCAGCAGGTTAAAAGAAGAACATAGTTGTTGCTAGAGGATAAGAGAGCTTGTACTTGATGTATTGTGGAGGGTGGGGATGGTGGCCATAGCAAGTGGTTAATGAATGAGGAGTTTCTTGAATTTCTTGCTTAATAGTACTGAAATTAGAAAATAACTGGCTAATTAATTTTAAAATTCTATACAAAAAACAGTCTGAAATACACTATTGAGCTCAGTGCAAACGTTAAATATGCTTAACTTCTGGATATTAAGTGGGAGCGTGTTGTCATGTATCCATGGCTAAGTCTAATATTACTGGAGTCTAGCTGCTCTGCTATAAAATGTCCAAAAAGTGTGATATAACACGGTGTTTAAGCTCCATGACAGTATTCAGTCTGTAAGAACGTAACGATTTCAGTCACAGACTGGAAACAGTAGTATGTTGAGTGGTGGCATCACAAGACTAATTACATTTTCACCACAATTAACTAACCAGGTGTTATACGTTTAACTTCTTTGAATGGGAAATCAACCACTTGATGATCTTTATTTTCAGTGGAACCTTTGTTAATGAGCACAGTTAAGGACTTGCCCATTAACTTCCATGTTGTGGGTGAATATTTAGTCTTGAGGGATTTTTTTTCCCCACTAATGTGTTTCCTGATCCTTACTTTCTTTTCCCTGCAGTCAGTGCCACTTAGTGCGTTAGAACTAGGCTTGGAGACTGAGGCCACAGCTGCTGTGAAACAGGAGCCAGAGACCGTATCAAGTCCAGCCTTATTAAATGTTCGGGTAAGAACTGATACTTGGGGATTTCGTGTCTGTGGTGTTACCCCAAGTTGAGCCTGTTTAGCCCATGGCAGTAATTACTGATCTTACTGTCCTTATCTTGAGCCTTTCATCGTTTTTTTTCTCCCCCTGTCCAGTTGAGGAGGGGGAGCAATAGAGCAGCTCAGTGGGCACCTGGTGTCCAGCCAAGGGGTAAAAACCAAGCTATTTTCTCTGCTAGTTGTGTAGCTAGTTTATATATCGGAAACTCTCTTCAGCTTAGTGTTCTTGTACCTGTAGTAGTCACATCTTGTACGTACATGATTAATCTGTCATGCTGGTTTTTAATGTCCTTTCCTTTACCTTAAAATAAAATTGAAAAACACCACTCAAAAATACTTATAGCAATATATTGATAGATACTTCTTGCTCAGGTGGTTGCACCACGAGATGCTCTAGCACTTTCAGTGTATTATGTTGAGACATTTCTTATTACAAGTGTCTTAAAAACTGGTGACTCCTGTGCTCCAGGTGAAAGGCTGATAAACTCTGCTTATTTTTCCCCTGTATTCTGAAAATTTCCCTGGTTCTTTGTTGCTAGCAACCACCATCCACCACAACCTTTGTGCTGAATCAAATAAATCAGCTTCCGACTTTGGGAACTACCATAGTGATGACAAAAACAACACCTGTTACTACTACGAGACAGACGATCACCGTAGCAAAAATAATTCAGACCAGCACAACTACTCGACCGTCGGTTGCAGCACCAGCAGTTCGCAATGCCTTGACCACTGCACCTTCCAAGGACCAGATTCAGCTGAAAGATCTGCTCAAGAATAATAGTCTTAACGAACTCATGAAACTGAAGCCACCTCCTAATATTGCCCAACCAGTAGCAACAGCAGCAAGTGAGTTTTCTTCTTTCTTCATTATTATGCTATTTTAGACAAAGTGTGAAACAATGTAATGTGAAGATCTTTGCACATCTTGTATTTTCATTGATTAGTAACATATCACAGCAAAATGAAATGGTTCAGAAAACCTGATAAATTCTGTTCTAACTTTAATAGTGTTAAAATTCGGGGTGAGGTAATACTAAATAACAGGCTTTAAAATATATTAAACTTCTGATTTCCTGCAAGACATGAGCAAAATAACGTTTTAGATTGCAGCTGTCAAATGGGTAAAATCAGTTGTCGAACATGACTGAAGTGGATGTAGTTATCTTGAGTCTCTGTGAGTTTTTGTTCTACTGTATATTTGCTGTAGAACTATGACAAGTGAGTACTTTTTTTTTGTTTTCATCTTCCAAACTAGACTTGTAGTTTGTGAGAGTGCTCTATGATAGGGGGTTTCTGTAAAGCATCTCCTGAGAAAGAACTTGTCTCTCTCTCTGTGTTTCATGGGAGGCATCAGATCCATTGTGTTTAAAAACTTAAGTCCGAAAAGCTTGCTGATTGTTTCCATGTTACTTCTTAAATGTGGTGGTAACAAAATACTTGTGGCGTTTAAGTTACCACGCTCCAAATGTTCATTTTGTGATTCCTTTCATAATCTTTTTTTTGTATGTTTCTTCTAATATGTGGACAGCTTATGTGGTCCACTTAATATAAAGGAAAACGTGCATCTGTATGTATTACTTGATTATTTCAGTTTATTCTAGTTTTAGCATGAGGTTAAGAACAGACTAGTTAAGATTGAAAATGTCTCTTGCTGCTGCTTCTGAAAAGTACAGAGACTTTTCCTGCATTATTTTCATTGTCTCTGCCTATTTTCATAGGCGGGGTTGGAAGTAACCTATTTTTTTCAGTTGCAGATAGAGCGTGCAATACGTAAAGCTGTCTGGGGCTGAAACAAAAAGAAGAATGTGCATCCTTGTTTCATTGCTTTGTTATGGAGTGATTGACAAAAATTGAGGTTGAGACACGCAACTGAATACTTGTAGAAAATCTAAGGGTAGAGAAGGTCTCGGAAAGCAACATGGTCTTTTCATATAATTCAGGCAGCATAGAGTTAAATTATGGAACCTCTTTGAGGAAAACTTTATTTGTGCAATTGTATTAATTGTCTTTGAAGGGCAATTATGTGAAATTTATTACGTGCATTGACTGTCAATGTGACAGAACCTTGACAGCTGCTCGCAATGTTTTATCTCCATCCTTGTGTAATTTTTTTGAGTTCAGTACTGAGCCCTATTGCCAGTTGCTTCCAAATGGGGCCGAGGACAGGCAGGTTAATAAATCATCCTCTTTGAAGGATCCTGTTACAAACTTTAGACAATTGAGTCCCAAGTGTTGACTTTTTTGTTTTACAGAAATAATTGTAGTTTCTCCTAAGGTGGTAAATGCCACCAGACCAGGTACGTTCATTTCTGTTGAAACACTGGGCTTTCTGGTTGGTTGTTAAGCTTCAAAGGCTCACAAGATGGAGTATTTCTTAACGTTACGTGTACATTTGGTGAAGGTCCAACCCCCTTTTTTTTTCTAAATACTGAAACTCATGCACAGCTGTGTCAAATGCAGTGGTGTTGCATGGGAGGTTTCTTCAGTTGGTAAAGTAACAGATTTAACTACTTGCTCAGACTTTTTAATTTGGACAAAAATCATCATTGTGTTCTTGAAGCATCAGTGTGCTACTGGACATTTTAAATGTCTCTTCCAGCTCATTACTAGAGAAAGATCTTAATTTTAGTTGAAGTTTGGAGGGAATTCCTGTAAAACAACTTTTCTTTTATAGCTGATCTCAGCAATGGTGCAGTGAAGAAGGAGGCTTCCACAAAAGAGGTAGCAAGAATATGGATAAATGATATTAAAATGAGAAGTTTTTCACCTACTATGGTAAGTAGTACAAATGGTTAAGTTGCTAAATGGAAGTACATTTTATTGGCCGTAACCACCTGTGACTAGTTTCAGTAGTTACTCATACGTGCCTTTTGTGTGGTAGAATTATCGAGTGCATCTGTTTGGTCGAAAGGTTGGTTTCTCCACTAGATGAATACTTGGTTAGGTGACTAAAAGTAGCAGCTGTGTAGAACAGAATACCTGTATAGTGGATGACAATTTCAATAAATTGTTGTCCCGAACAGAACCTCATTGTGTGGACGAAGATGGGTGTGCTCCAGTTAAAGCTGATAAGCATATCACTTGCTCTGTGCTTCAAGATGTTTTCTTTTAAAATATTCCAGTTTGTGTAACTAGCAGCAAGGAAACTAAGAGACTTTTTTTTTTCTAGCATGGTGGTGTGATTTGTAAGATGTAAATTAAGTATCATTCAAATTTCTAAATGTAACAAAAGTACATTCTGATGCTGTAAGCACTTGAGTTTCAGCATCTTCACTGATAACTAGAATCAGGTTGAAGTTTGAACAGTGCTCCTTAGGGACTGGCATACAGAAGGATTTTCAGATACATATTTTTTTTATATTAAACATTGAATTAATAATTGTGGAAGGCTTATTTATCATCTAGTGAGTACTTTAAAATTATTCATATATTTACATTGACCAAGATGACCCTAAAAAATGGGTAACTGTCAGGTTTCAGACCATACTGGATAGAACTGTGACTATTGCAACTGTTTCCTGGTTTTATGTTGCGAAATTACATAATGAATGTGAAACTGCAGGAGGCTTCATGTGAGTACATCTATTTTGGCTGTTAACTGTTCTGTTTTCAAGACAGTTTTCTTTAAGTGACAGTTTGGATTTAAAATTTTGCAAGAAGTGTTTATTTTTTTTAATTATACTTGAGTTTGAAGTACTTAAATCTCCTTGCAAAGGAGAGAAGTTCCCTGACTTTGTCTTTGGAGGGTAGTTCAGAGTGTACAAAATCTTGCAGTTCTGACTGTAGTTTTCCCAGCTGCTCCCTGGTTCATCTATTTACATGTGTTACAACATTCATGTGCAAGTTGGCGCTCATTTCATTGCTCATGTTAATATCCAGAACACAGAATATTAACAAGGTGGTGTTTGACTAATGCAGGTTATTTCTCTATTCTAGAAAGTGCCAGCAGTAAAGGAGGAGGAGGAACCCGAGGAAGAAGATGAAGAAGAAATGGGCCATGCAGAAACTTATGCTGAGTATATGCCAATAAAATGTATGCCTTGCAGTTTTGTTATGTCAAATGGCTTAAATGTTTTTAGACCTAATGTGTTATTTACTTGTCTGTAGTTACTAACACCAGAGAACAGGTTACTATCTGAATCAAGTCAAAAGGACCTGAATTTGTGGAATTTTTTGTGTTCTATAATGCTTAGTTCTGAAAGGCACATAGATTTTTATTTTCAATAGAAAATGAATTCTTTAGTGTATCTTTGAGCAGTACTCACTTCAAAAATATGATTGAACTGGGATCAGGCTCTTTTTACCTGTGTTAAGACACTTTGTGCCTCAGCAGATGAAATTTTATAAAGGGATTAAGTGGTCACTGCTACACTTAAGAATCTAGTTTGAGTCTTCTGGTGTGAAGTCACCCTAAGCACATTCTTCCTGCATTATTCCGGACTGACTTCTTAGAGCTTTTTTATTTCTTAAAAAAAAAAGTGAGTCTTACTGCTGTTAATTGCTCTCTCCCCCCTTAATTCCCCCCCTTCTATTCTTTATTTTAATCAGTGACGAAAAGCTGTTCTCTTGTTTCCTGGGTACGTTGCTGACCTCCTGTAAAAGCAAGGCAGAACATTTTGCGTGGAGTTTGTAGCTAAATGGTTAATTTCTATTGTCACTGAGATCTGTCAGCAATTAAACAATGTCTGTTTTAAATGTTTTCTCCTCTCATGCTGCTTAAAACCAGCACTATATAAACAGTGAGAAGAATGTTGCTTTTGTGATTCTGGCATCTTGTGGCTGCCTCTGGCCTTTTGGGGAGGCAAGGTTCAGACCAGTTTGTTTGGGTTCTTTTCCAAACATTTTAAGTGTACAAATATTTTAGTTTTCTGTGAACTGAATTTTATCTAATTTCATGAAAAGCTGGGGGAAGGTGTTGAGAAACAAAGTTAAGATTAGAGTTATACAAATTCAGGTTAATGTATTCCTTTGTATGAGATGTGGTTTAACACTTTAAGTACTGTTGCAATGAAACATAGTTGTTCTTGAGTTCAGCCTTTGCAATGGACAGTTGTAATTTGTTTTGGTAAATACAGTAACCTGTGCTGCAGTGACAGAGCTCTGTAATTACGTTTTCATCTTCCCTTTTCAACCAGTAAAAATTGGTCTACGTCATCCTGACCCGGTAGTGGAAACCAGCTCATTATCCAGTGTGACTCCTCCTGATGTGTGGTACCAGACATCAATATCGGAGGAAACAATTGATAGCGGCTGGTTGTCAGCATTGCAACTTGAAGCAATCACTTACGCAGCTCAGGTATGCCAGACATTAGTACAGCTCAAAAGATAACGTAGAATTTAAGAAGAGAAAGTGTCTGCCAAGTGCAGCTATGTCCACTTTACAAGGAGATGAAATAGTAAGAACTTAAAGGTTTCAGTTGCATTAGAATGTGGCAAGTGAGCTTCAGTTGAGATAAACATGAGGTAATACACCTAGGAGAGCTTTGTCTAAACCACTTCCATGATGCTGATCTCAAACTCTCTTAAAACTCAGAAGGGCATCTTAGTCATTGTCCATATTGCTCTGAAATAACTTAGTGGCTGCAGTAGCCGTAGGGTGAGAAAACCAACACTGTTTGGCATCATTGGGAAGGGTGTGGAGAACAAGACTGGGTGTTACTTTGCTGCTGTGTTAAATTTCAGCGGGCCCATGTCAGATGTTGTGCGTGCAGCTCGCTGCATGGTGGGGGGAAGGCAGTGAAGTTAAACAACAACTAAAATGATGATGGGAGGGGAGAAGTTGCCTCATGAAGAGACAAACAAGGCTGGGATGCCTCAGGCTGGAGAGGAGAAAAATGAATGGTAAGGAAATCAAAGTTTACATAATCAAGAAGGCAGTGGAATCCTGCAAAACAAGAACAAAGCAGAACTTGGCAAAACTGATAGGAGATTGGTTTAAGACTAATAGGATAATACTTCTTGATGCAGGCACTAGATACCTGGGCCTTGTTGCCACAAAAGGCTATAGAGGTGTGTATCAGTGGTTTTTAAAAAAAAGCAGCCGGTCTGTTAGTAGGGTCTAGAATAATTAGATGTGTACAGTGGTTTTACAGCAATTCTGGGTGCTGAGGGAAGAAGGGGCAGACTGGGTCACATAAAGCAATTAGGCTCATATGCTCTCCCTAAATGAAATCCCCTCTTCCTGCTGTTGGGAGGCTACTTGGCTGGGTGACCACTGGTCTCCTTCAATAGGATGTTTCTGATGTTTGCTCATTTCTGACAATCCGCAGCGATGTGTGCTGGAGAATGGGTACAAGTTTTTTGTTCTTTCTCCTACAGCAACATGAAACATTCCTGCCCAATGGAGACAGAGCTGGATTCTTGATAGGTGATGGTGCTGGTGTAGGAAAAGGAAGGACCATAGCTGGAATAATCTATGAAAATTACTTGTTAGGCAGAAAAAGAGCAGTCTGGTAAGTGTGTCAGGATTTGTTAGAGCAGACACTGTAGTGACTGTAGTACTTAAATTTGGTGTAACGTGTCTTCTGACAGATACTCTGGCAACAGTCTAACTTCTGCTGTAACTTACAGAATGTATGCTTTGTTTCATGTCTTCAGGTTTAGCGTGTCAAATGATCTGAAATATGATGCTGAAAGAGATTTGAGAGATATTGGAGCAAAAAACATATTGGTTCATTCATTAAACAAGGTGTGGAAACTTTTTACTATGTACAGTTGGGGCAAAACTTTAGGTATGCTTGTGTGACAAGTTGTGCATGTTGACTGTTTTAAGAGCAAAAATGTACTAATTTCAATAAAGCTGCTGTCTGGGTCTTGTTTAACAGGCCTTAATCTTATGAAGAACCACATGGTGCTTTGAGTTAATTGTGTTGATAGGCCCCTTGTAGGATTGAGTCTTAGCTGTGATTTTAATATTAATTTTTAAGCTGCTACTGACACTACTAGTAGAGCATTTTGTAGAAGTTTAAATATTCTTTAAATCTTTTAGACGTTTACATTTTTTCCTTTTTATCTCCCAGCGCACATTTTGTATGTAGTACATTTTATAAGTATTATTCTAATAGTAGGATTCCTTAGTAATTTGGTAAAGCAGCAGTAGTATGTGAAGTTATTTTTGGAGACTGTGGCTCAGCTCACAATTAGCAACTTAGACAAATGGTGAAGTGTGATTACTGGTTGAATTCACTGAACTTAGTTGGTTTTAAGGTAGTAGTTTTGCTTTGTGAAGTCTTAATTTCTAAAATACAGCAAAGCTTTAGAAGTTGTCGTTTATGGTAGCAGCTGTGAATACACTTGACCCGTTAGCCCTAAGGGATGCACAAAAACTAAATTTTAATTGTATTAAAGTTAAGGAAACCATGTAGTTGAAGAACAAGGCTGTTAATCTGAGGCCTCAGGTCTGGTCTTCGTGAAGGATAAATTTAAGGCCATGCGTAACCCCCTTAACCACATCACCGTGTGCCAGCTCTGCCCTAATGTGATGTAGGGATGCGGGTGGTTCAAAGCGCACACATCTTAGACCACCAGTGTGTCTTAAGCATATGGTAGGTCGGTTTGGTGAGGGATCTGGTTTGAGTGATTTCTGTAATTTCTTATCTTTGTATTGCAGTTCAAGTATGGGAAAATCTCTTCCAAACATAATGGCAGCGTGAAGAAAGGTGTCATCTTCGCTACCTATTCTTCTCTTATTGGTGAAAGTCAGTCTGGTGGAAAATACAAGACCAGATTAAAGCAGCTTCTTCACTGGTGTGGTGAAGACTTTGATGGAGTTGTATCCTTTATCTGCAGTTCAGTTGATTGTAACCAGACTACTGTTTAAGCTTGCACCTTTAAAGGCAATCTTTTTATTTGCTGCTGCTTCTAGGTATTGTTCTTTATTTATGATGGTAATTGATTGTGTGCATGCTCTGACATTAGACTTGAAGTTTTACACGCTTTGTGCCAAATCTGTTACCATCATATTGCTGCCACACAACTCTGGTACAAGAGGGAAGCTTCTGCTTTTTTTATAACAAACACTTAAAGGGGGATGTTTAAGAACCTTAAGTTTTCACTGAAATTTTCTCCAGTGAATTCTTAAATTTTGAGTATCAACAGCATTTTAAAGAACTTGTGTTGGTAATAGCGCTCTTAAATACTTACTAGCTAAACATGTTTCCTGAAGTTTAGTGAAAAATGACTAGTGGTTTTTCGAGTTTACAATAGGTGGCAGTAGTAAATTGTAATGAGCAGTTTTTCTTGTCTTCTGTTGTATCACACACTCTCCATTCTAAAAATAAGTGGGACAAAATTCTTTCCTTAATTACGGTTCAGATTGTATTTGACGAGTGTCATAAAGCGAAGAATCTGTGTCCTGTTGGTTCATCAAAACCAACAAAAACAGGTCTGGCCGTATTGGAACTTCAGAATAAACTTCCAAAAGCCAGGGTTGTCTATGCTAGTGCCACAGGTATGTACAACTTACTTTGCGTTCGGTGTCTCAGTGTGTTTTTATTGGCACTGGTACAAAGTGTGTTCCTCTCCTAGGTGCGTCTGAGCCAAGAAATATGGCGTATATGAACCGTCTTGGAATATGGGGTGAAGGAACTCCGTTTAGGGAATTCAGCGACTTTATTCAGGCTGTTGAAAGAAGGTAATATTTCTAAGAGCCATAGCAAGAACATGTGTGGTTGTGATTGACTGTGCTTTCCAGTTCCTTTATCTTCACTCGTTTGTTGTCCTCTATAAACTTGTCCTGACACACTAAAAACTGTTTTCTTCTAAAGCACTTGAGGTTTGGTTGGTATGTTTGTTTGTTTTTAACAAATCCTTGCTCTTGAAAGCTATAACATTGACTTAATTTCTTCCTTTATTTCAGAGGTGTTGGTGCCATGGAAATAGTTGCTATGGATATGAAGCTGAGAGGAATGTACATAGCAAGACAGCTGAGTTTTTCGGGTGTAACTTTTAAAATTGATGAAGTTCTGCTTTCACAGGAATATGTTAAAATGTACAATAAATCTGTGAAACTGGTAAGAGTGCCTTTTAAAACTTGCTTTCTGTACTGAGTTATGAAAGGCTGAAGTGATTTGGTTTAAACTTGATTGCTCCTGAAATCACGTGTAGTACCGTTGCCTCTTGAGAGACAGTGTAGACATTTCTCCTTTTAAAACTTGACAAAAGCTGTTACTTCTAAGTCATAAATGCTGCAATTTTGGGTGCATTGTCCAGCATCTGCCAGATCTGCTTTCTAGCAAGACTTGAGACCTTGGTCATTGCCTGGGATAAAGCTGTTCACCTGTTGGTCCTGGTTTTGTGCTCCAGTCCTCCCCCTTTAGGCAACTGTGAAGTGATGCTTGTAGTTTAACTGTGCAGGGGGATAGTTTTAATCACACAGCAGAGCAAATCTAAAGCATCGAAGCTGTGGTTCCCATTAATATTTTAATTTATTCACCTGCTGCTTATCTTTTTCATGTTGTTCGTAATTGTTTTGTCCACATGCGAAGCTGAGTGTCTCTTTCCTGAGTGCACATTCTGCTTGTACATTACTGCTGCTCTATTGGATAAAAATAGTTGCTCCTTGGACATAGATTGAAATGACCAGGGTCTTTACCTGCTTTGGAAGTGCTTATGCATGACTTGGTATTCGTGGAGTATGGCTACAGTAATGAAAATTTATATTTGACAGGCATATGACATCAACTTTAAAGCAGTACTTCATGAATATTGTTTAGGAAGATCCCTAAATTTGGGTCCAGAGCTTACTTTACCTAACCTGGAAACAACTACTCTGACAGAATGTTGTAGAAACGAAGGCAGTGGGTGTTTTTTTTCTTGGGTTCTTGCTTGATACTTAATGATGGGCAGTGCTTTTTGCTTGCTTACCTGAGTGTGTTAATGGATAAATGAGAATTAGAAAATACTGTGAATGTTTGCATTGGTATCTGCTTTTCACTATGTGAGTAGGTATCTTCTGAATTTATTAAGCCACAGCTATTGTCTTTTTTTGTGAGCTAGCTTTCTATGACGAGTTCTCTTCACTTGCGGTCCCATAGTACTGTAACTTGAAGGTTCTGTCTTTATCTGCCTATTAAACAATATACTTATGTAGCCTTGAAATGTGGCATGTAAAGCAATGAACATTTTCTTTTTTAGTGGGTCAGTGCTAGAGAAAGATTCCAACAAGCAGCCGATCTTATCGATGCGGAACAACGAATGAAGAAGTCTATGTGGGGTCAGTTTTGGTCAGCTCATCAGAGGTTTTTCAAGTACCTTTGCATAGCATCGAAAGTGAAGAGGGTGGTGCAGCTGGCTCGAGAAGAAATCAAGAATGGGAAAGTAAGTTGATCAAGCCCCATTTTTAAATATCTTTGTTCAATGTAAAGCTGTTAGATCTTTTTGTTTGTTTATAACACGTTTTCAGACATGGCAGTAATGTACTTTTGTACTTTATGGTATTGAAGCTATTTTACGAGCAGAAATTCACGCAAAAATAAACTTACCAATTCAGTCATCTTGGTGACAGTGCCTTGTATTTATTTCTCCTTCAGTGTGTTGTTATTGGCCTGCAGTCAACAGGAGAAGCAAGAACATTAGAAGCTTTGGAGGAGGGTGGTGGTGAACTGAATGACTTTGTTTCTACAGCAAAGTAAGACTGAAGTTTGTTAGAACTGTCCTTTACAAAACTAACCTTAATCCAGCTTAGTATATGTAGTAATGAGTCTTTTAATGTATACATTCTGCATCAGTGCACAGAATAAGTTGGGTGTCCCTTAGTACCGATGTTCTTAAGCTGCCTGGATATAAAATCTGACAGTATTGCTTAAGTGAACCATTGGTTCCTAGTTCTTCTGGTGCTCTGTGAATTGAAGTTTTTGGATGTGAACAGCTGGTGCTGTTCTACTCAAACTGGTTGGAGGGGAAGACCTGTCAAGGGTACACTGCATTTATTTATATCAAAGCAAGTTACAATCATGACTTCCCTTTCTTATCAGATGAGCCGGGTCCAATCATGAGACTAGCTTGCTGAAGAACTGAATTCAACTTAATCTGTCATTTAAACTTGAAGCAATAAGAAAATGCGAGTAGCAATACAACTTGATACCAGAAACAAATTTAACAAGTTAGAAGTACTGTAAAGTAAATGTCTCCTACTTTTACGAAGGTGACAAATATAGTAATACGGGTGATAATTAGATGGGGTGCTTGTGTAATAGCATTCACAAGGAATAATTCTTCAGAGAAGTCAAGCAAGCTGTTAAAATGTTACAGGTTTCTACTCTAAATAAATGTAAATTCAGCTGAAGAATCCCTTTCTTTCCTTTCTTAAACAGAGGAGTATTCCAGTCTCTTATTGAAAAGCACTTTCCAGCTCCTGACAGGAAGAAGCTGTTCAGCTTGTTGGGAATTGACTTGACTGCTCAAAGTAATAACAATTCACCCAGAGACAGCCCTTGCAAGGAGAACAAAATAAAGAAACGGAAAGGTAATGCCTGAGTTATTACACTAATGCCACAGTGAAAATGACAATTCTAGAGCTGCCTAAGAGTGAACTCTGGGAAGAAATATGGGAATGTAAATAGCAGTGCAGTCATTTGTGAAAAAGCATGTATTACAAGTCTCTTGAGGTTTTTGTTAGAAATTTCCGTTAATAGATTTTAAAACTGTTGCTGAAACAATATAACCTGTAAATTGTGGTTACTTTGCTTAAAATGCGTTGACCTCATATGTGACTTTATCCCAAAATGCTTTGCACGTGTCAGACCACTTCCTGATGCAGTCAAGCAAACAATTGCTTTTTCCTGAGGCTCTGTAGAGAAGCCTAATACTGCTCCCTTCCCAAACTGATTATATTCTCAGCAAAAAGTAGAGGATCATAAAAGATGTTGAGAGGGATCTTCCAGCAAACTTAGATTAGATTATTTTAAATGGTTCTGGTTTTAGAAGTTGACTGTTTTTCTAGTCTGTATGCAGTGCTGGTAAAACAAGCTCAAAAGTAGACTACAAGGTCTGAATTTAACTTGTTTTTTCCTTCTGGGGTGATGATGGAATTAGGTGAAGAAATAAGCAGAGAAGCCAAAAAAGCTCGTAAAACAGGCGGCCTCGCAGGGAGCAGCTCTGACGAGAGTGAAAGTGAGTCTGATGCTTCCGACAATGAAGAAAGTGACAATGAGAGCTCCAAGTTTTTGAGTTCTGGAGATGATGATGACTTCAACCCATTCAGAGATGAATCCAGTGAAGATGATGAAGATGGTAAGACAGCTTGTTTCATCAAGCAAGTAACTACTTGCAGATAGGAAGCATAAGGTTTTCCCTAACCATTTCAGTGAGCCAAAAATAAGTGGTTGATAAGCATGTAGTTTAATTCTAATGAGACTGGAATTAGTACTAGAATGTTGATTTGCATTTTCTTTAAGTAGGTTTTACACACTAGAGTTCATACAAGTCACCCTTTGTAATGAGAATGTAGTTTTTTGAAAGGGAAGGATAGCTTTGTAGTAAATACTTGAAACTTCTAAAATGTTTTTATTTAATTTTAGATCCCTGGTTAATTAGAAAAGAGCATAAAAAAAATAAAGACAAGAAAAAGAAGAAAAGTATAGACCCAGATTCTATTCAAAGTGCCTTATTAGCTTCTGGTCTCGGATCAAAACGACCTAGCTGCTTTACTTCTGCTGTTGGTTCCACCACTTCCAGCACCAACACGTCAGGTAAGAATAAGTTCCTTTGTCACCATTCCCTTTCTTAGCAATTAGTCAGTGAAATTCTAAGAGTCTGTCTTAAATTGCAGCAAACAGCAACACAAACAGCAGCTTCGTAACAAGTCAGGATGCTGTTGAAAGGGCCCAACAAATGAAAAAAGAACTGCTTGATAAACTGGAAAAGCTGGCTGAAGATCTTCCACCTAATACACTGGACGAGCTTATAGACGAACTGGGTGGTCCCGAAAATGTGGCAGAGGTAAGTTGATGTGCACATTTAGAAAAAATGATGTGTTTTTTTCCTGCCGTAGCCATCCATTATCTGTCTGGCTGCAGTGAAACAGTGTTGTCATTCTTCAAGGTTGTGTGTGACTTAAGTATCTACTGAAGAGAACTTGTTTATCAGTTTTACACAATAATCTCACAGGGGTAACAATCTTGCTTACGCTTGCTGAGTACTTCTGAATTAAAGAGAAACTTGAAGATTGCATTAGAATACAGAGAAGAGCTCTGAATGGATAAATAGGTTATTTCTGAGACAATAGTTTCTTGTTGGGTAAATCATACTAGTTTCTCTTTACAGTGGTATATTTCTCTAAGTAGCTGTAGTCATTTTGAAGATGGTGTATATAAAACAAAACAGCTTTAGTTAATCTTCCAGGTGATGAATACTAAGAACCTATATAATAAAACTGCATTAGTGAAGAGCCTGATTGAATTACTATCACTTCTTCTCAATAACTGTAGAAACTTCAGTAAGCTACCTGTCTATCAAGTAGAAACAACACTGTCTTCTAAATCACAATGATAAGATCAGTGTCAATCTCACTGTTTTTATTTTCTTAGTACTTCTGGTAAATCCCTCATGGACAGTAGTATAATATGTCATTTCTACACAGGCTTTATGCTTTTTACTTCCCCAAGTTACCTCTAAAGAAGTGTTCCACATAGCAGATAATGGCTCAACCAAAAAATAGCCTGAGCTTCTTAATGTAGTTTTGCACTTAGAGTAAATTACTGAATCTATTTTAAGGCTGGTGTATGAATAAATAACATCCTTGCTTGACGTTTTTGGTCATGTAATAATTTAGGTTTTGCTTGCGTTCCCTTTTATTTTTACAGATGACGGGCCGCAAAGGGAGAGTTGTGAGCAACGACGATGGCAGCATATCTTACGAGTCCAGGTCTGAACTTGATGTCCCTGTTGAGATTCTGAACATCACGGAAAAGCAGAGGTTCATGGATGGAGATAAGGTAGTTGTTACAGACGTACAATAGTTACTCAAGTTGTGACTCTACCATTATCCCACAGTGTCTTTTTTAAGGTGCTATATGTACTAGTTAAAGTGTTTTCTATTCAGTGTGTTCACTAGTCCTGTGTATCGTGTAGCTGCAGCGTGCTTTAGGGGTCAGGCTGTTGTTTGGGTGGCCAGGGAGCCCTGTGCTTCAGAGCTGTGCACACATGTGCCAAACTGCCAGCGCCTTTAAGCTGGCCTTGTGAAACAGCCTATGGGTAAAAGGCAGATAAACCTTCCACAGCTTTGTGATTCCTTTATCTGGATTACTGTGCACCTCTGCTTCCAAGAAGAAATTATGAAATAGAGAAAATGGACTGGAATAATGGTAGAATTGAAGCTGATTTGAAAAAAAGGAGAAAAAAACACCACCTGTGTGGTTCATTTGGGCTCTGCTACCACAAGAGGGCAAATCAAGTAAATGTAGCTGTTGTGTGGAACTTCTGTGGTCTGTTTTACACTTGAGGGTAAATACCCATTTTCTTGTAAGTGACCTGTGCACAGTCAAAACATTTACATTCTTTAAAGGCAAATGCATTCAGATACTAGAATGGCCATATCCTCAGACCTGCCTTTTGGAGTGGTAGGACTGCAACATATGCTACCTTTCTTCATTTGCACAGAAAGGTGTTGCTGAAGAGTGAAAACCACTCTTTTCACGCAAAGAATGTTAGTATTTCTATTGTAACTCTGATAAAGAGAACTGTACTTCTCCCCTCCCTGCCTTGTGATAGGAACACCAAATAACAATGAAACCATTGCAGACCCATGTTTAGTAGTAACTGTAAAATTTAAACCGAAAACCAAAGTTTGACCTTGGATTTATTGTTAACTACCTACTCCTTTCTTAAAACAAGAACATTGCCATCATCTCAGAGGCTGCCAGCTCTGGGATATCGTTGCAAGCAGACCGTAGAGCGAAGAATCAGAGACGGAGAGTTCACATGACGCTGGAGTTGCCGTGGAGCGCAGACAGAGCAATACAGCAGTTTGGTAAATAACTTATTGTATCCTTCTCCTAGCATACTCAGTAATACTGAATTTTTCTTTAGTCATAGCTGATATTCTTGAAAGTTTTGGAAGAAACTTAAACTTACACTGCAGCTTAGGGATATTTCCTGTAGCAAGCGGCTTTATGAAAGTTGCCACAACTCTAGAGTGTTTGTACTACCCTCCCTTGGTTGTATTACAGCAGAATCTAATTTTCAGCAGGATTAAGTTCTGACATTTTTCTTTACTCTTCACAATTCATAGTTTATTAGAAACATTCAATGAAGTGGAATTTATTTAACATACGTGCTTCTACTTGATTATCCAGGAAGAACTCATCGATCCAACCAAGTGACTGCTCCAGAGTATGTGTTCCTGATTTCTGAACTGGCAGGAGAGCAAAGATTTGCATCTATAGTTGCAAAAAGACTGGAGAGCTTGGTAAGATTGTTTCAAGAAGTCTGATCCTTCATTTGAGAAACCACAACTTAGACTTCTTTTCCTTAAAACGTGATGTAGTTACCAAGGTGTGTCTTCACAGGGAGCTCTCACTCATGGTGACAGACGGGCTACAGAAACTCGAGACCTCAGCAGATTCAATTTTGACAACAAGGTGATGGTTGTTTTTGTTTGAAAGCTCATGCTGTGGTGCTTATTCCACAAATGACCTGTTGAGGAAGGATTTCTTCCATCTCATGTTTTGCTTTTAACTGTATTGCTTTCTGATAGACGGCCTCTTTGTGAGATAGCCGGGAAACATTGTTAGTTCTGCTGGCAAAGCCACGTGGAACACAAATATGTGTGTAAATTACTTTTCTACATTTGCTAACAACCCAAGTCTTAAGTAAACAATGTGTCCTTTCAGTCACAACTGAAAGGTTAATTTGGTAATTCTAATTAGAAATTAAGACTGGGCTATTTATATAGTGTAGTTCATAATTGAAAAGCTAATAACCAGTTCCCTGTACTATTGTAGAGAGAAACGTTTTGTTGTGAATTACAAATGCTTGTTAAACCGCATGTACTTGGGGCTGAGGCTCAAATTGCGGATCGTGTTATCAGAGCGACTTTCTTTTTCTTGTGCAGTACGGCAGAAATGCTTTGGAGATTGTTATGAAATCCATTGTGAACTTGGACTCCCCCATGGTCTCACCTCCTCCTGATTTTCCTGGAGACTTCTTCAAAGGTACGTATAGCTCAGTGGCCATGACAGCTCCCTTTTGATCATTCTCCACTATGAAGAAAATGCAAATAATTTTAGAGCTAGAAAACATTGTTACTGTTTAAACCAACCAGCTGGCCTGGATATGCTCTCACTGGATGTTACTGCTGTGCAAGTTGCTTGAATGTTGAAGTTCATGTATGAAACAAGATATAGAACATGCCTTATAATGAGAGTTCACATATGTTTAGCCAAAGCATTACATATAGTTCTTTCATTTAATTTTCCTGTTATCTCTTGCAATATCTTGTTCTCCTCTGAACTCATGTGTGTGCTATTAGTAGTTTTCCTGCCAGTGCTTCCTGGAAGGACGGAAGGCAAAGTTCTGTCTTGCTTGTTGAGCTGTAGAAGTGGCAAGTAATGTATTTGAGGGGTGTCAGAAGTTTTGGAATTGGCTCCTGAAACAAGATTGCTAAACAAGCTGTTACTTGGTCGGTTTATTTTTAGAAGGCAAAGCAGCTGTGATTTAACTTATTTCTTTCTCCTAGATGTTCGTCAGGGATTGATTGGCGTAGGCTTGATAAATGTAGAAGACAGATCTGGAATACTAACACTTGATAAAGGTATTTGTGTGTTAAGCATATCTTAGAATGTTGCTAGGAATGTTGTGTATCGTGATAGTGGATTCCTGGCAAGAGAACTGAAGTTGTAACTATCTAAAAAGTCACTTTTTTGGAGAAATTCTGAATGTTTTCCTAATTTCTGAAAGAATGAATTCAAGTAGTCTTTGTGAGACTCTTTGAATACTGATTGAGAGCTTCTCATCCAACTTAATCGTTGACCTAATACATGTATTTCTCATTCTTTTTAAGATTATAACAACATTGGGAAGTTTCTGAATAGAATTCTTGGTATGGAAGTACATCAGCAGAATGCTTTATTCCAGTACTTTTCCGACACGTTAAATGCAGTTATTCAGAATGCTAAAAAGAACGGAAGATACGATATGGGCATCTTAGGTGAGTACATGGGTTTCTCGGTGCTCTTGTACTGCAGTCAGAAGAGAGAAACAGAATAACTCTATCTTCTTCTTTTAAGATTTGGGCTCTGGGGATGAGAAAGTAAGGAAGGCTGATGTTAAGAAGTTTTTAACTCCCGGATATTCTACCTCTGGACATGTAGAACTATACACAGTAAGTTAATTCTGGATCTTCTCTGTGTGAACTTAGAAAACTTGCTTGCTGTTGAGTTTTTAAACACGGCAGTTAGCCAAGTGAGGGGAGGTTCCAGGCCTTTCGCTGGGCAATATTTGGCTCTATGGCTCTTTGGTTCCTGTGTCTGCTGTTGTAAATACCCTGTGTGGCTGTTTTCTAGATCAGTGTAGAGAGAGGAATGTCGTGGGACGAGGCCACTAAGATCTGGGCAGAACAGACGGGTCCAGACGATGGATTTTATTTATCACTACAGGTAAGATTCTTTGTCTCTTGCATTACATTCAGAGTTGTATTTCAGGGACTAACCAAATACACCATCTCCTCTGAAAAACTTACTGTTCATATTAACTACTGTTCAGTTTTACAAAACGCTTTCAGTCTTGCATTAAAATTGATATCAAGTTTGCTTCCAACGCTGAGTATCAAGTGCTCCTTTCTAGCTACTCAGGAGATTTTCTGATAGGAATGTGAGCCCAAATTAATAGCTCTTATTTACACCTTCATCAAGGAACCAGATGCTTTCACTGTAAGGAAAAGTTGTGAGGTTAATGTAGATGAGCAGTACTGTTTTCTAAAGGTGTCCTTATTACTGGTCGTCTTGTTGCACGCACACACATGTTACTCTGTATGTGCACAGTATGGAATCACATAAGGTCGATACTGTCAGCATGTTCACAAAATTTTTTGTTTGTCTTTTCTTTGCCAGATAAGAAATAACAAGAAAACTGCTATTCTAGTAAAAGAAGTGAATCCTAAAAAGAAGCTTTTTTTAGTGTACAGACCAAATACTGGGAAACAACTCAAACTCGAAACATGTGCAGACCTGAAAAAGAAATATAAGAAGGTAAGCATTGAAGTTATGCTGGTTTTAAGCTTAAAAGAGGAAAATAAATATAAGGACTTTTCTGGAATTTGTGCATAATTCTGGCAAGTGAAAAAACAGGCTTCTTTTTTCAGAGGAGAGCTTGTGTTTGGGTCTTTTGAAGCAGGTGTGCCTAGTTTCTGCTTTCCTATATTTAAAGCTTTCTGAGTATGAAGAGTCTGTGGTGTGTAATGGAAAGTTTGGGGTCCAGCAAGGAAAAGCCTTTGTTTTTGTGTGAGGTGTATAAATGTGTTCTTAAATAAGCAGCTCTGTACAGTGTGTTCTAAGCAATGATTGTGAAGCTTCAGCTGTTTGCTGGTGACACTTCAAATACTGTAATGGATTATTTTGTTTAGAGGCTGGTAAGATACCCAACACTTGACCAGTTTTATAGTGCTGAATTTGTAAAAACTTGAGGTAACTCTGAGAATCAGGTTGACTGTTGGAAAAGCTCAGAGCTGCTGCCATGCTCGTCACTGAGATTATGCGTTGAAGCATTTTGTTCATCCTTTGAGACGGCATTCCATTGAAGAGCCTGAAATTACAGAGTACTGTACCCCTTTTCACCTTCAGAGCGGTGGTTCTCCCTCTTTTCTTACAGTAATAACCAAATTGCTTTTGTTTTACGCAAGTCTTACTGTGTTTTACTTTATTATTCCCACTTTGAATCACTTTTCCAGGTACCTTCTGAAGATGCCCTGCCACACTGGTTGGAGCAGTACAATTCCTCTGCGGATACCTGCACCCATGCTTATTGGTAAGTATTTGCGTGCACACAGATGCCTTAACTTCAGCTGTTTACCTAAGCTGGTTTCTCACTATTCTGTTCTTTTGTTTCTTGCTGGAGAAAAATTAACCTATGACCAGTCAAATAGCTCAACCATGGAGTGGAAACACAAAGCTTTGCACTTGCCCTTAAAGTCCTGATATATTAGATGAATGCTAAGATATAAATTGCACTCCAGTAAGCGTATAATGACTGGAGAGTCACTTGTGCTGAAGTGTCTTAATCTGATCTGTTATCATGGTCAAATAGTTCAGATGTTATTTGAGGGAGGGGAAATATTTATACTTCACGTAGAGCTGAGATGGATGTCAGAAACAGCTGCTCTTGTGCTGCCTCTTCAGTGTCTCAACTCAGCAGCTGATGTTTAACTCCTGAGGAGCAGCGTAGCTGGTAGGAGCTTCAGGTTAATATTGGAGCTTCTGAAATAGCACTGGTCAGATACCAGTTCTACATGGAGCAGATTTGGGTTCTTTGGTGATGTAAATGAGTAATATCTTTGCCTTAAAGCTCTGTCTGTATATTTTGGACATCTGGTCCTATATAGGCCAATGCTTCCCAAAGTTTTACTATTTCAACGTATGCTGCAGCTAAAGTATCCTACACAAGACTGTACTTGCAGCCCTCGCTCAACTCTGAATAGGTCAAATAACTTCAAGTCTCATTTTTAATTGAACTAGATATTTCTTGTTTCCAGAATTACTTTGAAAGCTTTTTTTTTCCTCTACACAGGAGAGGCAACTGCAAGAAGGCCGGCTTGGGGTTAGTTTGTGAAGTGGGACTGCGCTGTCGAACTTACTACGTCTTGTGTGGTTCAGTACTGAGCGTCTGGACAAAAGTAGAAGGCGTTCTAGCCTCTGTGAGCGGTACCAATGTGAAAATGCAAATTGTTCGCCTAAGGACGGAAGATGGGCAGAGGATTGTAGGTAAGCGGCTTGTCTGCTCCTTTATTGCCATCTTGGAGTAGAAGGAATTTGTAACTTACAAGTGATTCTGTGGTGAGAGTCAGGTAGATTTTATAATAAAAATGTTTAAAAGAGAAAAGGCCCGTCAGTGGCTGTTTTGGGGAGTGTAGCTCTTGAAATCTACAGAGTACAAACACTGGTTTGAGTCAGGTTAGAGAAGGAAGACCTTCTTTTTTTCAGCCAGGCTTTGGAACACTTATTCTCTCAGTTCTTTTGATTTACTAGGAACAAAATCATTACATTCAGTCTGTTCCAGCCAAGTGACCTTTGAAAGCATAAGTGCTGCACTTCTGATGAAGAATAGTGAGCCCTTGACATGGTGGTTTTCCTGGTTTTTGAGCTACTGAAAGTCACATATAATCAATAGTTTAGAATGACTTTAAGATGCTGATGTCATGTCTTGTGGCCAGACCTCTTAGTGAAGCCCACGCAGTTGGTACCTCAAAGGCTAAAGTCTCCTTTTTTTAATAGGACTTCCTGTGGATGTGCAATATCATGGTAGCTCCTCCTCTTAGCAGCAGTTTCCCAAGATGTTGAAACTAGTCTTTTCATATGTAAACTTTAATTATGGTGTAACTTCTGTGAGACTAGAAAAACAAAAATAGCTGAGTTCACATTTTATGTGGCAGCGTCGAAACCTAAAATTTGTCTTTGGGGGCCAAAACGGCAACTTTCTTCTGCTTCATGACCTAAAGTGACTTTCAAAGATAAATCTCTTGCTGAGAAGCAGAACTTGTAGCTGTGCTTGATTAAAATTGACGCTGGAAGTGGTCACTGGCCGTTGTGTGAATGAAATGGTAGAATCATCATCCTGAGTGAGGTTTTTAACGAACAAACTGCTGTTTTCAGGTTTGATCATTCCCGCAAATTGTGTGTCGCCCCTTGTGAACCTCCTGTCCACGTCAGACCAGTCGCAGCAGCTCGCGGTCCAGCAGCAGCAGATCTGGCAGCAGCACCACCCGCAGAGCATCACCAACTTCAACAACGCTTAGAAGAGGACGAAGCGCAGGTGTTGACTTTTGGCATTTGAGGAAAAGGCTGTAAAAGCATATCACTCGCATAAAAAATCAGGGACAGATTCCAAAGAAATAGAACTTTTTCAGTTCAGTTGTGTGCTCTCAAATACTTTGGGAATAAAGAGATCTAAAAGGGTTGGTAGAACTGAAAGCCAGCAGTTGTTTATGGTGGTGCATCTGTCTTTCCTTATGCTCTCTGTAGTGCTTCCTGTTTGCTTTTACTTTTGGCCTTTTAAGCTACAAACCACAATTTGTTTGAAAATGCTTGAAAATCCCCAAGCAGGCTTTATTTTTATCTTGTCATACAGTGCTCAGGGTTTAACGCAGTGCATCAATGCCATTGCTGTGGGAGATATCCTTGAATGCATGTATCGAGTATATATATATAGAAAATATATATTGGGTTTTTCTCTTCGATTTATGAGTTTATAAAAGCATGAAACCTTGAGGTTGCACATCATGCATTCAGGTTCCTTCCCAGTTTCTGTTTGACAGTGCATGTCTCTGGAAACGGGCATGGACGGGATAAACACACCGGACAGGAATTAGAGAGAAACACAATCTTAGTTGTACAGCATTGGTTATTGCATTTTTATAGTGTTTATACCCAGGTGTTGCATTTTTTTCTGGTTCTCTCCTGGGGGTTATATATTTGAGTCTACAACATGTTCTTTTTTTGTGATAAACATCTTAAATTAAAATTAGTTCCTTTTTAATGTATTAATGGTATTCCTAATGTGTACTGCAAAGGCGGCTGGATGCCTGTTTTCCTTAAATTGAAGCATTTCCTTAATCCGAGGTGGTTCTGGAAACTTAAGTGCAAATTCACTTCCATCTTGCATACAATCTTATATTTTTTACTTCATTAATGTAATAATTTAATTTGTCACTTGTAAGATGAAACCTTACTTGAGCTGTAAATTAGAGAATGGGAAACACTTGAGGGTTCTGCTGTATGTGCTGTTTCTGTTACCCAGTAACTTGAATACTGTTTAATATGTTGTAAGACATTGTAGAGTTTATCTGGAGCTGTTTAAAAGAAATTGTAATGTACAAATGTGAATAGTCACTTATCTATAATATGGGTAAGTTTTGTTTTGCCTATAATAGTAGATGTTTATAAGAAAGTGAAGGACAATGTTTGTCATTTCTTGCTTGCACAGGTTGCACTATTGAAAAATTGAGATTGTATAAACCTGTCCAAAAAAACTACAAGATAATGATCTTGTAGATGTCAAATAAAAGTTATTGTACTAACAAGAAGCGGAGTCTTGTTTAGGCAATCGCTGTATTCCAAAAAAAACACTAACAAGTCTGTACAATTGGAATCTGACAGGACTTGGCATGTTGCGGGCTGCTTTCACCAGGCTGCTGTCGCACAGCCCAACTCGTGCAGTTGAGCTCATTAACCAGGCAACAAGTAAATTCTGTTTAAACCTTGATGCGTATTTCAAGTAAGATTCACCTGACAGAGCAGTGACCCCCGGGGCGCACGTCACCCCGTGAGCGCTCGGAGCCGGACCCAAGTGTTCCATTTCTTACCTAAGTAACAGGGCTGGAAGTTCCACAACTTCATGCTGAAGTGAGTCCCTATGCATTAATTACTTTGAGGTTCTGCTAACCAGCAGGGGCTGGAGCACCTCTCTCAATTCCTTGTCACGCAGGCGGTCGGTGTGTTGGGAGATTTGATGCTCTGGCAGCAAAGGGAGCAGCTCCCGGTGCTGTGGGACCAGTGGTGCCCGAGCGCCACAGGACACAGCGGGCGTGGAGGATGTTCTGGGTGTTGTACCCACCATTGGGTGGATTTGGTGTCCGCTCCAGGAAACGTAACGGGATTTTGAGAAGTATGTTGACGGATTTCTGTTGCAACAGCTAGCGAACCAAATTGCTAATAGCAGCAAGCTGTGTGGGGACTTCACTGTCTCTTTTAATTATTAGTATTTGGCATAAAACTTCTACCATCTGAGATGGGAACATATTTTAGATCTTAATCCTCAGTAAGATGGTTCTAGAAGCGGTTAGGTTCACAAGTCATTATTTAAATACACTTCAGTTCCTAAGGGCTCTTCTCAGCCCATTGTGCTGATTCTGGTTGTCGGGATGAGCAAATATTGAACTGCGTATTCTCTGTATTGATAACCAAACTATACTACTTCATTTCAGGAGTTTCTAGTATATACTGTTCACTCACATCCTCCTAAACTTCACATGGACTTACATCCCCTGGAGGGCAAACACCCACCAGTACTTAACCTAAAGATCCATAAGGACTGTTCCCATTCCAGAATCTGTTCCCCCACTTGCTCCCGTCCCTGCTCTCTGCCCTTTGCCACCATCAACGCTTTGGCTTTGCCATCCAGTTACTAACACACCTGCACCCGCAGCTCTGCAGTCTTATAACATCTTAAAGGTTAACATAAACAAAATATAAAATAGTATTCAAGCCACAGAGACGTTTTATTTGTTGATTCCTGCGGGGTGTTTGGGCTGTGGTGGGTTCTGGTGGGAGTTTGTTCCTTGCAGGAGCTGCTGATAAAGTTTGGGGGAGAAGAGGGATAGAAATAGGGTGGGAGGGCTGAGGAGCAGCGGGGTGGTGGATCCTGCAGCGCTGCCGCATGGGGAAGAAAAGGAGACACCAATTGTCATCTAAATGATGATTTATAAGTAATTTAATAAATCAGGCTGGACCAGAAAGGTCTCTGTATTTTTCCCGTTTATGTGATGTTGATCTGCTTCGTACAAATCACCCCCGGAACGGATATGAAGTTTAGAGAGGACGGTTGTCTCTGATAACAGGAGCAAAGCGCAACGTAAATTGTTCATTATTGCTATTCTGGAGTGTGCTGTCCATGGGGAGGAGACTTATTTGACTTGGGAATTGAAGGGATAACATTTGGGCTTTTCTTTTTTAAACTGTCCCTTGACAACAACTAAATCTCGACTTACCAACTAGTTTCATACTTAAGATGTGTCTGACACCACTAATGCCATTATAACTCACTAACCCCCTCTGCACGGCAGATTTTCCATCTCTTCCACACGGTCCGTTGGGAACAAACACCTATCGTAAGGACTTCACATCCCCAAAGATTCTCCATAGTCAGTGTCTGGCATTTTCTATGTAAATGAAGAAAGTTCTGCAACCTGTAAACGTTTATCAAGTGAATTATAAAGGCTTTTTTGTATTCTGCATTCATTCAGATCCCTTTGCAGCCTGTACATATATAGAGTCTGTCTGTATACAGAGATGTTAAAGGCTACTGAATTACCGAATGTAAATAACTCTTGTTTTCCTTTGTGTTGTTTCATGACCTCCCCCAGATGTGTTCCCATTTCCTCAACCTGCCAAACAGGCACTTTGTCTGTACTTTGAATTATATATAGCATATATAAGACTTGCAAGGGATGTCTGCATACGTTGTAGGTGTTATATGTTGTCATCATTTCATCCAAAACTTCACTTGTCTGTCTTCACGATCCTTTTGATGCTGTGTGGTTTTATTCTATGTTCTTAGCGTATCGTGCATTTTCTTGGGAGAAATGGATTCCAGCTGTTTTTCAGTGACTGGGATTATTCACTTCTTAGCACCTATATCACAGAGAAACCATTTCATTGTCATGTAGTTGTTTTCTTTAGTCTTTTCAGTGCGTTTCAGATATTTAATCCCAGATTTCCATTTTCTTCCACTTATTAATATCTCCAGTCGAGCATTCCACGTGCTCCTTTGACTTCTAGAATTAAACGCATCGGCAACAGGACGTTCCCGCTGTCCTAACGTGTAAAAGCATCATTCCTACATTCATATTAAACGTTAACTGTCTGAAAAGCCGTCTTTCTGGGCTATTTGAGAGTAGAAAGGTGCATCTATTATAGACTATTTCTTCTGGTGGTTTCTTCTGAGCTTTAACAACCAAGGTGGAGAAGCGGCGGAGGCGTTTCTGTCCTGTAGGGGCAACTGCCCCCAGTGGTTCGTGGCAAAGCCCAGTGCGGTAACGCAACCACCAACGCGGGAAACCCCTGGGGCTGGCGCTTCAGCCCAGACCCGCGTTGGCCTCATTGACTTTGAGAAGCAACAGCTCTTTTTAAGGAGAAAAACACAGAGGGAAGAAGCGACTGGAAATACCAGTGTTTCCCAGCCACGATTGCACCAGTTGAGGGTGGGTTGCCTCTAAAACCTCACGCTGAAGGGTGATCAGTAGAACCCGAGTGAGAACTTGATTTTGATGCGCTTCACTGTGCACTAATTGGTCTGAAATAATCAATGTATTAAGTTTTATTTTGTCGGAACTAACTTTGGGTGGCGTTTCTGAACTTGGCCACACTTAGGGTGTAACTGTAATGAGACAGGTGACCTGCGGAGGAGCAGATTTCCTGTGCTTGGTTTGCACTGGGAAGGATAAAGAGACGTTTCTCCTGACAGTGCTGATCGCATATGTATTTATTTACCTACTTTCTGACTTGGGGAGGATAACCAGCAAAAGGCCAGATTCATTGCAGGCGCATCACAACGGCTTTACATGCCAAGTCACGGGGACAACCCCTGTGCTGTCCCCAAACAGCACGGCAGAGCCTGGGAATAAAATATTACACCATTCTTATGAAGATTTAAACGCACAAAAAAATGACAAACTGTGGAACATGACGAATTATGCATTAAGTTGTGTGTGTTTGTTGGTTTGGTTTTGTAAAAAAATGTTAAAAAAATGAGATCTGGAATATTGTGTCCAGTTGTGGCCCCTCAGTTTCAGCAGGACAGGGAACTGCTGCAGAGAGTCCATCGCAGCCACCAAGATGCTGCAGGGAGTGGAGCATCTCCCGTGTGAGGAAAGGCTGAGGGAGCTGGGGCTCTGGAGCTGGACAAGAGGACACTGAGGGGGGACTCATTCATGGGGATCAATATGGAAAGGGGGAGTGTCAGGAGGATGGAGCCAGGCTCTGCTGGTGACAGCCAGTGACAGGACAAGGGACAATGGGTGCAAACTGGAACACAAGAGGTTCCACTTAAATATGAGAAGCAACTTCTCCATGGTGAGGGTGGCAGAGCCTGGCCCAGGCTGCCCAGGGGGTTGTGGAGTCTCCTTCTGTGCAGACATTCCAACCCGCCTGGACACCTTCCTGTGTAACCTCATCTGGGTGTTCCTGCTCCATGGGGGGATTGCACTGGGTGAGCTTTCCAGGGCCCTTCCAACCCCTGACACTCTGGGATTCTGTGAAATTAAACTGACTACTACTTTGGGTTTTTTTTCCCCCTTTCTAGTTCTCTGTTGTGGAACTTCCCCACATGGGCTGTTTATACTGGAACACCTTCCAGCGCTCCCTCTGCATACATTAAACATATTCATCATCGCTCCATTTTCGGATCCTTCAGACAAGCAGAAGTCATGTTGTAATAATCCAAACATCTTTTCTTTCAATCAGCTTAAATACCTGGCACTTAACCTGGTTAATTTCACCGGTTAATTAAACTGGCTCCATTGGTAGTTAAAAGCAGATTCACTACATTCTCAGAATGTTAATTGTAATGATCTTTAAAAAGGGAGGAGAGTTTATAAGAACTGTGTCAAGATTCTACACGTGGCAGGCAAGTAACTTTCCTTTGTCCAAAGAGCTCGTTTGGGACGAACAGGCTACTGTAATCTGATTTTCGTGAATCATGTTATATTGACTTTTATTCTCATTTTCCCTGAATCTGGAAAAGCGGTGATGCCAAGTTCTCAGCAGTAAATGAAGATGCCCAAACCTCAGAATTTAATTACTCATTTTCAGAAAGCAGGAGGCTTTGTTCTGTAAGTCAGGCAGAAATGTCTTAAGAAAGGTTTTGGTTGGCTCTTCTCCAGTATGTAAACAATACACCTTAAAAATGCCAGAGAGGCAGCTCGTGAGCTGGCGGCTTCTACCTTTGGAAGTCCAGGTCTGGTTTATGTTCCTTCCTTCCCGGAGGAATTGACTGTGCCTGCTAAATATACAAGGATTGCAGGGCATGAAATGCAGATCTGTATCGGCTTGGCCAGAGTGACCCGGTTAAATCATAAACTAGGGTGCGAGTGATTTGATTATTCCTGGGTAAGGTCTCCCGTGGGGTTTCTTGGAGCGGATAGAAGGGCAGACGTGGGCGGTGGGACGGTGGGGATGGGAGCTGGTGCCTGCTCTCTGCAAACCGGCCCCGGCGCTGCCCTCGCGGTGCGGGCGGGCGGGAGAGCTCGCACCGGGACTTCCCGGGGCTGCTTTTGCAAGGGAAGGAGTTGTCCCGATTTTCCCATCCCCAACTTGAGCTTTGGGGCTACAAGGTGGCTGCTGAGCCACGTGCATCCCACTGGCCCTTCGCTGCTTCCCAGGGTGGGCTCAAGCAAAATACAAACACGGGTGTTTCCTCCCTCTCCCGCCAAGAGAAAAGCAGGTCCCAGCCCTCCTGGGGAGGGGAGGAGGGCGCCAGGGCCTGGCCTGCCCTCCTGAGAGCCCTTTTGGGCGGCTGGACCAGGCTCCAGGCCCTGGGGCTCTGCCCTTGGCTCACGCCCCAGCCGCGCTGCCTTCGATCGCTGGCAAGGCTCAGCTTCAGACCGCACTATTTAGATCACAGGCGACGCTGTCTCCTGTGACGAGCGTCTGCCAGGGCTGTAAATCCTTCACATCCGGGATCGTCCATCCCTTTCCCCGCCGACGGGGCCGCCGTGGCGGCTGCCAGGCTGCGGTGACCGCCGGGGTGGGCGGCTGGTCCACGGGACAGACACGCAGCGTGTCTGCTCCACTGAGACCTGCGGGGACCGCGGGCTCCACTCTGCCTTGCAGGGGGAGAAGAAGGAGCTCACGGGCGGCACGACAGGGCAGCACGACAGGGCAGCAGGCTGCTGCTGTCTCTCTCCAGGTAGACATTACGCAGAACTGGATTATTTGGCGTTTCCAAGCCCTAGCACTGCGGGCATCTCTGCTCTGCGCTCTTCTCCCCTGGCCCCCCGTTGTTGTGAAGCTCCACATTCCTTTCCTCACAGTCATTTCCATTCTCCAGTCCTGGGCTTTGCTTCCACTCTCTCCTCCGCTTCCTTTGCTCAACTGGCCAGTCACAAAACAATTAGGGATGCTCCCATCAGGCTCTACAGTCGGTGTCGCAATGAGGCTACGAGGGACAGAGGTGTTTGCGCCTCTCGATTATTTGTTTCAGGAATATGTCACTGCTCCAGTAACACTCAGGTTGTACTTGGAAGGTTTTCAGTGAGGCTTAACCCCAATGTGCCCCTCCAAAAGGTGATTAGACTCTGCACCAATGGCAGGTGCCACCTGGATGCTCCTTTCGCACGGGCACAACCCGGTGAGGCCATTCGGGAGTCTGACGCCAGCCTGCGGGCGGGAGGCGCCTCGGGCGCGCCGGCGCTCGGCTTTGCTGCGGCCCCCTTGGCTCCTGGTGCGGAGCAGGTTCAGGAGCTTTCCCAGACGGAGTGGGATGAAAGCGACTCTCCGAACCTCCAGCCGAAGGGTGGGGTGTTCCCCGCGCCGCAGCGCCGCGCCAGCTCCTTGGCACAGGCTTCAAGGGCTCTGCATTGGGAGGGTGACCAGAGTCCAGCCCGCGGGGCGAGAAGGGAGAGTCCTTGCAGGCAAGCTGAAGGAATCGGGCAGGGTGGGGAGCTCGTTTCTCCAGAAAGACGATGCAGGGAAGCCCTGTAACCTGGGGATAACTGATAATTTATCCCTACAAGCAAGAGCGAGGGCGGAGGAGCCCCTTGGCTTCGCCCCGTGCCGCGGGGCAGGGAGAGCTCTCCGCCGCTGAGCGGGGTCGGTAGCTTCATTTCCCTGTTCTCAACAAGCAAAATGAAGCAGTTTCCTTTCTGCTCTTATTTTCTTTGCTGGTTTTCATTGGAATCTGGGCTGGTTCTGACATTGGTGCCTGGTGCTTGTTTGCCTGGCAAGCTGCAGAGGGGAAAAGTCTCATTAGAGAGATTCCAGGCCTGAGCTTTTGTGGCTGAGGGCTTGGAAACTTCTTCCCGCTCCGTGATCCTCCAGGGAGAGAGCAGGCTTGCTGCTCACACCATCTCGAAGGTAAACCTCGAGTTGCAGTAAGGCCTCTTTATCTTAAACATTTCCAGTTTCTCCTGACAGCTTTACAGGTGCTATTTGCTTTTTCTCCTTCTGGTGCAGGCTGTCGGGAAGGCAGAACGTCCCCCTTGAAGATGGAACGAGCCTGGAATCGTCTCCTCAGCCCACAGGGCAGCACCCGCGCGGCGATGCCGAGCAGCTGTCGGCCTGGCAGGGCTGCTCCGCTTGGCAGCCAGACAAAAGGCTCAGGAGTAGGAGGAAAAACAAGGCTGGGAGGGAAAAGTCACTCTAGATAATACGGCATCTGGCCTGGGAGGAACCATCTGAAAGTGGGGAGCTGGGCTAGGCTGGGGAGGAAGTTTTTTCTAGCAGAATTTAAGTGGAGAATCTGTCTGGAGTTGGCATCCAAAACTGCTGAGCCCGGTGTGCTGACGTGGGCCGGGCGCTGGGGGAGGATTTCCCGGGTCCGAAGCTTTTGGCTCCAGTGCTCTGCACCGCAGCCCCTCGCAGTGGGTCCGGGGGCTCTTTTCTGGGGGATGAGCAATCCAGAGCTCCCAGGGGCGTTTTGGGGTGTGAGGAGAAAAGGCAACAGGGCAGAGCTGGAGAACGTGTGTTTCTATTCAGCGTTGGGGCTTCTGGTGCGTTTTGGCGAGGGTGGGGCAGCGAGCAGCAAACACCAGCCCAAAAGCAGCTGGTGGTGGAGGGGCAGCGAGGGCTGTCAGCTCTGTCTCCAAACAGGGAGCGGGAGGGGAACCTCGAACCATCAGCAGCTGTTGGGATCAGAGGCAGGAATGTAAGGAGCTGTAGCAAGGAGATAAGAATGGAGCAACAGTGGAGCCAAAAAGGATAAAATGCACAATTTTCCCTCTGTGCCAGTGTCCTGGGCAGCCCTACGCGGGGTGTCCCTGGAGCAGCGCCTGGGGAGGCTGCTCTGCACCAGGAGGTGCTGGCTCATTAAGATCCCAGTGAGTAAGGTATTCAGCTCTGGAAAATATATTTGAAAATGCCATTTGTTAGAGCCAACGCTCACTTGCATCTACCACTTGTGCTCTTCAAAGAGGTTAAGCCCACCTGCACTTAAAAAGCTGAGTTTTCACCCAGAGCCCTGTCAAAGACTTTCACTTCATTTTGGATGATCATCGTAGTTTTAGCACAAGAGAGACTTCCAGATTAAATGTGTGCTCAGAAATCTGTAGGAGCATCTATGACTATTTGAAGTATGATACTGGGTCCCTAGAAATGTGGAGATAAGTATTAGAATATAAACTCCCTCCAGAGAAAGGAACAAACTTCCCATCTCTTTCCCCTTGCTGCTACACGGGTCTCTGTGCTGGGTAAAGGGCAGTTAGAACATCCCCAAGTCACTCGATTCATTAAACGTGACAATTTATTACATTGAAATTAATGCACAAATGTAGTGTTTTGCACATGTCAAAGACATGCCAGGAAAAAACGAGGTCTCACTGTGCCATCTTTAATTCCTCTCATTGTTGATTTAATCCAAGATGATAACAAACAAGCCCAGTTTGCACTCTCCATTTGCAGCTCTCCGAGAGCGTGACAGCCCAGCTCTGCAGACCCCGATGGCTCTTGAGCTTTATTTCCAGATAAAAGGGGACAGGCAAACAAATCCACAGCTCCGTCCTGACAACCACTGCCTTCCAGCATCACCCTTTGCACGTGTATTCCTTACACCCTCACCAGAGGGGTGCAGCAGCCAACCTCATGGAGCTTTGGGAAGGGAAAACCTGGCCATCAGGCAGAGCTTTGGCTGAGCAGGGGCTGGAAAGCTGTGGCAACACGGAGCATTCCCTGTGGTTTGAGAGAGCTGAGGTGAGAAAGTCAAACCAGGTGAGGGAATAGAGAAAATACAAAGAAAAAGAGGGAGAGGACAGGGTGAATGTTGCAGATCTGGCACAGCTGAGACGAGACAGCCATACCTGGACAATACATCACCTGCATTTGCAGATGACTTGAAGAGACAAGTACCTCTTACTGTCCATCCTCCCTCGCTGAAAAACATAAGCACACGTGTTTATTTTCAAGACATTTCTTAGCGTGGAGAAGGCTTGAAAATGTCACATGTGTGACAAAAGGGCTCTGCTGCATTTCCTGCTCTATCACTTGGCCACTTGGTGATGAAGAGCTGCTTTTGCTGTCAGTAATCGAGACTGTGCCATCAGTCTGCAGAGCGGGGATCTGCGGCTTCGCTGCAAACAGCTGCTGGAACTGCCGGCGTTCCTCGTGATGCAGGGTTTGCATGTCCAGAACACAACTCTGAGCAGTGCAAGCCATGCTCGTGACATAAACCAAGTTCAAGCTGCACGCAGCCCCTCTGAGGGAGCTCAAATCTCTGGTCAGCTCGCTAACCAGTTGGCCCAGGGCCCATGCGTGATGGTGGTTTTATTCTTGCGGCCAGACCCGCTTCAAAACAACTGAAGTGAATCCACAGAGTGCGGGGCAGAAAGGGAGAACCTGCAGGTATTTCCTCTGCGAACCAACTGCAGCCATGTCTGCAAAAAAACAAGAGGCAGCCGGTAAAGTCACTCGAAGCTTCTGAAGCGTCTGACGACACGCAGTGAGGTTGTCATTTACCAGGGTCTGGTGCCACCAGAGCTCCCTGAGACCTGCAGAGCAAACGTGAAATCCTGAGATGTGGCACAGAAATACTCCGGCCCTACAAGCCTGAGCATCTCATCAAGCCAGACCCTCTCAGTTTGCTCCAACTTGCGCGGTGTCTTGTGCTGGAATAAGGATAAACTTCACAGGATTGTTTCCTTAACCCCTGCAGAATATTGTATATTTTGAAGTTGTAGCTAAAAAACCAAACAAGGAAAACACAGGGGATCTTGTTCTTCACAGCGTTGCTCTGAGCACAGTTTTGTAGGATTGGTGTAAAGCCGTGAACACGGCAAGCTCGGAACACTCCCATTTCTCACTTGGTGTGACTGTAAACAGCCGCCCAGCGATGGAAAATCCCAGAGCGGCAGGACCGCGTGGCCGGGAACAACACACAGGCAGCTGGTGACAAATCTGCAAACGAAGTTTTAGGGATGCAAAGTTCTCGGTCGCACGGTGCTGGGGGTGAGGGTTTCCCAGTGTGATCTTTCAGGACTCTAATGAGAATTTACACAGTTAAAGGATGAAAATGTGGTCACTGAGTGTGTAAGTCTGTGCGTGGGGCTCTCAGGTCCCGTCTCTAACAGAGCGGAGCGTGGGGCAGTTGTAAGGATGGTCTGTGCCGCTCTGGGCTTCCCCATGATACCTGGAGTCATGAACTTGGACTGGAAACATGAAACAGTAACAAGACCACATATTTAATCTGGTACCGGTTATCATTTTTAGGTGTTTCTTTCATGTCGCATGCAGTCGCTACGGCAGGAGCTCAAAGACATGCTCACTTTTCCCACTGTGCATCAATTCTTCTTTCTGCTGAGGAAATCATCACATTTCCCTGTGACTATTTCTGTGGTTTTGCAAAGGGACACGACCTGCAGTCCCCGATGTGACGGACCGTGCGCCTATTCCCATGTCATTTAAAAGGAATTTGCCCCTGACTTCCACGGGGCAGGACCAGGCTGTCCGTGTTTGCTGTCACGGGCGTTAAGAGCAGGACATAGCCTTGGATTTACGTTAATTAGCCTGTGTAATTAAACTACCAAACACCTCACCGCTCTCAGCGTGGCTTCTGGTGAGATGCCCATGTGGGTCTTGTCTCCCTGGTCTCAGGCACCCAAGGATACGTTCTCCAGGTCCCAAGCAGTTCTATCGGTATAAACCTGGAGTTATTTAACAATTATAGAGGTGTGTTTGAGATTAACTGACAGAAGGAGCAAACCTGAATATCCCACGGTAAAAAGGATGAGTTCGGAAGTAGCGGATGCATCCTAGAAAGCTTCATAATTCAACCTTCAAATTTAGATTTTATTTTGGGGGGGGGGGAGTTTTGCTGCTTGCAAGCAGAACATGAGTCAATGATGACGGAGATTCGTATTATTTGTAATCTCCCAGAAGCCACAATCTACATTAACCTTCAACCTCCAAGTGGAGAGAAATAGTGGTTGGAAAAAAAAAAGGCCAGGCAGATCTTTCCTCGGCGGCATCCAGGAAAAAAAAAAAGAAGAAGATATTTTATAATTATCAACAGGTATTTTCCATCGAAATTAGCTGGGGGAGACAGGGAATAAATGAGGTGACACCCGGTTTGAGGAGAGGCGGGAAGGCAGCGACACTCGGGCCACTCCTGAGGACGCGCCCGCCTTTCTCCTGACAGGGGCCGGCGGCCGCGCCCCCCCCGCCGCCCGGCGCGGGCACCGCCGATTTAATGAGAACTTGTGCCAAAACTTTCCGAAGTTAATTAAAACACCCCCCTTTCCGCCCCCCTCCCGCCCCCCCCCCCCCCCCCCCGCCGCCCGCCCTCCCCTCCCCTCCCCTCCCCGCCCGGCTCCTCTCCCGGCGGCGTCCCTGAGGGGAGCTCCATTGTCTGGGAGGGGATGGCCGCGGCACCCCCCGCCGCGCCCCCTCCGCGCTCCCTCCGCGCCGAGGTGCGCGGGGCGCCGGGCGGCCGCGGCGGGTGCCTGCTGCCTCGTCTCCCCCAAAGTTTTTGGATCCGCGTCTCCTCATGATGTATGGATGATATATTGCATTGTGGGTGTCAATATAACTGACGGCCATATTTGCCGGTGCTGCTACTGCTGTAAACAACCCAAAGTGTCTGGGAGACACGGAGACGCTTCACTGAATTTCAGGACGCCTCTCCTCCTCCCGCTGGCCATGTCTCTGGGAATGTCTTACAAGCCCAACTTGAACGCCCACATCCCCGGGACTCCACTCAACCCGGGTAAGTCCGCGGCGGCAACTGGGTGGCAAGTCTGGGAGGCGTGCGGCGGGGCGCGGGGGTGCCGCACCGGCACCTGGGGGGGAAGCCCCGGACTCGAGTTTTCTGCCCAGTCCGGGTATGGCGGGGCAGCGGCTCCGGCGCCGGCTCCGCGCCGCCATTTCCAGCGCCCGCCCGCTGCCGCCGCTGCCCCCTCAGCGCCCGCTCCGCGGGGGCGCCGCGCCCGCCAGGCTCGGCCCCGCGCTGCCGCCGCCACCGCTCCGGGGCTCCGGCCGCCGGGTTTCCTCCATGCTCGGCTCCCCGGGGCGGCTGATTGATCTGGATCAGGAATATTCCGCCGGCGCCTCAGCGAGGACCGCTGCTGGCGGGACGCCGCAAGTGCCGCTCGCGCCGCGCCTCGCCTCACGCGTGCGGCCGCCGAGCCGCTCTCCTCGGCCGGAGGGGCCGCCCCGGGGCCGCTCTCCTCGGCCGGAGGGGCCGCCCGCGTCCCCGGCCCCGCGCCCTCCGCCGCCGGGGGCCGCCCGCAGCGCCTCGGGGGTCCCTGGGTCCCCGCTCGGAGGCTCCGGGCGCCGCGGAGCAGCCGGGGCGGGCGAGCTCTGCTCGCTGGAGGTTTTTTTGGAAGAGAGAGCAGCAGCCGCTCTGTATTTCTTACAAAAGCCCTTCTTAAAAATCATTCCTCTTCCTTAGATGCGTAGTCTTTCCAACTTCCCTCTCTAAAAAGTTTCCTTGATGGCATTAACTTTTTTTTTTTTTCCCCTACTACATTCCCCTCTTTTTTTTTTTTTGTTTTCCCCTCCCCAATTTCCGAAGGTAACAGCGGGCAAGTATTTTTTCTGGTGCTGTAAAAGTGAGTCCCCGTGGCGGGGAGCGTGTGCAGGTCGGTGCAGCCTGAACAAAGCCGCGGCGGCAGTTGCTTCGCTGTGGGATATTTGGAGGGGTTCTCGCCAATCTGTGCGCGTCGGCTGGTATTAAACAGAACCAAAATGGAGAAGTTGGTGCTGACTTCAATAATATTCCCGTCTCCCCCGCAGCCCCAGCCTGCAGGGCTGGCATCAGACCATCCGCAGCCAGAAATCAGGCTGATTATTTATTTTATTTTTTTTTTTTTTTGAGAAGGGAAAGTTTTGCAGTTGGGTTTAGGAGGGAGGGAAATCGTGCCTCGGTGATTTTTACAGCGCCGTTGGTAGTTGTAATCCTGGGAGATTGATGAACGAAAGGGATCAAGGAGATGCACCCCTATTCTAGCTACCGGGAGAGCAGCAATCTGATTTTACTGCAAGGAATCGTCAGCAGCTGGTGGATGAACCGAGGTCCCTCTGCCTCAGACACTTGGATCCGGCGTGGAGCTGAGCTCGGTGGGGCTGTGAGCGTGTAGAGGCTCCTGTAAGAGCCTGGGGGGTGTGTGGGGAGCACCGCGGGCCCCCGATACTCTGCAAAGGGCTCAGGAAGCAGGGGATGTGCTGAGGGTTTTTTTGACAAAAAGCAGAAGTGTCACCGGAGGAAAAAAAGAAAAGAAACAAAGCCCAGCAAGGGAAACCGTTCTCCTGTTGGCTCCCACGAGAACCTGTGCCTTGCTCTCCGGAACAGCCGTAAAATTGTAGGGAAAACAAAGGTGGTATTTTGTGATGGTGGGTGAGGGGTGGGGATTAGGTCGTGCTGTGGGGGGATCCGAGTCTGGCTGCACAAGCCCGGCTCAGACATGCCGCTGACAATGCGAGCCGAGCGGTGAAGTTTCTGCCTCCGCTCCTGTGGCTGCCGTGTCGGTGTGCTTGCTAACGCTCCGGCTACCATCAGGGCTTTAGATTTTTTAATGCAGTTTTATATTTCCCTCCCTCCCCCCCCCCCCTTTTTTTTTTACTCCCCTCGTAATGGCAAGTTAGCAGCAGTTTGCTGTCATGCTGGAACTATTCCTGTCTAAGTTGTCCTCTCTTCTGAGTTCGGATCGTCCTCAACACCCCCAGAATCTTTTCAATGAAAGAACGTCCTCCTCTGAATCCAAAATGGGCTCTCTCTTCCCTCCCTGTCTTCTGCCATTATCCTCACGCACCAGCTCTTCCTCTAGCTAGTGGTATTGCCAGCACCGTGGCCTAAGGCCAAGGGAGTTAGACAAAGCCGTCCTTGCAGTTGCACGTATCGTATTCAGAGTGATATGACTGCAAATGGCCCCCTCCTTTCTGGAGCTTAATTCTCTATTGTGCTTAAATTAAATGCGCCCCCCCCCCAAAGCAAGGAGGAGAAATCTGAGGTTTGCTTCCAAACCTGGGGTGAAGGACCCCCCCGCCCCGTCCTGCAGAGGAGGAGAAAACAGGAAATCTGTCCCTTTTGGCCTGAAATCAGCCCTGCAGAAAAACCTCTCTGTATGAATGCAGAATATTTTGGTCTCGGCCGACGGAGGGCTCTGGCCAGCTGTGGATCTCACAGGGATTTTCCTCGGGGAGTTAACGCTGCTTCCCTGCAGTGCAGGGCTTCTGGTGCAGGAGTGTTTGGAAAGGCAGTGTCGACTCAGCTCCCGGAGCTGCATCCTTGCTGCAGAGCTAACTCCTTTCAAGTTCAGGCTGAGAGTGGCCACTCTGCAAAATCGTGTTTAAACTGCGCTCAGCAAGTGTCTCAGTGGGATGGAGCAGTTGTGGTTGGTGGGTGAATGTGCTCTGTTCTTGCACAGGAGCATTTTTGGGGACTCAGAGACCTGGACTGAAGGCCTGAGGGGGGGGAAATATGGGGAGGGATCCTCCGTGGGTTTTTGGCAGATCTGGGGATGGCTGTGGGTGAGGAAAACGCAGCTGCTCCACGAGTGACTCAGGATGCTGGAGGCACCCGGGTGCCGGCTCCTCTGCCTTGCACCAGGCTGGGGGAAGGAGAACGTGTTGTCACAGCAGAAATTTGATGCCTGTTCCTCTTCCCCATTGCCCAGGTCAGTGGAGACGCTTGGCCCAGGGTGTCTGCAACCAGACTTGCAGGGTTTTATCTGAATCATCTGCCACCTTCCCGGAGGGCCTGTGCTCTGGGAATGGGGCGCCTGTGTGTGTCCCCCCATGCCATCAGTGCCAGACTGTGCTTGGGGAGCCCTGTTTCCTGCACAAGCATCTTCTCTACCTGGGCGATACAAGGGCCCTGCGATGCTGTGGCTCTACCTGCCCAGCCTCACCTGAGCCTGCAGTGTCCCAGGGGAACCTCCGTTACCCTTTCTAACGGCCGTGTTTTGTTTGGTTTGTATTCTCTTGCTTATTGTACTGAATCCTGCAAAGTAGTTTCCTCCTCATCTGCGTTGTGTTTCATGTTGTTTAATCCTGTTTCTCTGTAAGAGAGCCAGCTGCTGAGCTGAGGTGGAGGAGAGCATCTCCATTGACTTCAGTGGAGCCGGGGTGATTTACACCAGCTGTGAACTGGTCTGTAGTTTGTCTTTCCCGTTGTTTCCATGTGTTTTCTGGCTCTGTGGATATTTTCCAGCATTCCTATTTTGTTTGGAGTATGCACAGGTTAGAGGAAAGTAGTTTTAAGATACAGGAGCCAGCAGAAGGAGCTTGGGCTTTTCCTTTGGTTTTATTCAAATTCTTGCAGACATGTCAGGTTTCAAGACAAAATGCTGTTCCTGTAATAAAGCTTAAAAACTGTTGTATGTAGGATCTGAAAAAACAAATTCCAGCGGGCTCTGACAAGGGAAGGAGCTGTGTCTTGGCGGAACATGAACAAGCGGTGACGTGTACGGCAGGTACTGCGGTAGCTGAGCACCAGCCGGGCTGTCAGTGCACCTGCCGCACCTCACACCAGGTGTTTCGTGGTGAAAAGTGCAGATTCTCACTGAGAGGTGAAAGAAAAAGAATATCCCCAACTGGGGCTGGAGCTCGCAGCTGGAAAGACCGATTTATTCAGTCCTGAGGAATTATACCGGACACGCTAGGCCATTCCTTATATTATTAAGACTGCAGTGCAGGCTTGTATGAGCAAATGGCTGGCATGTCACCCTTTACAGAGACAGCTTCTTTTTGATGTTGTTCATATTGAGAGGTGGTTTTTGGAGTGGGAGTACTGGAAAGAATACTGTTTGTAGGCAGAGTGGAGAGCAAAGTGTTCGTGCCTTAGCAGAGAGGATAATTTCTAGGAAATATACTCCCCCCTCCCATTCAAACTGAAATTTGCTGGTTCCCTGATCTCTTGAAGTCCATGTGAAGTTGAAAATGATGTGAAGAGAAGCACGCTAAGCATGTTTCAGAATTAACAATTTTCAAGTGGACTTGTGTGGACATTGAGAAACCCGGCAGTTTGGGCTTTCTCTGCCTGAGTGCAATGGTTTGGTTTGCACGAGCAGCAAATCTCATCGTCCCCACCTGTCACATGTTGGGTGAATTGCAGGGTGGTTTGGGTTCATGATCACTTGATTCTTTTTGGATAAAAGTAAACCAGGAGCTCTGCTCCACTTGTGCACCGCTAATGCTCCATCCCTTAATGGGAACACAAGGGTCCACAGCAAAGACTGGACCACTTTGAGCCATACCCACGGTACAGACACTTAATCCAGGGCACCAGACTAACATCTAGTCTTAAGTCACTCACCCCAACTACATGTGCTATACATGTACCAGGCGCTTTCATGTCTTGATCCTTTCCTGTTGTGCCAAATAACTTGGTAGTGTAGAAACAGGCCGTATCTTGAGCTAGAAAAGGAGAATGGTGGGCAGTCTAAGTGACTGCCTTTTGTTTTTCTGATTTGGGAAAATGAAAAAGAAAATAAAGGCAGGGGGGTAAGAAGAGGAGACATAAAACATGACCGTTACCCACATGGAAAGATTAAACAGAATGAGAGCACTGGAGGAGAGGCCCAGAGTGTGACAGATCAAAAGAGCAAGGCCTCTGGCTGTTACGATAAAGAATGTCCTACTTCTTGAGAACATATTTGTGTGTGCGCGCACTGGATTTTTTAAAAAGGAAATAGTTCTATTCAAAGAAAGGTCTGTTTCTACCACAAGGGCTGCTTAAGGGGGAAAGAGTGGGTGAAAATATAACTTTCACAGGCAGCGCTATAAGGAATGTTTTGTGCAAATGAGAACGGGGTCCATTATTTTACATTAAAAAATTTATTGGAGGGTTGGGGGAAGTGGGGGGTGTCTGGTTTTGCTCTGAGTTGGAAACTCCTGTAGTTCAGCCGGTGGCTTGGCTGTGTGGTAGATGTACTTGTGTAGACGTGCACGTGGTGTCCTATGGATGGCAAGGAGTTCTTGTTGAACTTCAGCTGAAGTGCGTAGAGCGCTAAGGAATCAAATATTCTTGTAGTCAGCCCAAACAAGCTGTATTCAAATCCTCGCTGCAGAAATGGCTGTGCTAGTCGAAGATGTCACCTCTCCCCTGTGCTGAAGACGCTTTCCTCGCAAGGTACGTTGGCAGAGCAGCTTACGTGAGCATTTCTTATGTGTTTTGTTGCAAAGTTGTCTGGTTTAGGACAGAAGAAGTTACATCCTATCAGGTAAAATATTCCAGCCTGGTTGTCTCGTACCGCACGCCATCAGGAATCAGAGTGCTGTCGTCTGGAGCAGATGAGGGACGTCCTCCAGCTGTGGCAGAGGCAGCAACCTCCAGCACCAGGCTCCATGTGAAGAGGTGACGACTGACAGACACCTCAACAGCAACAGCCTTTATGTTGCAAACAACGCCAGCTTGAAGGGACTGTGAAATAGAGGCAGGAGCGGTGAGATTCCACCGAAAATATAGACACCTCTTCTTACACGCCCTCACGTTCATGTGTAGAAAGAGTTTGTAAAATGGCAGGAGTTTACCTGTGCAGTTTCATAGGACCCTACAAGGTACAGGGTGGTAAAGAAACACAAATCCAATGGGGTTGGCCCTTGGCTTGTCTAAGTTCTACATGAGTAACTCATTGAGTTGAGTAACTACTCCTGATTTTACTTGGAGTAGGTGAGGGTGGCAGTGGAGCTGTGTGGATGCTGTGGGTCAGGTGAGGTGCACAGTAACCTGCCTTCCCAGTTATTTTGCCAGCAAGCAGCAGCAATAAAATTAAGCATTAAAACTTAGACCAGCAAACTGGTATCACTGCTCAGGCTTGGAGTTGTAGCAAAGGAGCCAGAGGGATCCCTACAATTCCATCAGAAATTAGTGGGAAGATTCCTGGTCAGTGGGAGTTTAGGCAAACAAAGATTGATTCGCAATCCTTTGTCTCCCTGGGTGTTAATTCGAGCTTGGAGAGACCGCTGGAAGGAAGAGATTTTGACACAAAGGTTTAATTTCTGTTGGCCGTGCTGTTAGACACCCCCATCCCTTAATAAAGCTTAATGTTAACAAGAAAATCACTGTATTTTTGTGCGGAAAAATGGTTCTGGCAGTTTTCTGTTTGAATATAGAAATAAAAGACATTGTTGGCACAAAAATAAATAGGTATATAGAAGGTTTTTTGTACATTTAATTAGGAAAGTGGAGGGAGGAAAGTGTGTATATTAATTTAGGTTTCAAACAGCAGCAAGCACTAAGACAATTTGGGATGTGATGCAGGGTGTTACTTAAATTCAGTACCAAGCACACTCCCTTTTCGATTCTGTCAGTCGTTACTGTCTTGTCTCCATTGTCATCTTAACGTGAGCGAGCAAACCTCAATTTAGATCCCCCCTCCTTTTCTTTCTCTCTAGCGAATACCTGATCATCACACTGATTTTTGAGTGGGTATTGACTGTGAGACTTGCTGCCCTAATTTTTCTTGCTAAGTGTAATAGCAATAGCTAGTGATATATATATATATATATATTTAATAATCTGAAATATACAGGACATTCAGACATCCAGATGTATTTTGGGTTAATTGAGTAATAGTCAGCTAAGACCCAGGGCTTCTCCTTGAGATTAACATACAAAGTGATAGGTCAAAAAGCTCAAGGTCCGTTACCCTGTGAGATACTAATACTCCCACAATTAATTTCATGATTGCATCATCTTAAATTGAGGTGAAATTAAGTATTTTTCATTTTATTCCCCCCTCCAGCAGAGTTTGACTGGCACAACTTCTGACATGAGTGCACTGAGGCTGGTACCGCGGCCAAGTCAAATCCTTTTCTTTGTTCTCCGGGCCTGCCGCTGCTGATAAAGTGGTCGGCGCATGGCATTATGTCTTATTACATTTTTGATGCAGACTGCAAAGAAACGGGTAAACTCACCATGGTTACCGCGATCTGTCACTTGGCAGGGCACGCCGCACTCTGCAATGGCCTCTAGTGTCTGCAGCGCGGCTCTGCCTGTGACAACGCGGCACCTCTGCTGCCGATTCACAGCAGGAGCGACGCTCCCGCTCCGGCCGCAGGTTCTTCTCGCTCGGAGTTGCCTCCTGAAAGTTCTGGTCTGTTTTGGTTGTTCGGTGTTGAGGTGGTCGCTGCTGGATTCGCACTCCAGTGCTGAGACCAACTTCACATCAGTGAAACTTTCCTGCTCGGGCCCTTCGTGCTTTGTTTTGGCACATGGTGATTCTAGTTGGGTTTTCTTTCTTATCTAGACATACTCGGCTGTGTTATTTCGTGCAGACACGTGTCATTGCTTAAGTCAACACAATCTGAAACAATCACTGAATTATCTCTGCTGTATTGTCATTAACTGATACGGTGGCGGTAAGTTGGTTTTTGGTTTGGCGTGGGCTGTGGCCCAGGTTTGCTCAGTGGGTCGGGCAGGATTTCTGAGCCTGGTCAGTGGAGTCTTTGCCTTAATTCTGGTCCCGTTTGGAGCTCCCAGGTCTTGTTGTGTGCCTGCTTGCAGCAACAGTTCAGAAACAAGTCATTGCAGGATGGGTCTTTTGTTTTATTGCACATAAGGAAACAGCGCTTAAGTCTTTTTCTGCTTAATTGAGGTAATTAAACCTTCTTACCTTGCAGTACAAGGGGCTTATTAATGTTTTTGAAGCATTTTGAAGTCCTTGGAGGAAAGATGCACTTTGCTGTTGTGTCATGTTTGAGAACTGTTGAGATTCAGTCGTCTGGACTTGAAATATTGACTGAGTTGTACATGCAGAAATAACAATTGTGCATGTCTTCTGAGCTGATAAGGTGAAGAGCTGATTGTGAGCACAGCTGGCAGCTGTGGTGTTTCTCACAGTGCTGTGCTCCCTGCCTGTGCTGTTTAGGTTTTGGGGGTTTTACTATATTTTAGCAAAATGAGACAGTTAGTTCCATGTGAAACCTTAGCAGTGGAAATGCAGATTGTAATGCCATAACGTTTAGCAGCTTAGTTAAAGACAAAGAGGAACCTTGCCGCCTTTTTTATTTTTAAGGTGACATAGTGACCAGACTAATTGACCTTTTTTTAGGTTTTCACATTTGGTGAACTAGTTCAAATTAAGAACACACTCTCTTGTAATGAAGGCAACACCACAGTGATACCCTGTGATTAATTCTGAAGTGGAAGGAAACTTCCCAGCTGAGGCCAAGAGCCTGTTCCACTGTGCTCAGCGCTGCTTTTTACTGCATAACTGCTGGCTCTTCTTTTTGTAGTGAGGGGAAACCATGAGTAAAGTCACTTGCAACTTTAAAACAAAGCTAGAGATTTACATAGTTCTTAGCCCCAGTGGCTTTTAGCATCGGTATAATTTAGATTTAAATGAAGGCTGGTAAATGAGATCTGTTCCCTCATGGAAGACAGTTGGGAATTTTCAGCAAGGGAGTTTTAAGGGGGAAGATTTTTCCAGACAAGAGTCTGTCTGTGCCTGCGGGCAAAGGCGGCAGCACCGGCGGGTGCAGCATCGGCGGGTGCAGCATCAGTGCGTGCAGCGGCACCCACTGCGGGAGCGAACAAGCTGAGCGGTGAAATGCTGCCCTGGTCCTGAGCCACAGTCCAGAGCCAGCAGGTTCCTCTAGCACTGCTGTGAAACAGGCAGCAGAATTAAACCCCCTAAGAAAAATCTAAAAGTTGGGGAAGAAGTGTTTGCGATAGTTCATTTCTGTTTGTCAGTGATCACTTTAGAGCCTGCTGCTGAACTCTTGGTTGACTCCAAACCCTGTAGATCTGCATATAATCCATCATAACTTTACAAAAAGTAACCATAACCCAAAGTGATGTTATTTTTCCTTTGGTTTACTTAAATAGAACAATCTGACTGGCTAAAAATGATATCACACAAAGAGGAATAGTGGTAGCGCTCTTTGCCTCTAATGTCATACAATGAGCAGCAGGTTTGATGTACCACAACTGACTGTTGGGAGGAATAGTGTTGGCGTTGCCTGAAAATAGTACCGAGGGTAACTTGCACTGACCATGTGGTGACACTTTGAGTTGCAAAATTACTTTCAGATAACTTGCGCTGAAAAAGTAAAAATAGCGCAGCACATGAGACTCATCTATGTGGAATGTATATACGCAAAAATAGGGCTCCTTAATATTTACAGTTCGTCTAGGCGGAACAACCTGTCATGTTACACTCTGTTTCACTTTTACGCAAACAATTTGCACTGATAATGTTGCAGGCTGTGCTATTTTCAAATGTACAGCAAACCTTAGAGAAGCATTAATTGAACTGTTCTCCTCCTAGCAAATAGTGACTCTGAAATGGCATTAGTGGGCTCAGACAAAGGTGAGCAGTCACAGCTTTAGGAAAAAAAGTGATCTAAAATGTGTCCCAGTGTAACAATCTAATTAATCTTTAGATAATAACAGATTTCTTTTCGTTTCTCTCTGCAGCTGGGAGCGTTCACTCTCCCTCCACAAGCATGGCAACATCTGTGCAATATAGACAGCTTATAAATGACTACGGACCCCCGTCTCTAGGCTATACACAAGGGATGCAGGTACAGCTCTGCTTGGTTTTCTTTAATCAGATCGCTGACCCGAGGTTTGCGCGGCAGCCCGGGTTGTGGCCTGTAATCTGAGGTGTTCCTCCCTCCCACCAAGATTTGAAATCGAATCCAAATGGCAGACTGATTCATCGCACACGTCTTGGGATCAAATTAGAGAAAGCAGAGTGCTGAGTGAGATTGGTTACTAATTAACTGTTAGTCCCATCGCTTCTGAGTCACAGTGAAACATGTCTTATGTTCTGATTGTAAGGGCTCTAACATATTCTGAAATGATCTGTTAACAAATGAATATTCCTATACTGTTTTTCTCTAAAATTTAGTCTCACAAAGTGCGTGTCCTATGGGGCGGTAAACTTCCTGTGAAATGTATTTGACTTAATAGGATTTCCCTTATCATGTGGGCAGTTTTGTGTATATCTGCGTTTCACTCTGCCTGCCTACCTAACTTATCCATAAAATACATACCTGGACATTGATAAAGGCAGAAAGAGAGTTAAATAAGCAGTTCTCAGTTTGCTTTAACTTCTCTTTCACCTGGGTCCCAGTTTTGCGGCTGCATCCTCCCAGCGCATCCTGATTTTTGAAGGGGACGTAGCATTGTGTCCGACTGTAGCAGCAACTGCAAAAAGAAAACCCTGTTTATATAAAAAACCTGACATTTTATTTTTTAAAAAAGTGGTTTCCAGGGCTATTTCTGGTCCTTCATGAATTTCCAGTTGCTGTTTGTTGTAAATGTTGTGGCTTTAGCATTATTTAATTGAGATCAATCTACTTTCAACTACAGGGTACCAGCAGCAGTCAAGTACCGCAAAGCAAATATGCAGAACTTCTAGCTATAATAGAAGAATTAGGAAAAGAGATTAGACCTACGTACGCTGGGAGTAAAAGTGCGATGGAGAGGCTAAAAAGAGGTAATGTTTAAATTGATTTTTTAAAAAAATCATGTTCCATACGCTTTGTGCACTGCCTGCTTGGACACAGCTTCATGACAACTGTTTCCTTTGAAACGTTAAACGAGGTGGATGAACAAGCAACGGAAACCTTGGGACACTCAATTCATGCTGTATTTGATAGATAAAACGGTGACCAAATGTGTTTCCTGTGCGCAAGGGGAGTTTCAGTTAGTAATTCAAACCGTATTTTAGAAGCCTTAAGGTATCTAAAGGACGTGTTCTTTTAGGTTCCTGCTGACTGACTGACCCCTTCAATTCCCTTTTCTCCCCAGTCTCCAAAATGCACAGCCAAGCATTGTTTACATCTTCTCACATAAGTCACCCGTCTACCTGACCCAGGAGTGTTTGGTAAAGTGCACTTTGCCTAAAGACACCTTGTGTTGTGGTAATTCCCACTGTGGCTGGTGGAGAGAAATGCTGCAGAAAAGATAAAGTTGTCAGTGGAGGTTGTTGAGACTGAGATGTCGAACATGCACCTTCCTCCTCTCAGAGCCACTATCAGCTCTTGTCAAGTGGCTGTCACTGAGAGTCCACTGGTAAGGGACATAGAAGCTTTTAGGCCTGGCTGCCGAGGTCTCTCCGGCTTTGCTTTGTCAGCTAAAAGGGGTAATAAATGCCCTTTCCTTGCCGTGTAAAAGAAACCTCCGCATGCCCCAGTGCTGACATCAGCTTGACATTGTCCTCTGCAGGGGACGTGTGAGGGTTATTTCTGAAGGAGCAGTGGGACATTCCAGTGCTCCAGCTCCTGAGATGACCCTGAAAGGCCATCGACAGCAGTTGTGCTGGCAGCTCTGTCCTTTGCCAGTACAACGTCGTTTCCTCCCTTTCCACGCTCCTTGTGCTGAGTTTGGCTCACGCGTTCAACCCCGAGTAGGAACGTTATTGTAACAGACTAACTTCACCACCTTGCAAATCCCCCTTACATTTACCCAAGACTACAAAGCTTTATTTAAGGCTCAACCATTATGGAAGAGCAATATATCTGCCCTGACATGCAATAAAATGACTAGTAGCTGTTCTGGGAAAGGATGCAATAAAGTCTGCTCGTGAGTGGTAAGTGGAATCTGGCCCAGCTAAAATCGATGTTGCTGGAGTCTCTTTATTGCATTGCCTGAGTCAGTATTAATAGATCATGAATGGCAATAGGCTAATGGGGACAACCGGAGAGAGACCGGCAGAGATGCAGACGCTCTCTGAACCTGAATGGCTCAGTTCGGTGGGGAAAAGTTGTTTTGCTGCTTCTCGCAGTGAGTATTTAGTTTGTTGGCTAATGTAGGTATTAAGATTCAGTGCTGCCACTGTGACTTAAGAGTGTTGCAAAAAAAAATCCCAAATAAGTACTTTTTGCTGCCATCTTTTGGTCACAAATGCACCTCTCTTTCATGTTGGGAGCCTAATGACTGCAGGAGCATGTGCGAGAGCAGAAATGACTGAGGGTTGTACACACGTGACTGCAGCCTCCGTGGCCGTGCGGAGGTTATTCCGGAATAAAGTCCCTATCCCCAGCTCCACAGAGGCTACTGACCTCTAAAACTGGCCAAATTCCCAGTGTTCTACATGATTCAGGGTAGTTGTGCTGCATAAGCCGGGCTCCCTGCCACCAGATCGGGTCTAATGTGCTGCTTTGCGGACGTGTTTCTGCATCCCCCAGCTGCACGATGCAGCTTTACTCCTGTGTGGGGACTGAACCCTCTGCAAACCTTCGCACCCAGCAAGTCCCTGCTCAGGACTCCGCGGATGGAAGGGCTGTTGCTGTGGTCTGGGCTTGCAGCCTTCTAGAAACAGAACCCATTATCTTGAAATAGAGATTAAACCTCATCTAGTGCCTTACTGGCCTCTCTCCCCCTTGTTAAGGAGCATGACTGGGCAGAGAAATCACCTTTATCTTGTCCTGTCAGTAAAATGGAACCTCATTTGTTGTAGAAAAATCTGTCCATCTCTCATTTAAAAATCTGTCTCAAGCTCTGTTCTTTCAACAGCTCTGTGAACATGAATTTACATTTAGTTCCAGGATCAAGAATCAAGGTCCAGATTGCTGGAACTCAAGGCAACAAGACTTGTAGTGGAAAATTCCACATTATGTCTGTCAGATGAGAGTAGATATGGCAGCATTTAAAGTGGTGATGATTTACACTGGGCGCTGAGCCAGTGTTAGGAGGTAACTTTTTGCACACACCATAAAAAAATGTCTTACTCTTACAAGAGACACAACTTGTGGTTAAGCAGCATTACGAAGGCTTGAATTTTGATGCATCCTCTCAGAGAACTATCCCAAGCTATTAAGACATTCAGAGCTTTTTATTTCACTCTGTCATAGCAAAATAACTCACGGGTAGGTAAGATTTTTTGAAAAAGTTAAGTCTCTGATTTTAAATAGGCCTGCACTGCTCGTTAAGATATACCTGTCACATTCTGATTCCTGGTTTGGTCACTTTTCAATGTATAAAGCACATTTAGGAAAGCAAACTTGTTTAGCAGCAGCAGATGTTTGGGAAGCGAGGGATTTGTCCCTTTCCCGAGACGCGCTGTGGTAGCCCTGGCAACTCGGGACAGAAATACGTGAACCTCTGAAGTGTCATTGCAAGTGTGAGCCGAACGAGATGATTTCAGACGTGTCCAATTCTTTTGCAGGCATTATTCACGCTAGGGGATTAGTTCGGGAATGCCTGGCTGAGACGGAACGAAATGCAAGATCCTAGCCCGCTAATTCAGCTGCAAGATTTTCCATCTCTTAATGAAGAAAAAGTAACACTTATTCCTTTTGACTCTTGAAACATTCAGACAAATTCCTTTATTTTGAATGTTCTTTTTTTTTTTTCCTTACAAAAATGTATAGTTAGGAATGAGAAAACAACGATTTTTCAACTTGCTGAGGGTTTGCATTTTGTAAAGACGTTAAAACTCCCTAAAAGGTTTCTAAAACGTGAAAACTGAACTGCATGCAGAGGAATGCTCTTTCTCTCCCAGGCTGTATTTCAGTTCTTATCCAGCCACAGGCTCATTCTGTTTCTTTTCCTTTGACTATATTCACTTAAACCCAAACTGTCAATCTTTCAAAGTTTGACATAAGCTCTAAGGATTTTTTTTGATAACTGCAGAATAGCATGCTGTACCTAGTAGTCTGCTAAGTCACAATTTGTCATTCAGCATAGACCCTGCTTAGAAATAACCTTCCCCTTCTCTTATTTTGCCTTTTTTGTTCGTTTTGCATAAACATTTGCATGACTGTTAGTGCTTCGAAGTCCGTTTAAAGTGCATGAGTTATATGGAAAACAGGGAAACCTATTAAATAATAACAAGGTCCTGGAAAGCTAATTTCTACATTAAGGCTGGAGAATTCAGTTTAGTTTGCCAAAAAAAAGGAAAAATCTGGATAAATTACTAAAACTGTTATTTGCATCTTTGTATGTATTTATTACTTGACGTAATAAAGCTTATTTTCATTAACAGTTTGTATTAAAACTCTGCATAGTCACTTTAATCAGATTCATACTCCACGAACGAGCGCTCTCAACAGCTAAAGATTGAATCTTGATGCGGGAGGCTCGAGTTCAGGAACAGACAAGGGAAACAGACTGGAGAGTTTCCATCCACGGCGCAGTCCGGACACCATCCATCTCTGGTAAGAAGGCAAGACAGTTGCTACAAGGCTTCGTTGCTTTCAAAATTCAAGCTGTAGCTTTGGTTCATGAAGTGTTTCAGTGGTGATGGGCAGAACGTGGTGGCAGCTGGTGAGGGCGCCCTCCAAACACTGAAGTTCCGGTTAAGCAATTAGAGTTGTTAATGAGATTAAAACAGAGAAGTTCACGAGTGGCTCCAAAGGAAATGCAGCTGGATGTATTTGTATGAAATGGGAACCTGTCAAAATCAGGGCAGATACCAAAATGTCCAAGTTTAAGTGCAGCATAGGATAAACAGAATAAATGACTGTAATTCACTATTGTACAATCAAATGTAAATCCTAAGAAAAATGTGATATCTAGGATATCTAATACATATGGAGCTATAGATACTTGAAGAAAATACAGTGCTAAGAAGCAAAGCTAATTACTTCACAGCGTGCATGAACTGGATTCCATTGCCTTGGGAAGCAGCTTCCAACACAGGTTATCTAACTGTGATGACCCAGTTTTACCTTTGAACTGGAAGAAGAACATGACTGACCGACCTCCGCTTGCAGGAGCGCCTTCTCCCCGATGCCCATCACCTCTCCAGATAAGATTTGTAAAGCTTCTGTTTAAACTTCATGCAGAATGGAGCAGGACAGAGCGTTTGTTCCGCTAGCAGATCTGAAGGCGGCAACCAGTGACTGGTGTCTCTTCCATCAGCATGTCTGTTTACACCACCAGAACCAGCAGGTTTAAACCTGGTCACTGTGCATAAAGGATTTATGGCAGTAGAGGCATTGCCTGAGTAGGGATGCGAAGTTAGAACCTTTTAGGGCTGTTCTGTACATACTGGAACTCCTATAAAATATCGTAAGGTATCACCTGGGGAGAAGGAGATCTATTGAATTTTCTCTGTTCACAATGGTGGAAAGTCTTTAGTTCCTTTTTAACCAGATTGGTTTATCATCTTCTGAACGTGGCAGAAAAACTGATTGCTACATGTGATTAATGAGATGGTGGCGGGCAGAAGTAGGAATACTGGTCCGCTTGTATCGCTTTGGTTTTACAGTAATAGCAGGTCACTACTCAGCATTTCAGTTGTGCTTGTGAAGCCCCACATCACCCGTCAGTTTGAAAACTCTAAATGTTTCCCTTAACCTGCTGGGGCAAGTCTGTATTTCACACATTTATTTCTTATCCAGTTGTTGCATCTCTTTGAACTGCTTTTTCCTTTCTAGGTTTTCCTTTGCTTTCCTTTTTTTCTCTTGCTTCTTCTTCTCTAATGCTTTCTTCTCTTTAAAAACATCACTATCTTCACCTTTGTAGAAAAGGTCAACTTTTTCCTGCAGGATTTCTCTGGCTATCTTTCTGTTCTGCTCCACTGATCTCGTTTGATGACACTGAAGAAATACAATAGGACATTTTTACTGGATCTTTAACCTGTTTATTCTCCGGCTTTTCCTTTCAGTCTGCATATTCCTGCCATTGCAGTTAAGAATCTCCCCTGCCCCCCCAGCCAAGAGCATCCTCCCACCAAGAACTGCTGGGACTTTTCTAGCCAGGTGATATATTTTGGAGAGGCTGCCTAGTAATTATTTGCTACTGTAACTTGTCAGACTTCTGCAGTAATCTTTAATTCTGTCAGTGAGCAAGATTGCTTCCATATTACCTTGGAAAGATTCTTCTGAGTTTAACTTAAGTGTGTCTTCCCCTTGTGATAAGGAAGCAAAGATTAATTTCAAAGTATTAATCCACATGAAGTAGGTAAGAATAATGCTTAAAGAGAATGTACAGTGAGTATGATCAGCTTGTTAAGGAAGATATTCTGACTAACTCACAAGAGGGGTGGGAACGTGACAGTGAAGATACATCTTAGTGCAAACTACAAACCAGTTCTGTTTGTCAGAGCCAGGAAGATCAGCAATGACCCCAAGTTTATCTACTGATGGCCAAAACTGCTTCTTGCTGAGACCCTTAACAGTACTTAAAAACTTTTCCTCCATTACATTTGCACTGTGAATATGCTTTCCTAGGCAAGGAGACTTGGAAGACATGATGCAATTCGTGACTGATGTAATGAAATAAAAGATAATTACCTTCACTACAATCCCAGATGGAATATGCTTCAAGACAACACAGTTGTTTGTCTTATTTGTGGCCTGACCTCCTGGGCCATCACCTCTTACAAACTGTTCTTTTAACTCTGCCTCAGTCAGCCCAAGGAGATTGGAAGATGAATTCTTCCCTGCTGCCTGACGCGAGGGCACTCCGGGCAGAGAAAACTGCTGCGTCCTCCAAATCCACCGTCTCCATGCTGGTGTTTGTACTTCTCTCAGGAAGAACGTGAAATGAAAGAAACTTGGAACATTCATACAGAAGCGAGGACAGAGTTTCTCTGGAATGAAACCTGGAACAGAAGCGGGGAACGGAGTTTACTGTGAGAATCCTTTTTTTAGGATGATCTGGTTTAGCTGCGCATCTTGAGCGATATTTTGATAGTCAGATTTATTTTCAAGGATATTTGAACTGGTTTCATAGGCACTTGCCTAGAAATATTTACCACTTCAAATGGAACTTCAGTTCTCATTGCAATTAGGTTTCTTAAAATAGTAAAAGTTATTATTTTGTTGTTGAAAGGGATCCAGAAAACAGTAAATAAATTAGAACTCCTACCAATGCTTGGAAAATACTAAAGATATCTTAAAAAAGAGGAAAGAGAGCATATTTGTATCTTGCAGTGTGACCGGGGAGCCTCAGTGGATGCTCCACTTGTGCCCAGGTTGTGTCTTAGTGGCAGCAGTTCCTGCAATTCACATGTGGCCACAAGCTTGAACTACATGGAAGGGAGAGACGTGAGGCTGCAGGAATTCTCTGAGGTTGCCTTAACAGGGCTCTAAACTATCGAATAAAATCTGCTGGAAGAAGCAGTAAATTTGTATAACGTAACTGGCCTAATAACATCTTGGCTTCCTGTGTTCGCTGGCTCAGAGTCATGGAAACTGCATAGAGGAGGTGGAAACAATCCAAAAAGAAGATCTGGGTTTTCAACGGCTTCGCATTCTGATTTTTCCCAAGTCAAGTTACTAACAGGCAGAAAAGATTGCATGGAAACATGCGTTATCCTCATGGGTAACAAGGAACGTCAGGTTCTGCTGCTGTCAAATGCCATTCTCCAACAAGGCATTGGGTAAGCAATTAAAACAATATATGCTGTTATGCTTAAAATGTTTTATTTGATTCAGAAGAAAATACTTCAGCATGTGAAGAAGTGGCAATTAGCAATAAATATCCATAGAAGTTAAACATAATTGTTGAAATAATTTTCATAAAGCTTTTATTGGCAAGTGAAGATGTCCACTTGGTGGCACTAGTAGATGGTAACTATTTTTCTGCAAAAAACATGCAGAAAAAATGAGCAGAACTACTAGAGAGTTCAGAAATGAGCCTTTTTACTTAACAGCCGGTTTAATGTGGGCACTACCTGTTCCAAGGGGCATTTTTTGAAACCAAAACTGACAGCTCTGGTGAAAAATAACGTTTGCTGTATTTCTATTACTTGATGCTGTAAAACGAGCAGAGGTACTGGAGAGTTTTCTCAAGATTCAAGAAACGCTCCGTTACAATGCAAAAAAGATCTTAAGATAATGGTTTAATTTAAAAAAGAAAAAAAAGCGGTTTGGTTATGGGATTTTTAAGCATAGCCCGCAGAAGAGCTGTGTCAATCAGAACATCCATCTCCCGGTTTTTAAGCAGTTACAGAACGGACCGGCCCTGTCACTGGGAAGGACACGGGCAGCTGGACACGCCGGGGGCGGCAGAGTGGCGGCACTGCGCCGCACGCTCGGGATAATCAATTAAACTGTGTTTTAAAGCAACTTTTGCCGAAACCTTTGCCCAAGCAACTGCATCTGTTGGCCCGCGCATCCAGGATTCCAGCAGAGCCGCCGAGCGCCCGGAGGGACGCGCTGCCGTACGCCGGCACCGAGGCCCCGGTCAGCGGCTTCGCGGTCACCGCGCCGCGACACCGGCCCTCCCAGGCCTGTGGCCTTCCCTCCGGGCTCAGAGACCCGGGTCGCTCCGCAGCCCGGCCCCGGGAGGAGCTGGGGCCGCCCCCCGATGCCGCTCCCGGCCCCGCCGCCGCCTCTTACCTCAGGCGACTCGGGGCGCGCGCCACCGCCCCCTCCTGCCCCGCACTGCGCAGGCGCGTACAGCTGCGCACTCCCGCACCGACCCCCGCGGTCCCGCGCACTGGCGGGCGCCTCTGCGCATGCGCACCAAAGCAGGAGGGCGTTACCCCCAAGCTGATTGGCACTTGGAAAGCCAATCGCTTGTGCAAGGGGCGGGCTTACGCGCGCCTCGCACCCAGTACCAATCAGGATCTGGGAAGCCGTGCGGCGCGTAGCCACACAAGCCTATCCCCTCGCGGCGGCGCGCGTACTTTTTCACGTAGCGAATCAGAGCAGAAGGCGCGGCCTGGCGCGCGGTCAAGACGGCCAATCATCGAGCTGGGCTCTTCCTCGAGCGCCCCCTACCCCACCCCGTTCGAAACTCGGCCGCCAATCGCCGGGAAGGAGGTGGTGGGCCGCGCCTGTTTACCGCCTAACGGCCGCTGGAGGAGGCAGCTGCGGACGCCTCGTCGTGGGCTCCCGGAAATGCAGGTAGGAACCGGGCGAGCTCCGGGGACAGCTGGTGGGGCCCAAGCCGGCAGCGCTGCGGCGTTTGGCCGCATCCCAGCGCCGCGAGGCCGCCTCCATCGCCCCGCCCCTTTCCCCGATGAGTGGCGGGCCTCGCAGCCAATCCGAGGCGGCGGCGCTGTCAACATCCCGGACCGCGAGGGGAAGCTGCCCAATGGGAGTGTAGGGGCGGAGCTTCACCTGAGGGAGGGCGGTGGGGGCGGAGTCCGTGAGTGGGGGTGCAGGTCTGGGGGAGGGGAACCCGGGAGGCAGAGCCGAGGGTGAGGGGTGACCGAGCCTGAGGGGCCGAGCTGGAGGGAGGGGGTCACTCATGAGACGAGGGAACCCGGGGGGTTGAACGGAGTTGGGGAGCAGGTCACTGATTGAGGAGAGTCTACCGTGAGGGGCAGACATGGCGGGAGGGGGTCACTCGTGAGGGGACGGGGGCGAGGGAGCTCCCTGAGGGGAGCGGGGCTGTAGAGCACACAGGCTCGCTGTCCCTCCTCGGGGAGATGTGGGGCAGCGGGGACCGAGGTGCCGTGTCACCCCTGCGCGCAGAACCGCGGGCTCCGGGGCTGCGCTGCCCCGGCTGTTTCCATCTAAATCTGCACTGATAAGTCGAAATATCTTGCATCTTATTTTTATAATCCTGCTCCTTTATGTAGCAGCTTGGCCTTACGAGGACTGTTCTGCGCTATGGAAATGGTAGATGACAGCTTAGCTGTTCCTTAGCCCAGTTATAGCTCACTTAATATTTTTTTTTTTAGTGCAAACAGACTTCTAATGAGGTTATGAAATGAGGCTCTGCCACAGCGAAGTCCCACCCATGCGCTGTGCTGCTGCGATAGGCCACCCATGATTTCCTCCTGGGGAGGTGGGGGTGACTGATGCAGCCCCCACCATTGAGCTGCTCCAGAGGCACTTGCAGCTTCTGCTTTATCTGTCAGGTTCGATGCCTGATAACCTTCAAGTTTTCTGGACTTCTGACCACTAGAAAAAGAAGAAAGGCACCTTTTTAAAAAAAATTTATTTCCCTTAATTTATCCCAAGAAGCTCTTCCAAAGGGATATGTGTATCTGTATACAAATAATGAAAACTTACATCTCTAAAGCCAGTAGCATGCCCTTGCAATCCCTTAAAGAAGAATGGTTGTACTTGGAAGGTGGTGTGCTTCTTTAAGGCACCAAGGATTTATTCTTAGTCTTATCACAGACCACTAGGATAATATTTCTTAATGTCTTTTCTTGTTCTCCATCCGTGAAATGATTGTAAGGTTTTTCTTCAGTGTTAGAACACTGGATGGATTCACCAGGGTGTAGAAGATGCTGAAATAAGCACTATAGAAGAACTGATTAATCAATGTATTTCAAGTGTTTTCTTGGTGAAAGTGTGGAAACTGGAAGGATATTTTAGTCTCTCTACAGCCGTTCTTGTAAACTGCTGCTGTAAGACCATCGTACAAGTAGTATTTATTTATTTATGATGCTTTCAGTTAACCAGCTGCTGGTTTTAAGTGCTGTGGGATTCCTGATTGACTACATTTCGTTGTTAATTGGTAAGAAATGTAGCTCAAAACAGTTTTAAAGCTTGTTAAATTGATGTTGTATACTAATAATAAAACAAGCATTCTGTGGTAAGAGAAGCCAAATATCATGTACACAAACAGCTGTATAGCCGAATTGGTTAACTCTAGTCTTAACTCAGTAGGTCTCAGGTTTTTAAAGTGTGTGTTTCTTCCAGTGAAGACGCGGACTCCCATTCAGCAGATCTAAACACGTTGACAGTAGCCCCTTTCTCTATTAACTGTGTTTCACACTAGTCTCAAAAACAGGGGAACCTCATATTTAAACAGCAGTCAAACAAAATACTGTTGTACCTGGAGTGGTTTGGTTCAGATGCCCTTTACAGCCCAGTTTAGGTGTGTAATGCACAACGAGGAATCTCTTTGGGATTTGTAGGAGTCACAGCAAGTACGAGGCTGCTTATGTAGCACCTGTTGGCAAACATAGCACGGGGCAAGGAAGAGAGGTTGGTTTTGGAATCCTGTCACTTTCTGGGGTGATTTGGCTGAAACATCCATCTCTTTAATTAAATTATGTTTCTTCAAACAATAAAGTCAAATGGCTTCTTAAATTAAGAGGGTGATACTTCTTTATACTTTCAGAGTAATGTCATACTTGAGCCTAAGATATGGAAAGGGGTGATGTGAATACTGGACAAGAAATCCCTTCATCTTCTGCAGATTCTGATGTCAGAAATACCCACAGCTCTGTCTACAACTTCAGTTGTACCAGGTAATGTTTTGAAGGAATTCCTAACAACTATTTTTATTATTTTTGCTCTGCTCAGTTAGTATGTTTTTACAGTAACGTTGTTACTAAGGTGAAACTATATGTAATATTCTGCAATATATTTTAGTGGCCTTTTAAATTTGCAGGTATAATCCTGACTGAGAAGAGCTTTACAGAAAGAACTGTTAAGTCTCCCTTAAACTTAGTAACTTCCATTGCCTTGTGTCTCTTAGAATGCAGGACAGGAAACCTGTCTTGGACAAATTATAAGACATGGCTTTTTGGAAAGATCATGCGTTACGCCAAGTCATTTGTAGAGATCAGCAGCTTAGATAAATTGAACAGTTTTTCTGTTCAGTGCCCAGTGAATAAGAAGGGCAAAGGTGGACTAATGGCCTAAGCAGCAGATTAGGAGAAGTTCTTGACTGACCTGTTAAGATGGGAATTACAAGTCGCTTACTGCGTGTGTAACTCTCAAAAGGAGGCAGTAGTCTTGGATTTCATAAATCGTTACGCAGAAGCTTCTATCTGTAAATGTCCGACCTCAGAATCTATGAAGAAGCACACAGGTTTGAAGAAAAGTTGTATTTATTGACAGTGGTACTAGCGTGCAGTAATATCTGTGCTGATGATGCTGTCTCTCTTGGAAAGCTACTGTGTTTTAATGGTATGTAGGATAAGAATGAAGCATGTTGTGGATTCTTTGACATTTTCTTGTAAAACATTCTTATTCTTATGAAGGTATTGGTCTTTTTTTTCAGCATGATAAGAATCACAATGTAAATTAAGTGTATAATTCTTTTATGGCTGCGTAGCATATGTTATTTTGGCCACTTTGTTGTACAACTGGCCCAATAAATAATTGAAATGGTTTTTTTTCCTCATGTTTCGCTAGGAGTCCCTCATCCAGTTCCAATGGAGTTTCTGGTTACTCAGGGAACACCAGATCCTCATTAATGTCTGGGTCTGTTGGGCTGCTCGACTCCTTCCTGCAAGACATCCACAACATTGGAGATGGTGACTCCGAAATCGTGAAGAGCTCTGAGGTATTTGATGTTAAGGTTTATTAAAAAAATACACGCATTATTTTATTGTCTTTGCATTTTGGAAGACGGATCTAACGATATCATTTAGCAGTAAGATCCGTATATATATATGTGTTTATTCTTCATGATGGGACAAATCCTTTTACAATGTATGAACAAATCACATGGATGGATTTTATTGCAATTTCATCTTAGCTTTTTACAATATCTCAGCTTTTAATCTTGGTGTTTTCCAATACAGATGTGAATATTCTTTTTAGAGTTACAGCACTTAAAGATTGCAAGTTTTTCAACTGACAAATTCAGACCTTTGAAACTGTAGCACTTCAAACTTCCCTGAAATGATGCTGGGAATTAGAAGATTTCTTTCTAAAAATGGCTCTGTTTTAGTTGAACTATTTATAGATTCCGTTTGTGAAGATGTGTAGATGATAAGTTTGTTTCCAGATTTAAAACAACACCAAAATCATAATGTAGGTTCAATGAGCTAATTCTCTCAAGCTCTTTTTTAATGTTTTGTCCTTTTTTGTTTTAAATTTTATCATTATTTTTAGTCTCCGTGAGGAACATCAGGTTTCCACACCATGGGCTTGTGCCTACAGAATTTTTGAGCTTTCTGGCTACGGTCCATCAAACTGTCTGTTGACAGATGCTTATTTTGGTGCTTTTTAGCAGCTCCGAGAAAAGAAAATAGATGTCTGTGTCTATGCACATGCATTCTGTGTCCCTTGTCCTATGCTTCAAGTATCAGGCTCCATAAGCATTAGCATAAAATAGTTGTTAAAATTCAGATTTTACCACATTTTAGGGGTATATATTTGGGGTTTTTAAACTATCTTTTTGTTTTCACTAAATGGTTCTGCATTGGGACCTTTAGCTGGATTGTCGAAGGGAAGAGTTTCTTACTGAAGTGAATGGTTCACTGGACATAGGGATGTTTAATTATCAATTTTAAAATTGCCTATAATATATTGAACTGGAAGCAACTTTTCCAGCATTTGACAGTACTTTCCTGCCAGCTATTTCTACTTTCAGAGTAATTTGATTTTTTAAAATTAGAATAACTATTTTCCCTTGTTAGTTCATTGGTTTGGTTTTTTTTTAAACCAAACTTAAATTGTAGAGATGTGTTATCTTGCTGCCTAGAGGGACATTTTTTTAAGTGAGTGCATTCATAGCGAATTGTTTCCATTGATTGACATGCAGGGGGCTGCATGTATTATGGGGTGAACAAGGACAGTGCTGTTACTAAACTTTGTATTATGTCGACACCCAAGTATAAGATTGTAAAACTATTGTATATCTAGAGTAAAAGCTGAGTGATGCATCATGACCGTTGTTTAATTATTTTACTTTGTGATTTAATAGACAAGGTGGCTACAGTTATTGAGACTGGTAGAAAAACAATGTCAGGAACAAATAGTTGCCCAGCAAGAGCAGTTCCACCATCAAATCCAAGTAAGTAATGATTTGTTTATGTAGGTAGATTAGGCTGAATGTTGATTTTCTCCCCGCTACTCCCCTCTAAAACAATACACTACGGCCTCTGGCACTCCTATGTTTTTCTGTAAGTGTATCAGACCGGCAGTTAATGGAAGTGGGTGACTGGAATGTCAATTTACAGGATGCATATTTGAGACAGCTTTGGCTAATTAACAAAATAACCGGGAGAAACCATTTCAGAAGTAAAGATTCTTAGATTATTCGTTTTCAGTTGTTCTGTTTTCACAAATGTTTGGTTCAGAATGCCCACATGATAATTGGATTTTTGTAGGTACAAGCTGTTTTTTATTAACTGTTAGACTGTATCATTTCTAATTTTCTCTTCATTAGAAAATATTATGCAACTTGTCATTCCCTCATCTAGACAGTAGCACAGGAAAACATTCACTGTAACTTGTTTCACCCTTCAGTTGAACAGTCTCCTTTCTAAGAATGCAAAATGACCCATGTGAAGATTCACATCTTTGCTGAACCATATTTATCCAGTAAAACAGAAGACATGTATATGTATGTATGAGAGACAGTAATTCTATAAATATATAATGCTTAATGTCTTCATCATTTTGGTTGCTGTTTTTCCCTTCCCTTTCCTGACGCCCTCTACACTAGTAGTAATCAGCAGTTCCTGAACTGAATTAACGAGGTACTGTCCTTTTATCCTTTCTCCTGTTTCTCCTGCTCCCATCTCATCATTTTTGTCCCACTGGTGTTTCCTTCCTCTTGTATTTCCTTCCTCTTGCTCTAGTGGTTTGATTCACGTGTTGTTAATCCATTGTGTTGGCTTTGCCGGTCTTTGTCTTTATGAATAGGAAAGGCTACCTCTGGAAGAGCTGAGCTTGTGGTATCAGCAGGGATTTACTAACTGCATGAATTGCCACGCTAAATATAAAATCAACAGCTGTAACTTAGTTGTATGAGTGCATTAGAAGAAAACAGATGGAGCTATTCCAAACTTCACCTGGTATAGCAGTGACCTAGTGAAAATACTGACATACAAGCAGCTCAACCCATTCTAATAAGAGTGATGAAAAAGGCAAACCCAATAATCTACAGTTTGGGGTGGAAAAGCAAGATGCCGCATTAGCATTGACCTGACTCTGAGATAAGGCTTGCACTGCGCTGTGTTCAAAGACCCACTGTGCTTATAAAAATACGTCTTCATCCGTGTGAAAATATGGATTAGCAGACCTTGAGTTCATTTTGGAATCCGTGCGGTCAGTCCTTGGTTTGTGTGATTTATACCCTAGATGACTAGTGTGCTAATGACAAACTGTCACCACCTGTAGATAATCCTGAGATCAGACTTTATTGAAGAGGACTTAAACAAATGGTTACCTACAATCCCTAGACTATAGAGAAGTCATCTCATTTTTCGAGAGCTTTTCTTCTCTTGGAATTATTTGGGACTATGCATAGAGAAGTGCTATTTAATTGGAATAGTAGCCTTTCACTTTTTCCACACAAGGTATTAATAACAGAGATTAAATGTCAGCAGAGAATCTGATCAGGTTTCCCCCCACCACCTCCAATTCTGTTTGTTCCCTTTTGTTGTCCCTTCCCTACTTTCCTTGTCAGAGTTGAATCACAGAATTAAAATGCAAACGATTGCTGTGGTCATGATTGAAATCATCAGCACAACAAACAACTTTGTTGTCGCAGAAACTTCATCCCTGTTTTATTTTTTTATGGCTTTGTTTTTTTCTTTTTGGCTTAGACTGAGCTGAAATTCAATAGTTAATTCTATCACAAGTTAGTAAAATATTAAGTTTGGTGCTGACTAGTGTTACATGTAGATTTCTCTCAAATTGTCTTATTTTTTATTTCTTACTTTCGGAGAACAAATGACTTTTGTTCAATTTGTGCTTTCCACTTGCTATTTGTATGTGGGTAATGTACTGTAGTTCTCTGAAAAAAATAGTATTAGAGTTCCATGGTAAAATTATTGCAATTCTTTATTTCTTTTTTCTTTCATCCCCTGAGGGAATTAGTTTGAAATGTATTCTTGAAAACAACTACATCCTCTGGTCTTGTGCAGTAAGAGTCGTGCGCTCACACAGTCAGTAATGTGGGTAGGACTCTGCAGAAGTGCTGCTCGCTGCCTGAAGGATGCGGCCATGGGCGCTACCTGAAATCTTTTTGTAGCCCTTGCCAAAAGCGTTTGTTGTTTCTCAGAGCTGTTTGCCAGGGCACAACTGTAAACCTTCTAAAAAAATATTACCCATGGAATATACTGAAATAACTCTTTGCAGACATTGTAGACTAAGGAGTAACCTGTTTAATCTGGTGATCTTGTTACGGGTTTGCTCCACTCCATCAGATACCAAAACAAGCAAAATGTAGATCTTTGTATTATATGAACTGCCTAATAACATATTATCTAAATCAGATATTTTAAAGTCAAGTTTTACGCAAATAATCTTACAGAGGTACATTATTCCTATTAGTGTAATAGATATGGTTTATTCTTCCATTAAAGCATCCTTGCAATCTTTAAAAATGTCTTTCCAAGTCATAAATTTTTTTAGGCTTAACTTTAGCAAAATACTTTTGTCTACTTCTGATACACACATCGCTTGTTGATAGTTCTTTACCTGGCTGGTAGGTAACTGCGATTCTGAAGGCACGTAGTGAATACATGCATGCGTGATTTTTTACATTAATAAGTGAGTACTGAGACTTGTAATTCACTGCATGGAGTTCAGAATTGTTACCATGCACATTTTACTGTTAGCGTATGTCTACTTTATGCATGAGATGTCTACACATTGAAAACTGTGAGTTATTTGAAATTCTCTCACTAATAACATGAAGATGCATAAAAAAATAAATGTGATTTGTGGCATGATCTCATAGGAATGTTGCCTTTTGTTTTCCTGTAGCTGATTCAGGATGAGATAAGGCAGTTGGTGAAATTACAGACCAGCAACTGGGGTGCCGGCAAGAGCAGAAGTTTGCCTGCCAAGCTTCCAGACAATTTCTCATCACTAGAGAGCGAAATGGGGATGCGTTCTGAAGTCTTTGAAGAAAACGAGTGCATTGTCAATCAACTCAGATCAAATGAGGCGGAAAGTCAGCCAAATGCATCTGATCTACATCAAGAATGTCTTGGAAATGATGCTTCAGTGAATTGCGGGCACGGTACATGTTCTGCCTCCGAACTGAACCCTGGCACATCGAACAACGTTATCCAGTGCACAGACTGCATGGAGAAAACTTCCCAAGGACAGGGTGATGCAGCAGTATTGCAGAGTGACGCAGCGGTAGCCAGTGTTCCAAAGAAAAGAGAACTTTACACCTCAAAAAAGGAGGAAAAATTTTTGTCGGGAAGAAGCAATAGTTTAGGTTTTCCTGCTGAATCTGAACATAAAGTTGATGAGGCTCAATGTGGAAAAAAACCCAGGTAAGTGATCAACTTCCCAAATATGTTCATTTATTGTAGACGATCCCCATTCAGTAAATAGCTGATGGTAATTGGAAACATGAAAGAATTGCATGATTGTAAACAAAAAAAATACTATGCTTCTTGGTAGAGAAAGTTATTTGTTTAGCCTAACATTTCTGTGTGATGCATATTTGCATCTGCAGTGTTTATCTCTTGTAGATATGTTGGGGAGGAGAATGTGAAGTCTGCTTTGTACTGCAAATTTTAGCTAAGATCCAGTTTGCATAGTGTTTATCTGTGCACTGGAATTGTAAGTGTTGATTTTCAGTTTGTTACGACTGACACTTTGCTGTTGTGCTCAACCAGTCTTTTTTGCTGGTCTATATGCATGCATTACAGTAATAAATTGTATCAGACAACAGCCACATGTTTGAAGTTTTTTGTTGTGTGGTGGGTTTTTTGGGGTTGACCTTTTTTTGTTGTTGTTTCGCTCTATTCAAGAGGTGGGTGGATCTACCAAGGGTTTTTTTGAGAGGCTGGCCAGCTGATTTGTTGACAGCACTGCCCAAGGACTGCTGTAGTTGCGCAGAATTTAACAATGGACTTTACCCTCCCTGTCAGATTGGGCTGTAGTGGCGGCGGCTCCACGTGCTCACGAGCCGTATCAGAGCCCTTGTGGGCAGCGAGTTGCCTGCGAGTCCCTGATAGGAGTTTGCAGAGATAAAAACTTTCCCTTGTTTGTAAAAACAGAGAGTCGTGAAAATGAACTTGCATCTTGCTAGTATGTAATAAAACACAGAACCAGCTTTCTTTAGAGAAATTAGTTTGGAAATGTGTTATCTTGGCATATAGGGTAGATCAGAACCCCATTGATACATTCCCTTCTGGCTTTTTTTCCACTATTTTGATTCATGTTGCAGTGCCATGAAGGGAGTAGCTGCAATTCATGGACTTCCAGGGAAACTTAGCGCTAGAGAAGCTCAATTCAAGAGTGTGTTTCAGCTTGAAAAACCTTTCTAAGACAGCTTTTGAAATCATTCGTGTCTCCACTGAAAATGGCTCATGTACTTAGGGTGTATGTGTGTGTTTCTTACCATCTAGTAAATCTTTAACATCATGGGCACAAAAGTTGAGACAAAACCAACCAAAAAGAATAAACGCTGAAGAAGTATGTGTGAACTCTGTGCATGAAAATGAGCAAGCAAAGAAATTACCCCTTGACAATGTAAGTATCTTTTTATTTTATGATGTTTTTCTAATTTTATTCTTGTCACTGGTATTTTTTCAGTGTTCAGCATGTGCCTTCATACTTAGCTTTAAGCATTTGAGTAGTGGGGTTCCCATTTATATGTTTGAAGTTAATATGGTCAGAGTTTACTTCTTGGATCATTCTATACTTCCTCACATGGCTATTTTGGCTTGTTTTATTTGTTGCCTCAGTTTTGCCATAATTTACCTAAATGGCAAATGTTCTTTCTTTATAGAAATAATAATCACATTCTCAATTAAAGCTTCGGGTCATGCTAATTTATTGTGCCATATAATTTTTGGAAGGACCTTTGATTTCAGCTGGTAATGTCCCTTTTGGCACACACAACTGTTTGTGGAGGCACTGGCCACTTTGTTCAGGACAGACAGTGTTCTTCCACATTGGGATTTTTAAGGCACAAGGATTTTTTTGCTTAGTTTGGTTTGGGCTTTTTTAGTGTTCTTAGCAGCCTCTTATGCTAAAATCCAAGCTTTTTTTCTTTTGGTATTGTTTTTATGAGAATAATACATTCTTTTCTGCCTGTGTATAACTATGACTTGGCCAAATCGAACTGCTCCAAGCACAGCTACAGCACTAGTTGCTCAAAGTATCCAACCCCCCCAGCAGACATTTAGGAAATGAACCAGCTCTTTAGAAGCATTTGTAGTAATGCCTATTGCTGTAGTAACTGTCACAAACCTCTCTCCTTATGCTGTTTTTAAGGAAATAACTCCTGCAACTCTGTGAATGACTCCACCTACAAGAGGATAGGAGAGTTAGCAAATATGAGTCACTTGCTTCAAGGCAGGGGCTGTTTTCTTCGCCGTGGTCACGTTGAGGGTGATCCAGAAAGGGTAGGAGCAGCGGCTTGGACTCGCTGGCTCTTCTGTTGTCAGCTGTTACTCTAAGGGGATATTTCAAACCAGGAGTCAAATTTATCTGCTGTGGATGGTTGCTTTTCTTTCTCAGCTTTTGAAAATACCTTAATCTTTCTATTCCTTTGTAAGAATTCACTTGATACCCCTTCATTTTCCTTTCTTCCTCCTTAGGCAAAGGAGAATACCTAAATAAAAACATTAAGAGGGACAAAATAGCTTTGAGGTGAGATGGTACTTCATGCAACAGCTTCAAAAGCTTTAGTTCTAGATTCTTTTTTATTTTGTGTTGACTCAATGGTTCCTTTCCTGTTGTAGTCCTCAGTTGTATAAGCTGTGTAAATTTGCCATGTACATGACTCTTAGGCTGCTGTCTTGGAACAAAAAGCCCTATGTACAGTAGAAAAGAGCAATGTGAGATGAGAATTTCAAGCCAGCTGCCGTTACTCAGTTGTTCTTGTATCACTGTGTTACATCAATGATGCTTCTTCCTTTGATTAAGAACAGGAGAGTTGTAGCAAATCTTTAATTCTGTGAAATGTTTTTGGCATGTGTTTAGTTCCACCCTTTTCTAAGTTTCTGTAATTAGCTGCAGAGGTTGCTTAGGAAGTCCGGAGTGAGGAGAAGAAGGGTGTGTAGTATCTTGTCTGTCGGAAATGACAGACACTGTTTACCTCCCAATTTGTGGTAGGTGGAGTCATAACAGCTGAATATAAGAAATTCTGATCCTAAGATGAGGGAAGAGTAACCCTTTTTTGGTAGATCATCCCATTATGTACTTGCATCTCTTAAGGAGCAAGAAAGTTTAGACAGCTGTCCAGAATGCACGTTTTTTAACAGTTAATCTCAAAAATGCTCCACAAACAGACAGGCGGATAACTTGGAAAATATCAGTGTCTTTAAATTGTGTGGCTTAGCTTATTTCACCTTTTGGCTGTGATTGCCCTCAATATAAATTGTGTATGTTTGAATCATGCTGTATAGTGAAGTTTAATCTCTTTGCTTTAAAAGACTAGTAACATTTACATGCAATATTTTAAAAAATGGTACCCTTTTTAAAAAATTCTTTTCCTTCCTTGTCTTGCAATTTTCCTTATTCATTGTTTTTCCTTTGTTGTTTTAGACAAACCATAGCGGTGCTGCTTTGCCACCTTACACTTTTTACCTCAACCAACCTAATGAAAGTCCGAATTCCGTAGTGTCTGAAGCTTCAGGTATAGTTAATTTCCTGCACTTATATTTCTTTTCCTCTTGAATTCTCATTTTTTAACTTTCTTGCTACAATGCAGCTCCAACAACTTTGGGGTTTGAGCACTGACAAGCTATTAAACTTTTGCTACAGCACAATTCTGCTTTTCTTCCTTCTGCATTTCGAGCTGATGGGAGCTCCCGCGTGTCACTGCTGGCAGATATAGGACATGCAGTGATTTCTTTCTTCAGATTTCTCAATATTTCATAGCTGAGCTTTATGTTTAAAGCTCTTTCAATAATGTAATTGTTACTAAAGTCATGGTGGGGTACCAAGCGACCTTTCAAATATTAGTATCGCTGGTCTAGTAGTGGCAGGAGTGCATGGTGACGGGGTTATAGTTCTTGTAGGGCAAGGGGAGGATTCGATGATTGTGTGAATAAACAAGAACAAAACAATGCAGTGTGTGTGATTGTTTAATCGGGGTGAGGGGTGTTGCTTTTTTGTGTTTTAGTTTTGCTTTTGAGGGGTAGTTGTGGTGGGTTTGGGGGGGGGTTGGCGTTTGGGTTTTTTTGTGTGTGTGGTTTTTTGTGTGTTTTTCTTGTTGTTGTCGTGGTGTTTTGTTTTTGTGAAAGCCAAACAACTAATTCACACATTTTGACTGTAACAGGGTGGATTCATTTTGGTAACAAGCAGGGGCACAGAGATGCAGCCCTGCAAACTGTGTATATTTATTGCTTCTTCACAACCCATTGAGAGGGACACGTATAAGAAATTGCCATGGGATCGAGTCTGTATCTGTTCCTCTCATGCCGTCCCTTAGTCCCGGTAGTCTGCTTTTTGCATGTTGTAGAGCGCTGCTGAGAACCAAACTCAAGAGTTTGTGATACCGAGTGGCTGTGGAGGATTATTCCTTGGATAACATGAGCTTTAAGCGTTGTACTGGAATCAGTAGAAATAGGAAAGTTTGTGGTACATGAGGATTTGTTCTTTGCACACAAAAGAGTGAATCTCTGTGTTTTCACTGATTTAGAGCCTTCGTTACTGACGCCGTGCGATGTGATACTGATCATGAGGCCTGTGCTTTGCGTTGAGATTTTTTGTAACTTCTGGTAACAAATGCTTGAGTGAGATTCTTAAGCAATAGATGCAAATAACTAATACAGCATTCTTGTAAACTTACAAAGTAAAATCTTACTAATAATGGGCTTTGGGATTCCTGTTCTATAGCCATTACCTTGAAATCTGTAATGTTTTTTCTTTAATTGTTTCTTCTTATCAGGGCTTTCATACTGGAAGTTAGATGAAAAGGAGATGTATCACTCTTTACCAGAGAATTTCAGAAGTGAGTTTGCTGATATTTTCTCCACAAAAGCATCACCAGATCAGGTAAACTTTGCACGTGTTTTAAAAGTTGTCTTACAGTTGCTTCTCATCTTTCCTTTTTTTCTGCAATGGAAAGATGTGAACTTCTCCTTGTGAGCTCTTTCATTAGCTCAGTCTCTCATATTCTGGTTTCTTCTTATTCATTTACCCTCACTAAAGTAGCCTGGAATTTATTAACCACTTTTTGTCATTTGAAAGAAATCGTTGTATGGAAGGTAAAAAGAAACTGACTAGTATATTAAAGGTGGATGTGCCTCATGAAAGACCCTTTTAAAAATTGTTTGCATTGAATAAAGCTGCCTTTAAAAACTACTAAATTAAGTTCTAACCGATTTATTAGCTAAACTCACCTACAACTTGTTTATCTATATTGGAGGCGGAGGATTGTGTTCATATCAACTAATGTAGCAATTTTTCCTGTTGAAGTTGTCTTCTGCTGACGAAACAAAGCTCTCGTCATTGAAAGATATTTATCATAAAAGACAAAGGGAGAATAAGCAGCTGCCGGACCAGAATTTTATGCCTTCTTCCCAGTCCAGTCACCCACCAGAGGTAACAGTCATTTCTGTATGTCTCGGTCTGAGGATGCGATGGGTTACAGGCTGGTTTCACATTCACTGGCTCCTGCTGCCACCTCCAGCATGATGCTGGGACAGCAATTTGTGCAGCCGTGTGACGAACCAGACTGGGAAGGGATCCAGCGAAAAGAACCTCCAAGAACACGCTGGGTAGAGAAGGACCTTTGCTGCACAACCTTGAGGATGGCGCAGGAGGAATCTGCTCACGCCGAGGCTGCAGCTGCAGAAATGCAGGTGGAACTGCAGTCACAGAACTGGGGTTTTCGTACTACTTCCCGTAAGACCAGTTCATTCCACCCATAAAACAGAAGAGGCACAGGTTGTGGGAATATTCTTTATCATATTTCTTTATACAGCTTTTGGTCTTGTACAAAATCCAGTAATGATGGCTGCTGTGTGACTAACTTGTTAATATAATCCATGAAGTGATTTTTGTAGCTGTACAAAGTTATGATTTGAACTTACAAGAAGGCATTATGGTCCTTCTCTTTACATAACTGAGATTTCAGAGGTTTTCTAGACAGCTACAGATGTTAGATATGTCTTTTATTATTAATGGAAACTTAGAAATTCAAGTTGCAAACCTTGGGAATGTGTATCGTCATCTCAGCTGTTACAGGTCACTTCATCCTGCTTGCCGCTACCAAATAATTGTAGTAATATTCAATACAATTCCTGCCATGTATTGTATGAATTGCTGATATCTTCAGATAAACTCCATTTCCAAGAACGAAAGTTAAATCACAATTTATTTAGCATTATAACTTATTTCCTAGATCTTGACGTTGGACCCAACCCTGCACATGAAACCAGGTCAGCAGAACCCAGGACGCTGTTTTTTCAATATTCCTGAAGAGCCGACTCCTTTTTCTCCAGACTCTATGGCAGAGCCTGGGTTTTCAAGTCATTGTGACACAGACTCTTTTTCGCAGACGAGTAATTCATCTCAGTTAGATGATTCTCCCCAGTATCCTGCCAGCAGCAGAGCTGCGCGTTTGGACCTCTGGAGAAACCACCCGTTCCAAAATGAACACCAGACCAGCTGTCCCTTTCCAGTGGCATATACGGATGCTAATAATGAGAATTTAGTCAACGCCGAGGAGGAAGAAACACTGACTCTAACTCCATCTTCTGTTACTCAGTGTGCTGACAGCAGTTTGCCAGAATGCAGCCTTTCAGTGACATCTGTTGAAGATCCTGTGATAATGTCAAAGTAAGTAATTTGGTTTTTCTTTTTTAAAAGTTGTAGAGTTGGTACTTTCATGAAAGAAATGAAACTTAACTATAGTAGTGAAACAAACAAAATGTGAGTTGTGTTTGCTTAGGACATAGCTGGATGTGGCTGCTTTTTTTTTTCCTGTTCATTATTCTTCTCCCCTGCAGATGGTGTATAAATAGAACAGTCATTTCCCAAGACTTACAGTTGTCTGTCTTTAGGCTGTACTATTTAATCTTCTTTAGACCATACTATTTAATCTAAGGCACAGTATTTGTTCTCTGTCTTCCTTGGATGTCAAAGCATTAACTGGAAGGCAAAACAATTTGCTGTGTTTTAATGCTTTGGTTATTTCTGTTTATACATTAAAATACATTCTTCCTTCATAGGCTGCATGAGGGAGGCAGTTTAGGCAGAGAATTTCAAAGTTCTGTGGGGTTTATATTTTCCTTTTTGGAATCAAATAGTGGGAGAAGCACAGAATTACCATACTTAGGAAAAACAAACAGCCCCCATTCATTATTGACGCTCTGATGATTGGCACATGGACAAGCAGCTGGGGCGTATATTGCATATGTGAGGGCTTATGAAGGGGTGATGGCTTCAAGATAGTTCAGTGTCTGAACTATCATATTTTAATTTTGCGTGCATAGCTTCTAGTGCATAGCAAAAAAAGGAAGAAAAGGGAAAGCTTTGTAGTTGTATATATTTGTATATATTATTAATATGAAGACTTCTACGCAAGCCTTAGGTGTCGGACACCACTGCCTTAGGTGATGCAGCTTTCTTTGCTTTTGTACGAGTGCAACAAAGTTCTGCAAGAGAGATTTATGCGCTGAGTTTCTCATGTGTGAGTGGATACAGCAACGCATGCTCATGTGGATAGCTGCAAATATTTGGTTTTGTTCTTAATTTTGAAAATAGGATTAGGCAGAACTTGAGGGAGAAGCATGCTCGCCACATAGCTGATCTACGCGCTTACTATGACTCTGAGATACAGAGCTTGAAGCAGCAGCTTGAGGCAAGCCATAGAACTGCTTCATCTGAAGACCTGGAGAAAATCAATCAAAATCTTGCTGACAGGTACTGTTTGTTAATTGTCCTCTTCCTCTGTGACATGGTACCCTTCCTGCTTTAAAAACTGAGCATGCTTGTTTAGAATAGCTTGAAAAGTTTGTCACTTTGCAATTCTGAACATTTTGTGCCTCTATGATGCTAATATTTTCCTATTAAATATAAATTTTGTGTCATTTAATGCAGCTATTTAAAATGATTGTTAGGCAGCAAGCGTGATGTTTGGACCAGAAGTCTTGTTTGACCTGATTTTTGCCAGTATAAATTCTGCTCAAGAATGGCTGGCAGGCTGAGGTAGCCCTAAACAGTTTGTAAATCTGTGCTGTAAGATCGTTATCACCTGTTGTACTGGTCAACATCATCCCTCTTTACCTTTCATGTAAAAATTACAGGTGATACAGGAGTTTATTGTTTGCTTTTTAAAGGCAATTTGCCAGTCAGTGCTCTTTGACCAGATATTACAATGGGAGCGTGTGTGCCTCACCTGTACCAGTTAGCTATAGCTTGAACGTTTGCAATATAGAAAAATCTGATGTGATTTTTATATCATTATCGCTAGTCTAAATACATCTTACAAGCTTTGACAGCTAAAATACTTTACAAAATGTGTGCCCTTCAGAATAATTGAAAAAGAGTGTGGGTAGCTGGGACTCTTTTGTACAGCTCTGGTGTGTCGTCTTTATTAAAAGTGACTTCTGAGCAGTCACTTATGGAGTTCAAGTAGCTTGCGATATGATCTCAGTCATTAATTATCGCACAGCGTCATCAATTAGCTGAAGTGGAGCTCTGCTCTGGTGCATCTCAGCTGCTTTTGGTTCTGCGGCTCTTCCTCTCTGAGCCATCTGGATCTCTGCACGTGTTCCTGGTTTGCCGCAGCCCTTCCCAGCAGAGACACTGGCTGTACATCTATTATCTTAAAATTGCAAGAGATTTTTCTAATCTCTGTCTTCTGAATAGGTGCGACCATTTAGACGCGGCTCTGAATGAAGCAAGTGCTCGCATAAAAGCCCTTGAAAATAAGAATAAAATGCTAGAAAATCAAGTGGTAAGTGTATGTTCTTAACTTGCTTTTTAACTAAAAGGGTAAGAGAATGCACCTGTGCATTATTGAGATCTGTGTTTCCATATATAGATATTTTAAAATTTTCAACATTTCTCCTTAATATATGACATCAGCCAATATGTTACACCGGTGACTTATCTAGCTGAGTTTCTTAAGATTCCCTACTTGAATCATCACCACTTTTGCTTATGAACAACCTTTCTATGTTATCAGGCATCAAACGAAGTTTACCAGTGAATTATTCTGATGTGTTTATGATGTCTCTATTTTATTTTTTGTAATCACTTTCACTTTGATTTATTAGAGCTGTGATAAAAGCAAATCTCGTCTGTACTGGGACAAAAATATTGTCTAAGTATATTTCTACAGTCTTCCTGGCTAGGGCAGACCTTTTTGCTTAGGACTGCATACTAACTGACAGGAAGCTCAACATGAGCCAACACTGTGCCCAGGTGGTCAAGAAGGCCAATGGTATCCTGTCCTGTATCCAAAAGAGCGTGGTCAGCAGGACAAGGGCAGTGATCCTTCCCCTGTGCTCTGCATTGGGGAGGCCACACCTGGAGTATTGTGTTCAGTTCTGGGCCCCTCAGGTCAGGAAAGAGATTGAAGTGCTGGAGCGGGTCCAGAGAAGAGCAACAAGACTGGGGAAGAGACTTGAACACAAGACCTATGGGGAGAGACTGAGGGAGCTGGGCTTGTTTAGTCTGGAGAAGAGGAGGCTTAGAGGTGAGCTCAGCACTCTCTAGAACTACCTGAAGGGCAGCTCTAGCCAGGTGGGGATTGGTCTCTTCTCCCAGGCAGTCAGCAATAGGACAAGGGGGCACAGGCTTCAACTCTGCCAGGGGAAGTTTAGGCTGGAGATTAGAAAGCAATTCTTTGCAGAGAGAGTGATCAGGCATTGGAATGGCTGCCCAGGGAGGTGGTGGACTCACCATCCCTGGAGGTTTTTAAACTGAGATTGGACATGGCACTTAGTGCCATGATCTAGTAAACCGACTGGAATTGGACCAAGGGTTGGACTTAATGATCTCTGAGGTCTTTTCCAACCCAGTCGATTCTGTGATTCTTTATACATCACAGAAATGAGCTAAAATCTTGTTTAGTTAATATACAGATGTACCCTTGTTTCCTATGCAGAGTATTTTAGTTTATGCTTTGTACTGAAATAAAAATCTGGTAGGTAAGGATTATAATGACTTTTTTTCTCTTCCAGGCAGACTGGAGAGAACGCTTTTATGCAGTCAGTGACACTTCCAAAGTTTTGCAAGAACGCATTGAAGAAATGCGCACCACTAATAAAGAGAAGGACAACACGATCAGTCGGCTAAAATCGAGGCTTAAAGATCTAGAGGAAGCATTTGAAAAGGCTTACAAGTTATCCGATAATAAAAACACGAGGCTAAAGGAAGAAAATAAAATGTTTCAGAATGTAAGTAGGAAAACGAGCAGTGGTGTTGACAGTTGCACAGCAAGTCCTGGCTTTTGGAAAACTACGTAGAGTTTACATTGTAAAGTCTTAATGTACAACTAAGAGAAGAGAAATTATTCAGTTGATTGCTTAGCAGGCTGGGTGGCAGATGATACTACAGACCTAATAAACAGTTAAAAACAATTATCGAAGACAGCAAGTGTTTACCTGATGTGATAACACTTGTCAACATCTGTCTCTGGTATTTTATTACTCTATGTGCTATTCGTTCATTTTAGTTTTAGAGGTATTACAGGACATTCTTTTGGAACAAGTTGTTTTTTCCTTTTTCAGGCTTAGTGGGAATGGACTGAATTTCTTTCATAAGTCATCACAGCTTCTTAAATTGTTATTTTTGTGTATGACTTTAGACTCAATCAAAAGAATTATTCCTTTGATTCTTCAGTAACAGCTTTATGGAATGTTTAAATGGATTGGGAAAATGGGTATTAACTGGAAGAGCTATTTCATGCTTTAACTCCTTTTTTACGATTAAAATTTCAAAATACCAAGTCAGCTTTAAAGTCGTTGAGGAATTTTACCGGTTCGTTCAGCTCCTTCAGTTTCTTTAGCGATAAATAATTTGAAAATGAAAAATACATTGTGCAAGTAGCTCTGTCTCTTGTTCTAACTTTTTTGTTCCAATTAGAAGATGCTAGAACTTAAAAAGTACTATTAAAGTACACTGTATTCCTTGTAGTGCTTCTGCCTGTTAGACAAGTGATTTAGATGATTTGATAGCAGTTAACAAAACTGATAATTTTTTATAGTCTCAGCGTGGGTTTGTGTGTTCTCTGTTTAGCTTTTAGGAGAATATGAGTCCCTTGGAAAAGAACATGAAAGAGTAAAAGTAAGTACATGCTGGTGAATTAAAAAATCAGACATGCAAAATATGGGATAATGTGCCATAGAATTGAGTCAACTTGGGTATTTTGAAAAAGATCAAACTGAAAGATTCATATTTATTTTAACTGATGGCTTCTTACTACATCTTCAGAGCCCGGGAAGGGGAAGGGAGGGAGTTTGGAATGTATCATTTTCCAGTCAGAGACACCAAAAATACTGCCAAGTCAGCCAAAGGAATTGAATGGACCTCCCTTTCAAACAGGGAAGCATATTTAGCAAATCATTTTCAAGACTGATGTACAGTTACTCATTTTTCTTTTAATGCGCTTCTGTAGTTTCTCGTCTTTTTACTTTGTTTTTCCTTGTGTGCTCGTAGGACACGTTAAATGCAACTGAAAACAAATTGCTTGATGCAAACACGCAGATTTCTGATCTGAAAAGGTAAATGTGAAACTGTCTTACTACTGTTTTAACAATATGAAATATTTACTCCTAGATTATGAAGGCTGTAGATCTTGTACTTTTAATTACATCTTATGAAGCCTTTCATGGTGCTTTATGTTACTTTGTACACGTTGTAAAAATCTTTTTTTAGGAGAAAAATGTAGTGGTTGCTCTTGCTCTTCTCTTTCGCCCAGAATATCTGAATAAAAATAGTAAACTCTAAGAAATATGATCTCTTTTATGTCTTTTAAATCACCTTATAATGCATCTCCACTGCTTCCACATTAGGACCATTTCAAAACTCGAAGCTCAGCTCAAGCAGGTAGAACATGAAAATACATTGAAACTTCGCCATATTACTGAAAGTCGTTTAAGAACCTCTTGTGCCAAGTAAGTGAATATTCCAACAACGTGAAAACAGGGCGTGTGTTTTCCAATACTTTTTAGTGGGTTTTGGCTAAAAATGGATAAAGAAGATGTCAGTCCATAGCCTAAACTGGATGAAATGTGTGTGATGTAATCCAGAGATTTCATACGCCAAGAAATTATTAAAAGCAAAGAAATACTTTGGATAATGTATATGTGACTGGGTGGACTGTCTCTAGTCTTCCTAAACGGATGTTTGCTTGTGCTCAGCTGCTCATCCGAACAGGGGTTCCTGTGCTCAACAAAGATTTCAGGAATAAAATCTCATAGTCCAATTAGACATTAGGGGTTTTCTTTGTGTCATTGATTTGGAAAGCTGATTACTACATTTGATGTGTCTAGAGATTGTTTCTACAAGTGTCTTTACAAATATGTTTTAAAAAGCACTTATTTCCTCCACAAGTTTATAGTATATTGATTATTGTGTCTGTTTATCTAGAATACATAGCTGGATTATTTTTTTCCTTTAAAAAAAGAGAAAAAACTCCAGAGCCTTTCATAAATGTGAAGTGGTTTGTTCCCACAGCAAGTTGGCAACTCCTGACGTCAGCAGGCGCAAGTGGCTGATCCCAGGAGCGGAGTATTCCATCTTCACCGGCCAGCCTTTGGAAGCGCAGGAGAGCCCCAAAGATAACAGATTAGAGGAAACCTGCATTCCTTCGAGGTGACTTGGGTTCCTTCAGTAGCCACTATGATGTAAAACTGAACACATCTAAAAATAGTCTTATCCAGGATTGACTAGATTTGTGTTTCTAGATTTTGTACGAATTTAATGGAGTTCTTAAAAAATGTCTCAATGTTGTCGGTGCTATACAATTCCTTAAAAAAACCCCAGCGTTCTTCCTTTGCGAACCTGGCGTGAAACAAGCAGCTGCAGCCTTCAGTACTTCCCTTGAAATATCAGAAAGCTTCAGCTGCATCTTGTGCCAGTGTCTTTATGCTCTTCATATTCTTGTCCAATTCTACTCCACGTTAGGACACGGCACGCTCTGGTGTGTTGGATGTGAGCTGTAGCGCTGGGCTGCAGCTTTCCACCAGCGTGAAGCTTCACGTGTAATTCAGGGTGTAATTTAGTAGTTTGCCTTCTGACTCAGAAGTTTCTAAAGCCTCTGTCAGGACGCATTTGGTTCTAAGAACATGTCAAGTCACCAAATTTAACTCACGCTGTTCTACTTTAGATTCTTGAATTGGCTATAATGCAATTGGCTGAAATTAAAAAGCGCACTTAAGATTCTTGACTTGACGACTGGAAATCTCCAACTGAATTTCTCCAGGTTTTTGTTTATTCAGCTAGTCTTTGGATATATGAAATAAAATTAAAAAATGTGATCTTTTTTTTTCCCCTCCACCGCCTCACACTCTTTAAGGCACCATTCTCCTCCTGAAAAAGACTCCTCACAAGAAGACTCTTCAACAAACACAATAGAAAAGAAAGAAAATGAGATGTCAGAAGCACCAATTATAAAAGCCTTTAAAGAACTTGAAGAAGGAAAAGCATTTAAAGATTGGGGTACACAAACAGAAAAAGAAGACGCATCAGCTAGTAACTTTTACTTTTTATATTCGTGAACTTTACTGGCTTTTCTTTGTTTGCATGTCTTTTGGTTTTGTTATTCTCAGCATTGAAGTCCATTAGGCTTGAGTGATGGGATAAAACCAATTTTAGCGTGTGAACTTCTGGAGTGTTCCTAAGAAAATTCAAAATGATATAGCTAAGCGACTTGTTTAAAATAGAGGGAATGCAAAGGTCTCAAGCTAGAGAGTAGTTAATGTCCTTTTACTAAGAATATCTCAGTATTTATAAACAGTTAATGGAGTCCCAACAAAGCTCTGGCTGGCAGTACGTCTGTTTGAGTTTGGTTCTCATGGTGTTGTATCAGAATGTTGTTAAGGCAGCTGGTGTGTGTGCTGCGGGACAGCACCGAGCGGTTCTGACAACAGTGGTTCAGGAAGCCTTGTAATTAGAAAACACCGAGTCCTTCTTAAATGCTTATATACGTGGTTCAGCCAGGTATGCAAACTCTCTTTCCCAAAAGATGCTTTTGTCCTGCTTTCCGCTGTCTCTTTATTAAATCAGTGCTATTTAGCATCGTTTCTCCCACGTGTGTTGCAAAGCACCTTTTTCATGACTTAAACTGTTTCATGAATACGATGAGCAGGACGTGAGACTTGAACAAAACAGCACAAATATGTTGACGTGGGGCAGTCTAAGTGCAGTCTTTGTAAACCAAAAGCAGGGCACAGGAGAGTATTTGTGAGTTCTGGTATTGAAAAAGACTGTTTAATATAACTTTTCCCTCTTCAATAGAAACATCCAGTCGACGACAAACTGTTGGCTTTGTTGAAGCTTCTGTAGTTGCTAACCGATCCCCAGAGAAAGGCAAAGACCCACACAGACCGAAACGCTACAGCTCGCCAGCCAGCCAGAGGTCATCGTCCCTTCCTCCTTCCAACAGGAAAGCAAATACTCCAAGTAAGTGCTTTTTTGACGCTTGGTTTCCGTTACTCAAAGAGCAGAAGCAAATAATAAGAGGCTGCTTTAGAAGAAAGAAAAATGAAGACAGGATTATTCTAATAGTCTGAAAAAAAAGTGCCTGTCTATAATAATAGAAAACGTGTGAATTCTAAGTTTATTTTCATTTTTCTATGTTGCGTTGCACTTTTCTTCTAATTTAAGCAAGCATACAGGCATTTGAAAAGTGTTCTGTTAAGATGTAAGCGTCTGATCACAAGTGGGAGATACGGCACTGCGAGAAATTTTAGGTACTTAAACACACTTTGTCTTTTGCAGCAAGGAGAGAGATCATGTTGGCACCAGTGTCTGTGACGTACAGCCCAAAACGATCTCCCAGAGAAAACCTCTCTCCTGGATTCAGCCATTTGCTTAGCAAAAATGAAAACACAGTAACAAGGTACCAGTTTTGTGAACATAATTGTGTTCTGATCATTATTATAGCAGCAGTATGTATATGCAGCTTTAAAATGAATATAAAACTAAATTTTAGTTTTTTTAAAGTCTGGCAAGAAAAAACAAGACTGATTTCCCATCTTTAGCGTTCACCAAGATGAGACGTTGGGTTTATATTGACGCAAGATTGACCAGTGACAAAGAAGTTACAGCAGAATTGTTGTGTGCGCTAAGTCCAGCTCTATGTGCTGCTTATCAGGAGATGAAAATACAAGTCTAAACTAGTACTTACGTACCCGTTGTGGCACCTACCAGCACGTTAAAAAATACACAGACTTTCTGCTAACTGTACTAGATACTATGGTTTCTATAGAGATCTTTGCTTGGCAGTGCTCGTAGAGTTTGGGAACATATGTAGCTGTGAGATTGAAGTGTGTGCAAACGGGTAAATCAGGGTATGGTACTGTTAGCAGTAATCGGGAGACTTGCAGTGCCTGTGGAATAGCAGTCGTTTGATAAACCATTTGTTTATTTAACCAAAACATGAAAAAGTAGAAAATATTGTCTTGGTTGCTACATCATTTCTGGCAAGTAATTGTCGTGTGCTTCCTGTTCTGTAGGTTTGATATACTTCTAGATGACCTGGAAGCTGGTCCTTCATCTACTTTACAGCACAATAATCCAAGAAAAAGGCTCCAGTTTCTCTCACTAGATGATGTGGAAGGTAATCTGTCAAAGTGGGGAGAACTCTCTATTTTTTTACGATAATTTCTTCCACATTGCTAACAGCTGCTTAAATAGAATGCTGACACTTTACTCTATGGAGTCCAACTTTTTAAAATGCTCTCAATCTTGGCTTATTCCTGTAGACAGAGAAATACCATTCGTGCAGTATTTTATTTTTATGTATCTGTGTGTGGGCACAAACACAATGGAATGAAAAAATAATTAAATTGAGAAAGAAGGGCAATATGTTTTCATATGCTTAACTCAGTTACACAATGCATTTCTTAGGAGGGGCTGTATTAAGATGTACATACTCAGTCATCCTAATAAAATTCTATTGCTAAACATTGCATTACAGATAGTGAAGAGTAACTAGAATAAAGCCAGTCGTTGGGGATTTTTTTCCGAAGTGATTGGTGGAACCAAATATTTTATCACTTTTGTAATTCTTGTCACAATGTTATTTTGTTTTTATTAATGCATTTATTGAGACGAGTGTTTTCATGACAACTAGTCTACTTGGTGATGTTTAAAATGTACCAGTAAAAGTCATTCTTAATTAGCAGAGTACAGTAATCTGTTTAAGAAAAAAATATGCTGTATTATAAAGATGGTTTGAAAGATGACCCCTACAAATGTTTCACAATCCGCTGAGAAGTTTGCTCGAGGCTTTGCTGGTCACTGTCCTCAGTGGATGTACCTCCAAGATCACGCTGCTTTTCTTGTTGTTTCTGTCCTATGTAATGACTTCACAGACAATTACAAAAGAAATAAAAAGACCCCTGTCTTGTTGTTAGGAAGGCAACACTCAGGTGTCAGAACCAACTCTTGTGCTGAATCCATCAATACGGGAATGAAGAAGGTGACAGAGTGGGACGAAAGGAGCGCAACGCAAAAATCTGAGCCAGTGCCACCGCCTTGTGAGGGGGAATTCAAGTACGCAGCGAGGATTGCGACTCTGGCCGACACAGAGAGGCTTTTCGATGAGCTGACTCAAGAAAAGCAACAGGCAAAGATTATCTTTATTTTAAAGCTGGGAGGAAACATAGTTGTTGTACGAGAGGAGAGGGATGTAGCTGTGCAAAACACCGATGAAATCAATGCACAGTTTCTTGTGTTACCCCAGGAACGTGCCCTTATCGTTCCCTGCTCCGCTCCCCATGCTCCAGTCCTTTTCTGTCCCTAACTGCATTAAGGGACAGTCACTTTAACATGAACACAGTATGGATGGAAGGCTTGGAGTGAGTTAACTTCCATCCTTAGTGGACAATTCTTTAAATCAGCCTTTCAAACAAGGAAGGTTATTCTGGGAACGGAGAGGGCTCTATTTGAAGTGGCTGTATGCTCATGGATGGTGACTTTTGTTTCAGATTTATATGGTAAAATAACTCAGTGTTTAAAACCAACACCAGACATGTATCTGTGATCTATACACCTCACCTCTCTGTAAGATTAGTGAAGAAGGTCTATATTTGCTCTTGAAACTGTAATTTACAGCTGAAGTGTTTTCTGTTATTAGATTGAGGCTGCATTGAGTCGAATACCTTGTTCTGGTGGAAGAATGACCTTGCAAGCAAGAATAAATCAGGTGAAAAAGCTTCTATGTATGACTGTTCTCTTAAGTTGCTCTTCCCCAATTTGAGCAATGTATAGTGTGGGTGAAAGTTCTGCTATATAATAAGCACAATTACTATGGGGATTTTTCTATACCACTGGGTTCCTGAATATGGCTGAACTTTGAATCTGCATCAGAGATGTTCTCGGTTCCCTGGACTTTGCTGCATTAGAAGATAATCGGGAGGTTACTGCAAATTAATTATAAACACTCTCAATTGCTATGTAAAAGGTGTAAGTTTGAATAAATTGTATACAAGTGATTCAGAAAATAATAATTAGCCCTGCAAATGTTTGATTTCCATTGCCCTGCCACAAACTGACAACTTTTGTATATGTGTATATATATATGCATATAAAGAAAAAGTCTGTCCTTGTGATAACAACGAGAGGTTCGTTTCTGTCTGTCTCAAAGTATAAAGAAGAAAATGAGGAGGCACAAATAAGTGATGTAGGTGGAATACAGGAGAGCACCGCCTTTGGAGAGCTCTGCCGACTCCTGGAATAAAAACAAGTGTCTCAAAGTTGTGCTTTAGAGGACTCTGCAAAACCTTCAGCTTCAGCATTTCCCAAATTGTAATCCCAGGGTTTGTTACCAATTTCTCAATTGGAAAAGTCAATCCTGCCACTCAGCAAGTGGTCAGATCTTTCCTAAACGTGTCTCGCTAACGATCAGCCTGTCCTAATTCTTGTCAAGTTTATCTCATTGGGTTTCATAAGTGACATGGAAAAAAACCAAAAACAAACCCCAAAAAACACCCAAAACAAACACCCAAATAGCTGAAACAGTTTCTAAAAAAAATCCAACAACCCACAAGTGCACACACATATGTAACAATATTATAATATGAAACGTTTACAGGTGTGCTAACAGAATGTGAGTCATGTGCCAAAAGGGATACCAGTTGAATATAGGAATAATGGTAGTTTCTTCATTTTAGAAGGATCATTAGATTTTCTTGTATGTTATTAAATCTATTTTTTACATTGTTTTTTCTTTCTCTGTTTCTTTTAGGAAGCCCTGGAGGATCGCTTGGAAAGGATTAATAGAGACCTGGGGTCAATACGCATGACTCTGAAAAGATTCCATGTTTTACGTACCTCTGCAAATCTTTGACAATTCTCCTGAATGCAAATATGCTTTTTTTGTTTGCACTACTATGTAATTATGCACTCAGTTAATGCAGATTGGTTTGTATTTTTATAAACCCTCAATAGTAGTTTTCCAACCATGTTACCCTTTACAAACAGCAATATTTTGTACTTTGAACAGCCACCTATATTTTAAACATATTTTTGTTACACTTGAGAAATCAATGTTTATCCTGTAATATTTTTAGAAATATTAATTATTTTTAAATAGCGATATTCGATTTATAACAAGAATAAGAAATGAAAAGGCAGCTTGTTTTCAGAAAATGATAGTGTTACCCTTTTGCACTTGGTTTTCCTCACCATTTTATAAATATTTATGGTATAATGTAAATATTAGCCAATAGGGAAGTTTGAACTTTAATACAAAAAGCAACCTATGTTAAAGATAACTCCTGTTAGACGGTAAATCCTTTTAATTTAAGCCTTGTGACATGGATATTTTTCATTGTGACAAAACTGTGAACAAGACCTTCGTTCTGGCTGGGCCGGCTGCAGATCAGTACGTGTTTTGCTGCTTCGGTTGCTGCTGCCTGTTAGGAAAATATTGCTCGAAATCATTTGATATTTCCCAACAGTGGCAGCGAGTTCTGAGATTCGTGAGAGGAGCAGCAGCCTCCACCGAGCAGCTCCAGGACCGTAACTACTTCACCCAAGTTTGTTTTAATATGCCAGTGTTCTGCTCGCACACCTTTCCAAATGAACTCCGAGCTGTATTCGTGAAAATACATTTGTTTTTTCTTTGTAAAAAAAAAAAAAACCAAACCAAAAAAACATTTGCTAGTTGGCATGTTGCTGAATTATTGTCTGACATTGATATTTTTGGTTTGTATTTTAATATTAAATAAATTGTTTAATTAGATTCTTTCCTCCTGCCCATAGGACGATAATAGGTTCTGGGATATTGCATCAGCGATAATGTAGGTTTTAATGATATTGTGTGTTTCAGATTCTGTCCTTGTTCAAGACGTTGAGCCACCCATGATGTGATTACAGGGCCAGAGTAGCTGTCATAAAGGAAGCTTGTGAAGGTCTGATTCTAAATTTAGAGTGCTGTGTTTTGAGATGTTTGATGAAGAACCATCCTACCCATGCACAGCCTTTCCAAAAAGTGGTATTTTATGCATCATCTTCTCCCCGCAGGTTCTTTTAATGTAAGATCAGAGTTGGGGAGAAGTCAGGGATGTGAATTACTCATTTTCCCCTTTACAGTGTAGAAATTGGCTCTGAATGCTTGGAGATAACTTGCCCAAATGCACTTCCAGGCTCCACAAACAGATGTACAATTTTAACGGTGCTTCCTCTTGTTACTTGTAATTTTTACTTAGAAGGAGCTGAGGCAGGAAAAAAGAATCTTGAGTTCCCCACACAGCTCTGCTGCTTAGCTGGGGAATTTTCCCACCTTTTGAGTTATTAACAAGCGGCATTTAAAAGTGTCTTTCAGAAGTAACATCAGCAGGATTTGCCAAGGAATCCAGGAAAAGGCCGTGAGCTCACTAATGGGCTTGTTTGCTTTCATCAGCACCACAGCACAAACAAACAATTGTCCTGACAGGCACTAGAAATAAGTAGGTAAATCAGTGCAGCTCTTTCACTGCCTTTCCTTATAACCTCCCTTCATCTCCACTCCATTCTTTCCAGTGCTATTCATATTCATGTACTCTTTTTTTTTTTTCATTACATCCAGAAAACTGAATTGTGAGTCAGAATTTATTTTTTAATCAAAAGTCCTCCTCCATCTGTTGGAGCTCTTTAGGCTATTTCTGTTCTATTATAACACTGAAGCGGGGGGGGTGGGAAGTGTTGCTCTTGGTAAACTTCTAGGACAACCTTTTAAAGTTACCGGCGGTCTTGGGTGACCTGTTCTGCTGCGTGCGGTGCCCTCGGCCTGGTCTCCAGAGGGGCAGAGGATCTGCAGTTCCAGATTAAATCAGAGGGAGGCCTGAACGCTCAGCGCTTCTCAAAATCAGACCTGAAGCATCAAAAAGTGGGGCACACCAAGCGCGTGTCTGCTGTGGCAAATGGGACTGCACCTGCTTAAATCCCCTTTAAAATTCTTGCCTTTAATGTGAGCAAATTGTGGTGTTCCATATTTGGGGACAAAAAGGGACTTCCAGAGAAGCAGAAGCTTATGCTTCCTCTGGGGAGGACTTGATTCACCTTCCTCTGGTGTTCTTCCTCCCAACACTGCTCTGCATCGGCATTTATCGCCTTCACAGATCTACGATGGTTTTACTCAGAGCCCCAGGCTTTGTTCTGTCTCAGTCTGCCATTGCGAGACACTCCCATGCAGGTTTTCTCGAAGATAATAAACATTACAACTCTTTCAACTCTGAGATTTAACCTTGAGAAAACCAGTTTTCTGTCTGTCCACGTCTCTAAAAAGCAATGGAATCATCCAGGGTTCAACAAGGGCCTGTTTGCTGGTAGCATTTGGCATTTGCTGAGTAGAACTGAAGTGGCAAAGTGATGCCTCCTTAAGAAAGAAAAAAATGCAGCAAATTGACAAATGTTTTAAACAGCAAATTTTGTTGCCGATTTTTTATGAATAAATTGATTCCTAAACCTTTAGGGATTTTTTTTTTCACAGTCCTCGGAGGGTGTAAATTTACAGGAGTGACCAACACCTGCAAAAAGTCGGTGAGAGCGGAGCCTGCGCTGCGGTTTCACCCATCGCCGCGGCAGTTCGGCTCCGTAACCGTTACTCTATCCTTCCGGCGGGCAGGCGTTGCCGGCACCGGCAGGAGAGGGACCCCAGGAGGACGGTAAGCGCTCCCCGGCGGTCCCGGAGCCCCGCACGGCCCGGGGGCCGCGCACCCACCCGCGGCGGGACCCTCTGCGGGACCCGCGGCTTCCCCGGCCGGGCGGAGCGGGCGGTCCCGGGCCCCCGGCGCTTTACGCCGCGGCCGCTAGGCGGCGCCCCCGCCTCGCCCGCCCGCCGCCGTGCGGGAGCGCCGGCCCCGGCGCGGGGAAGGAAGTGGCGGCTCCCGCGGCGGTGGGCACGGCCCGGGCGGGGGGTAGAGCCGTCCGGCCGCCGCGGCGGGACAGCGGCAGCGCCGGGACGCTTCGCTCTCCCCGCTCCCTCCGCCCCCGCAGCGCGGGGCTGCGCCCGCCCGCCCGCCTCCCCCCGCCTCCGCCGTCCCCGCGCCGCGGCAGAGCCGGCGGGTGAGGAGCTGCCTGCGCCCGGCCCACCCTCGCCGGGGATTATGCCAGCGGAGCGCGGGCATGTCGGCAGGCAGCGACTCGTAGGCAGCGGCAGCTGCCGAGCCGCGGCGGCATCAGCAGCAACGGCAGCGGGAGCCGCGGCCGCCGCGCCGGGAGCAGCCGGTGCGTGGTAACGGGAGCGGGGGCGGCGGGGCGGGCGGGCCCCGGCACCTGGCGGGGGCCTGGGGGGTCGGCCCGGCCGTGCCTCGATGGGGGCGGGAGCGGCCGCGGGCCCGGGGGGAGGGCGCGGGGGAACGGTTGGGGCCCGCGGGGCGGCTGTAGCTTCCCCCGAGGGGCCGGGGCGGCTCGGCGGGCGGTGGAGGACGAACGGCCCCTGCGGGCCGCGCCGCCGGCGGGTGCTCGGCCGGTACCTCCGGGCGCTCCCGCGGCCTGAGTGGGGTCGCGCTGTCTCGTCCTCGCCGGCGGCCAGCGGGATGCGTGGGCCATAAAAGTTTCCCGAATAGAGGAGAAAATGACGGGGAGGGACCGGTCCGCTGCGCCGCGGGGTCTGCGGGCGCTGCAGCCATCGCGGCCGCTGCCCGGCTCAGCATCGCGGACGGAACAGCGAAGGTTCGTGGCTTCGCTCTAACGTACCCGCTGCTGTGTGAATGAGCTGCGGTTGTTACACCCCTCGGCCCCTGGTTATACCGTTGTGTGCCGGTTGCTGTGGGCAGCAAACACCTTCCTCCTGCCCTCGGCCGTGGTCTGGGTGTCGGTGTCTGACAAACGGGGACGGCACCGGGTTTCATAACGGCAGCGGGAGCGTTTGGGGCCGGGGGTGGCCAGAGGTGCCGCGGCGGTGCCTCATGGCGGGGACCCTGCCCGTGGCCTCTGCGTCCTCCTTCCTTGGTTACCACGTCTCTTGGGCTTCGGTCTCAACGATTTGGCGCTGGCAGGGGCGCCGGGTGGGGATGTGTGGTGTGGCGGGATGGCGGTGGTGCCCCTGGCTGTGAGGAGGGGATGGAGGCTCTGCCTGGTGATGGTAGGAGAACATGGGTGAGACCTGCAGCGGCCTCGCAGGAGAAACGCTTTTGACTAATTATAGCTGAGGAAGAACCTTGTGGGCTTTCGAGGCCTGAGATCCCCGCTGTGGTCTGCGAACTGACTGGAAATGGGCCACACTCCCGCAGCGGTGCCTCCCCTCCGGAGGAGGAGATTTTTCCCTTTAGAAAGAGCAGGATGTGTGTTCCGTAGCCGGGCCTGGTGCTCCCTTCTCTCGTCCTCCCCGTCATTCGATGGAAGGGGCCCTGCCTGGTGCCCCCCAGCAGCCCTGGGCTCCAGCATGGGCAGCTTGAGCTTTTTGTACGTGTGCAGGAGGGTTAAACCGCTTCCTTCGCCTCCTCCCCAGCCCCTCAGCCCACCGGAGCGGCAGAAGCCCTGAGGTGCCTCACCAGCAGAGCCAGGAGCCCCTCAGAACTGTGCCTTGTTCAGTCCACCCCGCAGCTCAGTCCTCTCACATTTCATGTTAAAATGCCGCAACTGAGGCAAAGTTTATTTAACTTGTGTATTTAAACAAAAACCCAAAAGTTTCTTCCTGTGTTACTACCCGCTCTGAAGTGAGAGCTTCCATCTTCTCTGCGCTCTGTGTGTCTGGAAGCCACTAAGTGGGTAATACGATGCCAAAAAGAGTCTTTGGTCTTTGAAGACATAATCTGCATGTGCTCAGCTCTGTGCATGACAGAGGTTCAACACCACAGTGGTGGTAGATCAGTCTTTGCGGGCATCAGGACTTAAGTAGGAGGTGGTTTGATTGCATGTCAAAGTATCTATGGCCTGCAGGCCTCCTCGTCCTATTGCACGCTAATTCCCTCTCTGTGCCCATATCTTCTTCCCCACTCTATATTTTTATCGCGTGGTTTATTTTTGTCGCGGCCGTGTCGTGCTCCCAGGTAACATAAGCAGACCGACCGCGTTACAGAGTTTAGCGCTGGCTTCCGAGTGAATTTTGTTTTGCTGCTGTTGAACAGGAGGCTGCTGTTTGTGGGGCAGCTTTTCCCTGGCCTTTGGCAGACCTGGGTTGATAGATCACCATGGGGCTGGTTGTTCTGACAGGTAACCAGCTCGTCGTCTTGGCCCCGGGCTGCTCGGTGATTGAAACGCCTCCTTGGGATACACAGAGTAAAGCGTGGCCGAGCACGAGAGCGCGGCTGCCGGCTTGTCCTGGCTCGCTGTGTCTCACAGGAATGCTGCTTCGCGGTCCTTGTTCTGATCGTCTCGGAGAGGGAAAGAGAAAGGCTGGAAATGCTTGTGCTTCTTGTGCTCCTTGCTTTTGATAGAGCAGACTTCTGCTGGGCCGCTAGGTTTCATTAATCGTATTTAAGTTTCTGTCACTAACTTTTAATTAAAAGCCTGGTTGATACCGCTTTAATGAATGTACGGATGTTAGCCATCTTCATGCATAAAAATGCTTTTTAATTCCCTTACTATTCCCTTTATGGCCCTTAGATGCTTTTGTTGCCATTTAAACAGCATACAGTAGCAGCTGTTTGTCTTTTTAATATAACTTTTTCTTGCATCTGTGTTGAGGAAACAGCAATGGTTTGAGTAAACAATTCCCTGGTATCCTTTAACAATATATTTTTAAGTAACTTGTCAGAAAGGGTCATAAGTAATGTCTAAATAGTGAACTCCAAGCTCTTGCTGACTTTAGCTTAAAGTAACTGCTGAAATTATGGTTGTTCCTCGTGTTACGTGAGGTGGGAAGTGAGAACCTCTCAACATATGACTTTTGATCCTGAGAAGCTTCACGAGGATCTTTCCCACAAATGATAACTTCTTATTAAAACACCCTTTCTATTTTGGGTTTGCTTCTGATGGTGGATTTCAATACATTTGTTGCTTGTTGTGCATCTAACAGCCCGAGCATTTATTGTGATTTACCATCTGGCGTGTGGGAGCTTTATCTAACTTCTCATTTTTTTGTTGACAGCAACCATTTTAGAAAGACCTTGCCCTGATTTTTTTTTAATAGAAATTATCAAAACTTAAAACTGACAGCGATGCTAAGGGGTTTTGAATTGAAATAAATAATCTGGTTTTAGTCACAATTTGTTAGTGCTTCTGCAAGTCGGCCGGATAGAGAAGCAGCGCATCCTTCAAGCGGGCTAATTTAAAGGAGGTTTGTCCAATTAGTCCCAAGCAGCATTAATCTCCCCTCTGCGTTCACACCGAGATCTTGTTATTCAGTTGCCGTCTTGGCAGCCGGACTGGGAGGCCTCAGAAAATGGCAAGTGAAAGCTGACGCTCCCCAGTGCCGTTTGACTCATGCCACTCATGCATATTCACCGTGATGTCCTGTTCCAGGACCAGCACCATCCGTTGAGAGTTTCTTTCTTCACATGTTGCTTTTCTCATTCGAGATACAAACCTCATTTCGAGGAGAGGGGAGGAACACGCGTCAATTTCTGTCTTCTCTTTATTTTTATTTACTTAGAAGGAAAAAGCAACATCTAAACCCCATGGTTTTCTTAATAGCCAATTCCTCTCAATAGTGAAGCTGCCTTCCAATTTAATTTTAAAGCTGGCTGACATAGGGTATGATGCAATTAATACTTATCTCCTCAAATTAGTAAGATATGTCTAAATTTAATTTTGAGCCTGAAAGCATCTTATAAGCAAAAATGTTCTGTAGTATTCAGTGTGAATGGGAATGGAGTAATTAATGTGGGGGGAGGGAATAAATAAAACACTTTATTTTTAACTTTGGTTCCTGAGCGTTGGAGAAAATCCAAATGCCACAGCATTGCGCTGGGGCAGAGGAGTCGAGTGCGAACTGAGCCATGAACTGAAATCGCGGCGTCCGTGCCAAGAGTCCTATGGAATTTCAAATGAAAAAAGGCAATGAATGATATTTAGATGTTCTTAATGTAAGAAGAACAAAACAATTTAGCGTGGAGCTAACTCAGATCCCGTCACTTCAGGGAGTTTTAATCAGCACGATGCCAAGTCCGTACACGGTGCTCCTGAAGTCGAAATTGTGCGTTTTCCATAGGCAAAGGGTTTCCCAGGTGTGACTGTTTTGATGGTGTTTTTTTTTAATTTAAAGAAAAATATCCCTAGAAGCTGACAGGAAAATAAGCGGAGATGGATATTGAGTGTATGTGGGTGCAGGGAGCAGCAGGAAATCCAACAAGCACGGGGCTAAAACCTGCCCTGGAGAGACCCCAGCAGGTAACTGCTGCCTTTGCCATGAAAGACCAGCCAGGCGGAGAAATTTAGTGCCTTTTACTGAGAGGGAGAAAAACATCTGTGTGTGGGCTTCCATGTACAAGGAACAGTAACAAGGATCTGGGTGTTGTGGGTTTGGTGGTCGGCATAGCCGGGGTGATGGACTTTTTCCTTATGGAGCTGGTGCTTGAGAGCCGCGACACCAGAAATCTGCGTTCTTGTGGACTTGGGCGAGGGCTCCACGCAGCTTTTACAGTCCTGACTTAGTTGTGTTTGAACAGCTGAGGTTGGCGAGTGCTGTGACGTTGTAAGCAGGAACCTTAAAACTGTCCTCCGCAGGAAAGCGGTTGAGCTTAGGTAAGCTGGAGAGCCCCCCCGATGTGACAAGGAAAAGGGATTTGCTGCTCATCCTTTTCTGGTCCTTTAAACAGCTCAGTCTCCAGTTTGAGACTGGATACTGGGATTTCTGCTCAGAACCTTCCACTGGTTTCTTTAGTCTCGTCCTGGGCGGGGGGCGTAGAGGTCTGGATAATCCAGTAATAAAACAAGAGACAGTTTGCCCCTTGCTGGGAAGGCACTTCTGATGGTTGCAGCGTAACTAGGAGCACTTGGGAGAGATAAAGATCATAGTGAACGAACAGCTGGAAGTTTCATAATTCGCCATCGCAGCAGCGATTCCTGTAATGGACGGGGAAGTTCACTCCGATTTGTTTGGATTGCTGGCACTTACATAACGATCGCTGAGCTTCGGGACACTAATTCGAGAATATTAGCTGACTTAACCCACAGAGCAATGACCTGAGAAGGCGTTTCTCTTTAATGGCACAATAACTAATTGGGAGGGTGTAATCACGTCAGCACCTTGAGCGCTTTGGCATATCTCGGTGCTTTAGGGGTGAGGCCGTGTTATCTCCAGCTCCAAAGAAGTTGGATGTTTGCACGACTGTTGACTCTGGATGTGTAGTGGGGCCTTAATTCCATTATGTGCTTTAAAAGGTTATGGAAGGATTTCAGGTTTTTATAGTACAGCCGCGGGTCGGATTCTGCCGGCTCGTGGGTGGTCAATCGTTGGGACTCGCTGGGTCGCTCTGGGGCTTATTTTGGATTATTTGGGTTGGAGTCAGAGTCACCGCTCCATAGGGAACGCTGGAGGGCCATGGGCGCTTTGTAAGAGGTAAAAAACTAATGGGCACTGGATGTTTGGAATGAGCAGCAAAACAAGTTTGTGTATGTATTTCTATATGGGCATGTGTTGTAATTGTGTTTTATGTACATCAGAAGACAATTCAACGGGAATAGCTTCACTTGTGATTGTAATTTGTTTCAAGATCAATACCATAACTTAAAACACTTCTGCAGTGTTTCTACTTTCTCTGTGGGTGGCTTACCTATTTTAACGCTCCTTTTTTATTTTAAAGAGGGAAATAGACGTTTTGTATTTATATCGGATGAAATCGAAATCTAAATATTTACATCTTTTCGGTGGATCTGAGGTTGAGCACCACTTGTAGGCGTTGCCAAGCTGTTGAGTTGTTTCCTTCCCTTGAGTAGGTTGATTTCTTCAGGGTGCTGGAGAGATGGAGCCTCATATTTCTGTCTGTTTTCTAGCCAGTCTCTACAGCTGGAAACATTTCCCTCTGTGGGCTTGGTGACCTGGCGTTACATTCGGAGGGTGTTGTAGCCTAAACACGCCGCAAGCTCAACATGTGTTATCTCCAGCGGAACGCGGAGTTAACTGCAAGCTGTGAAACCGGAGGGGGAGTTCAGGATACAAGTATGTAAATAACTCAGAGATATTTTGTGAAAGAGAACAGAAGGGGAAGGAAGGCCGCTCGCTTGCTTTTTCTCTGCCATCCTTGTCTTTTTGGTAGCATTCTCTAGGCCACCAAATCAAGGTGACGGGGAAGGAGAGGAGCAGATAGCTCGTCTGCTTTCCCTCTCTCCCTTGTTTTTAAGCATCGTTTATCCAGGCTCTTGGGACCCGTTATTTGTTTAACCTGCATCTGGATTGTAAAATAGCGTTCCAAGTTTTAACTTCAACAGATGGTAAACGTCTTCCAGCAAATATCCTCAGAAATGTGTTTAGCATGGACACCATGTGTCCTTTTGTCTGTTTTGGGACTACGCAATAATTTTTAATGTTGTCTTTTGCTTACATTTAATGCCTATAAATAGGCTTTACGAGAAGGCACGTTTATCTAACACACCACCTCTGTGAGAGGAAAGAGCATATTTGGGCAAACCTACTTGAAGGATTAACCTTTTTTTGTGTAGCTTCTGTGTGTTGCTCTGGCTCCTCAGTTTTAATTTATCATTTTGTTTAGAAAAGCAAGAGACCATTTGACTTGCTGAGGGTTCACATTTGGATATCTCCGCTTGACACTCTGCTCAGAGCAATCGTGTTGGAAATGCAGCATCACTGGGGTGGATCATGAAACTCTTCAGTTATATGGTCTTATAAATGGATTTCTAAGAGCAAGAATTATTTATGCAAAGCTCCCTACATTTCATAGGTGCTTTTCCTTCTGTGTGTGACCTTCAGTGGAGCTTGTTAGGGCCAGAGCTCCTGCATCACATCTGCAAAACCATCTGGGCTCTCTGGCTGGAGAGGATGTAAACCTCTTCAGACCAGCCTTTGTCCGTCTGTCCTTCTCCTTCATAGGTTGTTCCAGCAGAAAAAGGAGCTTGACATAGAGGGGAGATTTCATTGTCTAATGGAGCATCTGTAGAATCCAAGGCAGATATATGTTAGAGCAATTTCCCCCTGTCCCCCTTATGTTGTCTGTCATTTTGCTGACAGAACTTGTGTTTTTTGGCTTGTTATCAAAGTAGGACTGGAAAAGTAGATAAGAATGTGTTTATCTTAAGCATCACTACCAAAACCCATCAGCTAAGCTGTGTTGAGAGACTATTTGTGTTGCTGGTTTAAAGGCAGGGTATAATTTGACTTCTAGACCTGCCGTTCTTCCTAAATCAAGTTAATGGCACCATTAGCTATGAGAGTCAGATTCTGATGATAAACAGGTTTGAAGCCACCAAAAACCCCTTGAAATAAATTTGACTGCTGTTTGAGAACCACCTTCTAAATATCCCTATTGAGTATTCTGCAGAGGTCTCTGCAGCGAACTTGTAGATCTTGTAGATGTCAGTCTTTCCTGCATACGTTATTGAACTTGCTGTTCAAATTTCTAGCAGACTATATGCAGATCAGCTTTTCAAAGCTTTTTAATAATCTATTTTTATGTGGAAACCTGGGGTCAGCTAGACAGGATTTAACTAAAACCGCTTGTGCCGTGCCGGGGAGCGCAACACATTGGTGCTTGGAGCACATGGCAGAGAGGCGCTTCGTGCTTTGCTGTGGGTGTTCTTGAGGTTAAATCCCTGTGTCTCACCCTAGTTTCTCACTTTATGTAGCACGGGTGGGTCTCTCTAGACCTGGTGAGAGCTGCAGGTGACACTGCAGGTGACAACAGTGGTCCCTGGGTGGGTAGCTGGAGCGGTTACCCACAGCAGCATCCGCACAGCCCAGGGGCTCCGTGTCGCCGCTATCTGAACATTTTCCATCTGGAATGGAAAAAGCAGCCCTTGCAGGGTTTCTTTATCTCGAGGCTGGCAGCGAGTGCACTGAGTGACATATTTCCATTTGACTCATCTGTTGTCAAAATGGTGACACCCTTGAGTCACATTAAAAATGAGACCTTGTAGCTGAATTGGCACATCACTCTGGTGAGCGCGGGGCGGGTGTTTGTCAGGTTGTTTCAGTTTTGTCCTTCTTTCCCTCCCTGAGATGGGGTGAAATTGATTAACGCCATCACTAATCTTGTGTTTTAAAAATAACAGGAGAGCCTGATAGAGGTGGAACGTTGGATGTTCGCTGTAAAGATGCTCAACCTGCTTTACAACTATATAAAGCCCTAAAAAGAAAAGAAAATTAAAAAAATGAGTGCCCAGTAGCCAGATGGTTGGAAAAGAACACCCCGCGATCAATGAGGCAATATGTAAATATTTTCTATCATTACCACAGCACTGCTGTGTTGACATTGAAATTCAAAGTGCTATTCCATGGGACTCCTCATTGATCAGCAGCTGAGCTGGGATGGAACGGAGGACGAAAGCACAATACTGAGCGGTATCAGGAATTGTGGGTTTCTTTGACAAGGACGGGCTTCCATCAACATCTACAAAGGGATTTCAGACCTTCTGAGATACTGTGTTTCTTCCTTAGCTGTCAAGCACCGATTAAACGGTGTATTATTTCTTGGAGCTGCTTTATTTAAGGTGAAATACTGTATAGCTGACTAATTTTTCTGTGCTAATTGCCACATTTGTATGGAAGTGGCAAGGTGGAAGCTGATAGAGAGTTTTCTGAGATATAACTAGCTAGAAATGGCCAGAAAGTGATGTAAATCAAATGCTTGAATCAAAATAAAACTTTGGAGGGAGAAAAGAAGGTTCTCCTGAAAGGCTGTGGAGACCTTGTCCGGCTGATTCACTTGGAAATATTCACAGGGTGATAACATACGTTTTAATGCATAAATCATGAAGTGCCTTTAGCATACACAGGTGCTGAACTTGCCAAGAGGCTTTTGCTTCTTTCTTTTCTTTTTCCCTCCAATTTAGTGCAAAAACATTTATCCTCAGTTATACTTCTCTCAGAGGGGAGTTTGAAACTTTGCACTAAACAGATGCTTATAAAAGCTCCATTTTAAGATGTGGATCTGTAACCACCCACCTCAAACAGCATCACGCTGCTGTGGAGCCGGTGCTGCTGTTGCAGCTCCTGGGGTCCCACTGTGGAGGCAGCTGGGGGGTCCCGGGGGACATGGGGAGCAGGTTGTCACCATCTGGGTGACGGCAAATGTGAACTCTGCTCATGTAGACCGATGTGAGGCTCGTAAAAATCTTATACAGATGCCTATAGTGTGTAAGGGTTTTTTAAATCTATTTTTCCTGCAGCTTAGTTGGAGCAACGCATTGCAACGTTTCACAGCCCAGGCTCCCGTTTCATATAAGGGGATAACGACTTCTGAGAAAGCAGGGAGAGGGCTTTGCAGATGAAAAGCTCGTTATAGCTACAGCAAGGTCCAGAGCCCGGGCAGCTTTCTGGAAGCATTTTGCTGTTTGTTTTCTCTCCCTTCCCCTCGGCTCTGGCTGCTCATGGTGAGGTTGGGACCTTGTGCTCCATACGGACTCAAACCTCAGAGCGCTTTGGAGAGTCCAGATGCTACAAGGGTCAGACGGTGGAAATGGTTTTGGTGTTTTTCTGAGCTGTTCGTATTTTCTCCTTAGCTGCTGCATTTATCTTGCTTGTTGCTTGATTTCCTGGCCCATGCTTGAGCCTGTTCCTCTGACTGCAGAGTTCTTCAAGGTTTTGAATTTATTCCTTTCTGGTTTGTTGCTTTTTAGTTGCTCACTTATTGTTGTAGGATGACTAACCGATATGAGGACAGAAAACACCTTCTCTGAGGGAAAAGGACCCTTGTGACCGACTGTGGTCTGATACTGATGCTTTGAGACGATGGGCACGCTGTGTTTGACCACAGCTGACACTTGTGAGCGCTCGGTATTTATTAGCGCAGGCTGTGCAGAAGCAGTAGGCTGAGCTAAAGCAGCTGTGGCGTTTGCTAGGAACCATTCTGCTAGTTCATTTATCCCTGCGAGACAGTGCTGTTGGTCTCTCTGACTTTGCAGAAGCAGCGTGCAAGTCTCGCTTTCTGCTGCCTTTGCCCTTGCTCGATGTGATTCCGCTTTGAGGCCGATGTGTTCGGTCTGTGGTCATCACCAAGTGGGTTTGCTCAGGTGGCAGCAAGGTAGGAACTCTGCCCATCCCACCAATATCAACGGTTTTAGTGAGAGGAAGGACTGAAAAGCGGAGTGCAACACATCGGTTAAGCAGAGAAGCCCTTCAGACATGAACAGAAAGCATCTTGCATTCGTTACCCACCATGGAAAGGTAACTGCCAGCTCTGTTAGGGTAACATGGCGTTTTCAACGTTTCTGCGAATAAATGAGCCACGTGGCTCCTCTTCCTCCTTGCAGAATGTATTTGCATGTGAATCTGTGGGCTGTTCTCATGTCCTGGTGTGATGAACTGTTCCAAAAGCTGCTCCCAAGCCCAGCGTGGTTCTGCTCACCCAAAAGCCTCCCGAGGAAGGGAGCAAGTTTGGGGCGTTCGTCTTTGCAAATCACCCACAATTAAAAATGTTGTTCTAGCATTTTGGGAGCTCTTGTGTTAACACGACGCTTCTCCACGTTTTTGTTTGGTTTCTTTTTCCTGGTGGTTTGCTCTGGACAAATCTTGCCCCTGTTTAATAACGCTGAAGTCTCCTGCACTTCAGTAATATGTTTTTAAAACAGGAGCTGTTTTAACCATGTGTTTGATTTCCACTTATCACAAAATGCTTCTGAAAAGCAGACAGGGTTAATATTATCATTCTAAAAGAGGCTTAAAACTGACTGTTCTTAAGTTTAAATTTTGCATTGGTGATCTGTTCTCACGCCTAAAAATAAGTAAATGAAGAACAGCATCAGTGAGGGCCCTGCGAACCGCAGTAAGTTTAAAAAGTGATGGCTCGGGTACACAGTCAAGGTGAATTATGTATGATTATTCCAGAAAACAAGGTTTAGAAATATGTCATAACATCCTAGGCTACATTAATTATGTGTTACTCTCAGTGTTTACTGGAGAGAAAATGCTGCTGTTTACAGTTTCCCGAAGGCAACACTTTCAGCTTCTGCTGTTCCAAAATGTCTTTCCTTTTAATCACTTTTGATTTCAATGCTGTTTGCAAGCGTGGAGGGAACTCTGTTGTTCTGTTTGGAATAACCGTTCCAGACCTGCAGTCTCTGAAAATCAGGAGTTTTGTCATCCTTCCCCAATCTACAACAAAGGAAAAAACACCCAACCCTGAAACAAAAGAGAATGAATCTGACTGGAGGTGTATTAGGTTGGAAAACTATGTGGATATAATGAATCCTTTTTGAAAAGAAAGTTAATATGAGGATTCATTTGCTTGCAGATCAATGTGGGTGAATGGCTAAAGGGACTAATGAGACTCCTCTTTACCTGGAAGAGCGTTTAAAAGTTCAAATGCAAAGCAAGATTAAAATTTTATATTTAAATAGTTTATATTCAAATATTTTATATTCAAATATTTTATATTTAAAGTTTTATATGCAAATATATTTCCATCCTACAGATTTGAATAGGTGATTTAGGGAGAAATCCTTTGGGCTTTAAATTGTGTATAACAGTAGGAAAAGAGACATTTTAAATTTCTCTTTATTAAAAACAAAATTTGTAAAGGATTCCTTAAGAATTTAGTGGGTTAATTCTGCCCCAAAGCGCACACACAAATTCTTGACGCAGGTTTATATATGGAAAATATTTTCTTCAGTTGATTTCAATATATAATTTTAAAAGTGGTAATGATTTTCACTGTTAATTTTGTTGTAAGCCTGCAGAGTCCAGTTAATTTATAACCCGGCCTTGGCTGTATTCATACTGGGAATAAGAGCAATAGTCAATTAAAGGAAAGAAAACCAAGAGTCAGCTTTGTAGCCCGTTGCAATCGCATTTGGGTGACCTGAAGGACATTTAGCGCTGCTGTGGGACAGTGTATCCGTGTTACCAACGCGGGATCGCGGGGCTGGAGCAGCTCGGCTGCTCAGCTTCGGCGCTTTGGACTCTGAACGTGCCCGGCACAGCGAAGCAGACGCTGCGATTCCATCGTGTGGACGCGAGGACACAGACGTGTGGGGATCCCTCCTCTTTAAACCCCAGCTCACATTCCTAAGCCTTGGGTCTACAGGCTAGACCTGCGGTTTCCAGCCCAGGTTGATGCACATCTCACAGTTGCATTGCAGAAGTTTTTGAGGTGGTTTAAGCAACTTGATGCCCAACTCTTTCAACTCTGTGGGTTTTTTTAAGCCCGGGCTGGGGCAGCAGAAGTGGCATTTGGGCTCCGTGCGACTGGCTCAGCTGTGAATCAGCAAATGACGTTAATAAGCGTTTGTGGACTAAATATATTTTTAAGCTGTCTGGCTGCTTGCTCCTGGTGAGATCTCGGAGATTAATGGCCCTGAAATATTACTGGCGTTTGCTCTTCCTCCAGGATGAATCTGACCTGTGCTAGCACTATTATTTATTTAAATTGCTGTACAAGAAAGCGCAAGAGTAAAGAGCCGTTACTTTTTTGATTGTTAGTAAGACTTAAATCAGTGTGTTAAATGAAGCAGGGAATCGCAGCTAAAGGTGTCAGTGGTTTTTCCAAGCATTTCATGTTCTTTGGTGCAGGGAGCAGAGTGTATTGGTGTTTTATTTCCGTTCTTTGGGTAACCCTCGGGTTGTGAGTGCTGATCTTAAGGCTCGGATCAGGTCCCAGTTGCGGAGATGCCTTTTAGTGTGGATGTGGACCCAGATCTGGTGCAGAACGCGGCTCCTGCTGCTGGGAAGGACAACTGAGCGAGGAGTATTTCTGCTGCCGGGGAGCTCAGCGAGTTAAAGGAGTTAAAGGCATCTTTAACTTGAGTGGGTGATTTTCAGGAGCTGTCTGATCTCTGCTTTGTGCTACCCGGAGCTGTTGCTCTGCCCTGGCTATGGTTTGGGGGACAGCAGGGGCAGACAAGCCAAGGATAAGCCAAGAAATGAATAGGGAATACACTTGGGGAGATGTAAGAAGAGAGGGGAGGGATGGCTGGGAGGAGGGAGCACATGTGTGTGCACTGATGTGCGAACCAGATGCTTTAAAAGCAGCATGAAAACCAGTTTCCAGTGGTTGGAGGTAATGATGAGACTCTGCCTGGAGGAATGTTTTAGAAAGGCAACGGGCTGCTTGGCATAAGGAAGTGAACCACACAAGCTGCTCTGCAGGTAACGGTTGCAAGTTCCTTCTCGCCCTCCAGCTCTCCTGACAAAAATCAGCCTGGGGGAACACAGGCGGCGGCCGCCTGCACAATGAGATGGAAATGGGCTGCCCGGGGTTGATGTTCCCCCCACCGGATCCGTCCTCCTGGGTGCTGCTGGTTCCCCACCGCCCCTGCCATCCCACACCTGCCTCCTGCTCACCCCCAGCTCTGGAAGCACTTGGGTTTATAAAACTGCTTCCACTCTCAAATGCAGGATCCTGCCCAGGCTCTGGGAGAATGTGGCGATTCTGGAGTGTGCTGGTGTGATATTTTTCTTCTTTTTTTTAATCATTCACCACCCTATTTAAAAGAGTTAGAGGAGTTATGTCTTGTACAGAGAGAGCACGTGTGAGTGGTCAGTGCAACACGCGTGTGTTTTTATATTTTTTATTTCTTTTTAAATTTCCATGATTTAGAGATGACGATGACTCATGCCTTGGAACGCACTTTAAATCCCCAAGGTGCTCATTGCCGCCTACCATCACGTATTGAATTTCTGACATACCGGAGGGATGTCTGCAGAGAAACTCTGATGTGCAGTTATAAAATGTTGTCGCTTTATGTTGTTTGCATAGGAGCCATTAGCATGGTATAACTGTGAAAATAATGCAGCTTTCTTCTCGCGGTTGATTTCCCATGGGCATGGCAGTTAAGCAACTGTTTTATCTTCCTCTAGGATGTTGACACATGTGGACCAACAGTGACATCCTTTTTCAGCAATGCCGTCTTCACTCCCTCCTGCATTCAGAAGCATCTAGAGAGATATTTTGCAGAAGGTACGTTCTAGCATTTCGGCTGGATGGCTGTTCTTTTTCTCCTATATTAGAAAGAAAATCATTTAGGTGTTAGTAGGGCGAATGGTAATGAGTCTGCTGGATACTGGCTTGGAGAGAGGGGATTAACCTCAGCTCGGGTTCCACTCCAATAGATGCTCGGGGGAAATGCGATAAAATGGAGTCTGGAAGAAGAACTGTATGAGTTGCTTTGAGAAGGGCTTGGCAGCCACAGGACGTGGTTGGCTTAAATTGCATAGACGTATATCGGTAATAAACCTCCGCTTAAAGAAAATTCATGCTCCCTGCCTTTTTCTGCTTAGTCAGCATCCTGGTTTATTGTAACTTTCAAATAAATACATTGAAAGAGAGAAGTGCTGCAGAGGATGTGCAATTAACATAATTTAAATCTTGTGTGTGCGTCTTTCCCCCAAAAAATCTTAACCTTGTTGCATTTTATCTGTGTTGAAACAAACAGTGTGCAGCCCCTGGTACAACCAGGAAATTATTGTTAATTTCTACCTTTTTTTGCACTCTGAAATTTGAATTTGCTTTACCTTGCCAGGGGAATGGACATGCAGAACTTCCCTAGGAAACAGTGTGGATGGGGAAGCAAGTATCCTGTTGTTATTTTTAACAAGTACATTTTTAGATAGTTTATGCTTTTTATGAATGTGTGTGCCTGCTGTTCCCTTACACTTTAACCTTCGAAGCGTTGCTTGTGGGTTTATCACCAAACCTCTTTTGTGTGAATTCTAGAGATGTGTATCATGGTGTTAAATCTTCCTATAAAATTAGTGGCTGAGCAGGAGTTTTGCAATAGATGGAGTATCCGCCTTCAGACTGAATGTGTAGTTTTGCATCTTATTTTCCTCCCGTACATTCCTCACCGCTCAGTTTGGGGTTTTTTCCCCTCTACCAGAAGGGGTGTGTTTGACTCTTAACCCCACCAAATGTTTCTCATTGAGGTGATAGTGTGGTATAACAAATTCCTATTTTTGCTGCCGGATGATGGAACTCAAAAAGTGCTGGGTTTTGCTTTAAGAGCGACAAATTGCTGGGAAGAGCAGAGAAGGGATAAATGAGTTTGAATCTGAGGCTGTTTGCTTACCAGGCTGCAACGTGTTTCCAGTTCCTCTGGATTTGTACCTCAGCAGTTACACCGAAACGGCAGCCACACTAGCTCTGTATTATTAATAACCTGCAATCTCTGTACCAGAAATCCTTGAAAACTGAGGGTGATTTGAATACCTTCGTTATCTCCTGTTGCAAACTGGCTCCCAGTGAATCCATCATCATTCCCCATGATGATTCCATTCCCGAAGCGTCTCTCTGCAGGATCAGCAGAGCCGAGGGCTGGTCTGGATGAGCTGCTCCCACCGCTGCGGCTCGTCCCGCTCCACAACACCCTGTTTCCTCGGGAGAGAACCCGGCTGCTTCTCCCGCAGGGTCTCTGGGAACAGGAGCTGCCGTCAGCAGCTTTAACAGAGGAGTTAGTGCCCGTGGAGGCACTAATTGCCATGTCAATTTGTGCTCCTGTGCTGAGGGAGAACATCGATGCCCCAAGAGCTTTGCCTCCCTTGCTTTTGATCATGCACTCCCCGCTTGCTGCCCCGTAGGCTGTTGTAGAGCAGAGCTTGTTTCTCTGAATTAGTGGTAACAGCAAAGAAGAAATGCCATCCTTAGCAGTGTTTAGGGTTTGCTCTGCCCTGAGGTTGTGGCTTTACTCATTTCACTTGCCCGAAGGACTTAACAGGGCTGATGGTCTTTGGTAAGAGAGGTGCCTGAGTGGTCATTAATTTCCTGGGCAGGTGAGGGGAAACTGCCTTCAGAATTGTATTTACTGCAAAATGAACCCGTGTGGTTTGCGTCACTAGAGAGCGAGGAACGTCCGTGGGTTGGCAGGTGAGGAACGCAGGGAGAAAAATGGATTTTAAACCTTGTCAGGGAATGCAGCGTTCATGAAAACCAAGAGCTGAATAGCAATGTCCGGGAAGATGCTGTAGGCACCGGGTAATTTTCCCCTCCGTTCTGCCAGCATCGCTGTGCAGCCCTTTGGTTTTTTCCACACCCAGAGGCTTTGAATCCAAACTGCTGGACAGAGGGAAAGTGATGGGAGAAGGTTCCTCTGTAAGTCATAACCCGGGAGTATTTTGCGTGGAATTATTTCAAAATGTAGGAGAGCATCCTCAGTCCCTGGTGCAAGCGGAAAGACGGAGCAGAATCGGAGGGGCACGTGTGCGTGCACAAGCTGTAAGTGGCTGTGGGACCTCAGTGAGGAGCTTGTGGGGGACGCAGAGTGATGGGTGGGTGGAGGATGCTGGTGCAGAACGGAGGTACCTGCTGCTCTCTCCCCGTCCAGGGGCACCGCGCCGCCTTTTTGTGTTTCCACCGCTCCTGCGGCTGCAGAACCCTGGATTGGATGGGGGTGGATGTTCTTCTCTGTAAGAAGAGGCAGAGACTGATGTTGGGCAGGAGGCTGGTGTATAGGAGAGGGGAAAGGAGAGGAGGTGAGGCAGGTGGAATTACGGGACGCCTCAGCCTGAGGAGGTGCGAGACGGGCTGGGGACAGGCCTGGTGCCCTGGGGAAGTGCTGTCCCCTCTGAACGGTTTGTGCACGTCACTGAAGGAACGTGTCGTGTCCTGTCTAAAGGAAGCACAGGTTTGGTTTGCAGGTTCCTCTGCTGCCTTGTTAGCACTCTCTGCCGTGTCTGTGTGCTTGTGCCACGCTGTGCTGGGATTTTTAGGTACATTTCCACCCCTGGCTGTGTGATGTGACAAGCTTTTCCTCTTCCAGAGCCCTGTGCCCTTTTATATGGAAACAAATTGAGGTTGAATCTTACTTTTTCTATACTCTGTACTTACCGGGGGAGTTAACTGCGTGACCTGTGACATACGAATTGTGCCGCTTGTAAGGAGTGAGTTTATGGAAACCAAGTGAATGCAGAGAAGTCTGCCCTCGTGCTGGATCCTTCATAGACCACACTGCAAAACGCTTTACAGAGAGTGAGATGGAGGTGATAACACTTCACAGAGCTGGGGGGTGGCTGCTTTTGTCCTGGCAAGGAGAGGAACCCTGTTTGGCAGCGTAAGGGAGCAGTAGAATTGTGGTGTGTTGAGGTTGTGGGTCAGTGTGGCACTTGGGACAGTGACAGGCAGGGAGCTGCTGATCTATAAGAACGGGGATCTCATAAGGATAGTTATGGCTAAACTGAGTTAGACCCAACAGTCTAGAACATAAATGTTTAGAGTGATACAAAAAGATCCCTTTTCAAGTCTCCTGTATAGTCTGGCACTATGAAATTTCTGGTGTAAGCATGAGTGAGTCTCTTGGTTGTTTTCCTTCTTTTACAATAGAAACATTAGATGGGAGGAACTGTTTGGACATAATATATTTAACCAAGAGGAAAGAGCTGTGACACTGGTGTGGTTGTAACCACAAACGAACTGACAGTTTCCTGCTGCAAGTAACTTTCTGTAGATCTAAACCTTGTTCATTTTTGTTTGTCTGTGCTGTTTAAATGTCTGAGGAAGATTCCACTGCTTCTAGGCTTCTTATTGCTGCCAGAGTCTTTGTTGCAGTAATTTGAGGGGGTGGTGGCATGAAGAGAGGTCATTACAGCACTAATACAAATTCAGGTGAAATCGAAAAGGTTTGTATATTTCACAGTCTTGTAAAAGTCAAGAAGTAACACCATTAAATGTGTGTCAGACTGGTTTTGCAGTTACACGTCCGTGTACAAAGCTGTGCTTATTTCTGGGGAGAAAGGATGTAATCACATGAACCTGCCTGCGTGGCTGAACCTCCTCATCCGATATTTCCATGGCATCATTACTTGTTTCTAACTCTCCTCCCCATCCTTCTCCCCTGTGATGTGTTAAATATCACGACTGCAAAAACAAGAGCACGTTTTTCCCTGCTGTTCCCATTCCAGCTGGAAAACTTGGACAGATCCTTCCCTTGTGGTTTGCGATACTGTAAATAAAGGCTCGGGAGGTCACACGTTTTCCATCTCAAGTTATTTTGATTCCAGTGCTGGAATTGGGGGAGGGAGATAAATAAGAAAATTAAAAAAAAAGGCAAAACCCCAAACTGTTCTGGCTTATTGTGGGAAAAAGAACTTGTAAATGGAAAGGGAAAACAAGTAGGGGGAAAAAGCCTTTACAAAGAAGACTTAGTCTTTGACTAAAGCTGAGACTTGGAGAGTTAAAGATTTCAAAGGAATCTTCTATTAAGCTTTGAAAGAAAAGTTATCTACGAAGTAAAGGCCCCGAACACCAAGCTCCTGTGGTCTGGTGCTGCTCCTGGATGCTTCTGAAACATTTGCTGTCTAGCTCTAAAGGCACATTAGCATGACTCTGTAAGCATATTGGTGAGTAATTTTACCTATGTTCATATAAATACGATTACTCATATGATTAAATATCAGTTAAGTGGGCTTGTAATTGCAGAGGTGAGGGATTTTGGTCGTAGGTCTTGTTGTGATGGAGCTCGTGGTTGGGCCCAGGGTAGCGCCCACTGGTCCGGGCGCCGTGGGTGGAAAACACAAATGCACGCTCATTGCTGATAAATTACACCGCTTTGCCTCCTGAAAATCAACACAGCCCCGCGACGCGTTGCAGCGGCTGTCGCTGCTGTTACTCGCAGCTGGTGTCCTACATCTGCAGGCTCGGTGTCCTCAGCTGCGTCCCCTTCCATGGCGGTGTCTGAGGCTTTGGATACTCACAGAGAACACTGCTCAGGTTTAAAATCTATATTTCACATTTTTGCTTTTGATATTTGTTTACTCCTGGTTTGGATTTTCTAAGGAACGAGCTCAGAACAAGGTCCATTGGGCTTTACTCTGGGGTGCTGACACACGGAGCGTGATTAATATTGGTTTACAAGGGAGAAACTAACAAACAGTTACTGGCAACCGTGTCGCTCGCTTTTGTTGAGTTTTGAAGAGTCCTTTTCTTGGTAAAGACTCTTTTGTTATATTTTTATCAACACAGGATGCAAAATGTGCATATAATTTGTCACTACAGAACTCTTATTGTACCTTGACACTACAGTTGTATTTATTTTTCCATAAACTGTTACATTTATAAACGTACAGCAGGAACCAAAGAGAAACATTCCGCATCTAGATGTTAATCTCCGCACAGGATAGTCTTTTGATTCAATAACTTTTCTTCCTTGATCTTATTTTGCCTTTTTTTTTTTTCTTTAATGGGCACATGACATATGGACATAAAAAATAATGGCCCAGTTTCACCCCTGCTGTAGCTCATTGACGTCACTGAAGCTACAGCAGGGATGGCTTGGCCCAGATTCTTTAAAATAAGACCTGATGAGCAGCCCCTCACGGAAAAGCTCTGTGGAGAAGGTTGTCTTGAGCGCAGCATAGAGCACATCTGCAGAATTCACTGTGACGTTCCATAAAACGCCCTCCCTGTGACATGGGGCTGAGACCCTTCCTGGAAGGGACAGCAAGGGATGTCCTTGCAGACCTGACCGAACCTTGATAGCGCCATGGAAAAGGAGCACTTAATGGAGAGGTGGCCACTTAAAGCAGAGGTGGATCCAGGTGGAGACATGATGCGCTTGGAAGTTGTCAGAGATGTTTCCTCAGCCCGAGGACTGGGCTGGATGTGGTGGAAACTGTGGTAGAAATGAGCTGTGGAAAAGTCTTGGGCCTCGAGCAGCTTTTTAGGAAGATGGTTTGTATCTGTTTTGTCTTCTTGTACTTTGTCCTCATTGCTGCCCAGAGATAGTGTTCTTTGCAAGGGCGGAGTGTTGTCCCACCAGGATGTGGACACAGAAGGGGCACTCCCGGGTTCAGCATCTCAAGGTGGGTTTAAGGTGCAGCTGCTTTTCCAGACCATACCACCCTCTTTATAACTTGGCATAGAAATTACAGGGAATACGGGTGAAAGAAGGCAGCACAAATCATGTTGAAAATAGTAGATTTAACCTTGAGCGAAACACTCAGTCTGAATTAAGGTGAAATGTACTTTCAGATCTGAACAAACTGAAAATGGACAAGTGTGAAAGGTTCTCAAGGGCTGGTGACTACTTTCCATTTACTAAAAACGTGGTAGCGATTCATGGATGGCAGTTCTGAAAATCTTTACACTAACTTACAAAGCGAGTGTTTTGCTCGCGGTTATTTATAACTGCAGGAAGAAACACCCTTTAGAAAACAGCCAAACCCCCCAGCCTGGATCTGTACTGAGTGAATGCTCGATCACTTTATAGCCAATTGCATATAGCATCTTTAATTCAACTGAATGTTTGGTTCTTGGTGGTAATAACTGTATCTGGCCCAGACAGGTTCTGGCACAGCAAGTCCAAGAAATCAGACAGTTGTTTTTCTGATGCCAGACTCTTCTGGTCCACTGACTATGACTGCAGGAACACAGAGTTCCCAAGAAGGAAAATGCTTACTGTGATTTTGGTGACAGCTGAAGCTGACTTGGGGGAGGGAAGGATGAAGCAAACAGCGCTCTTGTCTGCTTCTGAGACCGTGTTCATTTGAAGGGAATTTAAGTCAAAGTTTTTTGCAGTTGAAAGCCAGAATAGTGTCAAAGTGACATTGACTAGTATAAATAGTGAAGGGAGAATTAGATCTTTAAAATATATTCAGTCTTGATTAGTCATCCAAAACTCTGCTGGTAAGACAGGGAAAGAAATCTGGGCTTAACCTGATAAATGTCCTTCTAACGGTGGAAAAGTCAGAAAACTGGAGAATTTAATTCATGATGCCCAGAGAGACCACGCGGTGGCTGAAGGCAACTGAGGAAGAGTATTTAATGCGAGTGGGAATAGAGGGGGAAGAGGTAACTGAAAACTCTGCAGCCTTATGGGCTTTTAGGAGCAAAAGATATTTGATGTCATGCAGGTCAGGGTGATGTTAGCTGCTTTTCCATAGAATACTCCCTTATTTGATGAAACTATCCTTCTTGGAGATTGTCTTTCCTTGTATTGTCTTCCTCCATCCCTTTTGAGCTCCCCTATGTCGTTGTGGGTGGAACTATTTGGGGTCTAATCCTATTTCCAGTGAGACCAAAAGCAAAACTTTATAGATTTGAAGAGAAACCGCCCAAGGACTTCAGGTGGAACCTCCACCATCTCTCTGACCGGTCTGATGAGCAGCTTGGGTTGAATATTTATGCCAGATCCAATAAATGCTTGATTATTGGAGAGAAGGGTTGAAGGGGAGATTCTACTTGAGTAAGCGAATGTACGAAGATCCTCAGGTTGTTTATCTCTTTGACGGAGCCATAGCAGTTAATTTTCCAGAGGCAGGCTACCTTGAGCTGGGTCTTAGTGAGAGGACAGGAATGATTAATTTCTGGGGTATATAGTGTAGAGATCCTTGTCTTAATAATCAAAAGTGTTTCTTTTGGATGAAAATGATGTTCAGGAAGGCGTAAAATTGTCAATGGGCAGCAGCTGGCCGGCGTGTCTGCCCTCACACCAAGCACGTACATCCCCGTGGGTCGAGCGCAGCGTCCTCGCACAGCGCTGGGAAATTCTGCACTGCAGCCAAGTTTTGCTTTATGTCCTTTGAGACGTCAGCGCGTGGATGTGCACATCGCACGGATGTCCCCAGGGCGCGCGTGGGTCATCGGTGAGATAACCTCGGCACTAACAGTGTTGTGTCACGACCGCTTCTGATCGCATCGCGGCTTCGCAGCTTCCAGTGGAAACTGGCCATAAGGTACCGGTTCTCACTGAGCCCGTACATTCTGCAGCACCAGTTTGCGTTCATCTCTGTGCTCGTGCTTGCTGGCTCTGAGCAGAGAGGAAGATGCACCAGCAGATGTATTGACAGATTCTCTTGTGTATCCATTTTGTTTACGGAGGATGATGAGTTGAAATCAATATGCAGATCAGGAGCGCTCTGAGTATCTAAAGAGAATCCTCTGACTGTGCTGGTTCTGCATCATCCCAGCAGTTACGTTTATGTAAAAAAATAAAAGAGGGGGAAGCAAATACCGTATTCAGATTAGAAAGGAATTTGGGGAGGGAGCTCTAGAGAGAAAGGGCTGAAAAGAGAACTCTCAGTTTATTTGGTTGGCAATTTTAGTCTGTCCTGAATGATTTAAGTGTTAATCTCTCAAGCAGAGCATCAGCTCATCACCTACGAAGTACTTCGGTTCTATTGGGTTCTCTGAAGTCCTATAGAGGCCCATACTGTTCAGCTATGTTCTTAAGAGCTTATGGTGAACCACAAAGAATGAGGAAAGGGGAACTTTCTGACAGTGCTATTTGTGTTTAGAAAATAACTGTCTAAGAAAATAACCTCGAAATTAATTTGAGCTACTCCAATGATTCTGGTTTGTCTACTAATTCTTCTGTATGTAGCCAGAACACAAATCTACCAATAAAAAAAAATGTTTTTTAAATTATTATTTTGAGGTTTATGTTGGTGAGTTATGTTTCTAGGTAACTGAAGGTTATTTCTGGGAAGCGCTGCCAGTGTGCTTGTTAACATGTGACTAGACCCAGGTCGAGTCCCTTTTGGAAATGTGGCGGTTCCTGTGTATCCTTGGTGAGGGGCAGTGACTGTGCGAGTCCTCCCAGTTCGCTGCCCACGCTGGGCCTGGAAATAACTCTGTCAAGAGGAGAAATGTCACAGCAGGAATGACTCGCTGGATGTGCCCAATGCCGTTTATCTAAACGAGCTGTGATCTCGGATTTAACATGCTGTTTCGTAGCTAAGATAAGAGGCATATGAATTAAGATTACTATTGGAAAAAAATAGAGGGGTGCTGATATAAATACTTCTGTGAGGCGTTTAGTGGAGCATTAGCAAGTCTTTTTATATTCATGAACAGCAGTGGTCAAAGTGGTATCCTGTAAAAGATGCTTTCCACATGATAAGAACCCCAGTCATTAAAAAAGCATGAATCGGATTAAGAGTTGCAGGGTTTTTTTTAATTGGCCGTTGAGTGTTCAGATGTCGGTGGAAGCTTTAATCAGCAGCTCTGCCGGCCAGAAACTACCGTGTGAAATGGAAGCGGCAGAGATGCTCCTGTCTGAATGCTTTAGGGGCTCCCCAGGAGGTCACTGCCCCGCAGGTACTGGCTTTTCAAGGCTTTAGGAGCACACTTGTCCCTTTGTGGTCACATCAGCAGCAGCCAAGGGTGTCCCTGCGGTTTGCAGAGCTGAGGAGATGCTCGCTGGAGGTGGGTGCCAAAGAGCTGCCCGCGCCTGAGCCTCCTGCATGAGAAAATGCAGCACCTCTGGCACATATAACAAAGTCTGGTATCAATGATTGGCCGCTGACTATTGACCACATGGTCTCTTAGGCAGTTGTTTGATGCCATTCTTTCAGGTGTCACCTGTTGTAATTGATTTTGCTGTTTGTGTCAGAGGCAGCGATGAGCAGTTCTGTCCCTCCCTGTGTTCTGAGGACGCGGATGCTCCATTGCACTGGTACTGGGGTCTCACTGTGAGGAGCCACAAGCAGCAGCACCTGAAGAGCGTCCCCTTGGCAAGGTCCTGGTGGGCAGAGCCCTCCTGTTGTGCAGAGCTCAACCCAGATAACCCGGAGGGAAGGGGCTGTCCCAGCGCTCTGGCTGTGCCAAGGGGCTGATTTGTGCTCAGGGCTGGGCGGGCAGCTGTTTCTTCGCAGGTCATGGCCAAGACCAAAGGCGTATTCCCCAGGCAGATGGCGGGAAGGTCAGGAGGTGGAATGGCAGGAAGCAGTTTCATGATCCTGAGCTGCCGCTGATGGAAAACTGCCCTTGTTTTGAGATCTGAGCTTGCTCTGTGTTGGTGAGGATTGTATTTAATTCCGTGGTGTGTTCCATGCGGTACCTGCCGTCTCTCTAGACAGCTGTACTTAGTCTTATTGTTATCACCATGGCTGTTCACTAGTGATAAAGGCCAAGCTGAAGAGGACGGGGATCCTGATACTTGGGAACTGGGCTTTAATTTGGGTTTGTCTGTTGTAACAAACAGAGTCAAGACACTATGTGGATCTGCTTCCTTCAAGACCTAAATTATGCTTTTATTGACTCCTCAGGCTTTGGGAAATCATGGTGGAAGAATGTAGCAAAACCATTGGGAAAACTTCCCCACTTCTTAGTGTTAAGAGCTGCCTCTTATAAATTGAAATAGCTCCCTGCGCCGTTCCCTTTCCATTATTTTAAATATGAGCTAGTCTGTATGATGAATAGATATGTTAACTTAATAGTACAGTTGCTTTAAATCAAGTGGCTTTATTGCCGGTGGTAGCTCTGGATATTCTGCCCAGCAGAGACCTGTTGATGTTGCATCTTTTGTGCTGTGGCCACCTGGCACTGGCCTCCTCTTGCAGAAAAGCAGGATTTGGGTAACTTACCTTACACGAGCAGCTGTTCAGAGTTCTGCCTGCCATGCTAATTTAAAGGAAAGCAGCAATTCTGTAGCTCCTTTCATGAATTCCATCACGCACACCCTGGCCGTGCCACCCACCAGCCTTCCTCGCCTGCAGAGTCTGCCTCTGCTGTAGCAAACCCCAGCCTAAGAGCCGAGCTCGGGTGAGCGCAGGCTGCCGGCTGGTTTTAGCAGCCTGGGGGCCGAGGTGTCGCCTGGGCTCTTCTCAGCTAACCCCGCAGCTAATGGATGCTGCTTCCTGACGTAAGAGCAGATGAGAAACTCTGGCCCAGGGGCTAAGCTACATGGAGCTGCGCTTTCAGAGGTTAAGCTGATTGCAGATCTCTCATAAATAAGTCTTTCTGTATTAATAAATAAATGCTTGCAATGGTTGCTTTATTATAGGGCATGCAAGCTTTCGGAAAGAGAAATTTCCCGAATGAGCCATTTCTGCAGTCTCTGCTGGCTTTCAAAGATCGGTGTCATTAATTGAGTTCTGCCTTCTCCATTAGATTGCAGCGTGTGCTCTTTGCTTGCATGTATGGTTGATGCACTTGAAAGACTGTGAAAAAAGATAAAATATCCAGCCGGGTTATTGGGTGGTTTTGAGGAGACTGGGCGGCCTTTTAATGTATCGCTCCTGTACTTGGGTCTTTGAGAAGGGGAAGGTTTCCCACTGAAGCCGGCGTGGCTGTTGTTGGTGGCTGCAGAGAGCTGGCTGGGTGTCTGCTGCTGACTCATTCTTCCTGCTAAATTTCTCTTAAAAGAGAAAAATTCCATTGTCTATCTGTTAGAAATAGTCAGATTCCTCTTTCTACAGGGAATGATACTTGTTGGAAATCGATCTCACCTAATCCAAAGCATTCCAAATGTAATAATTAAGATCTACTTAATTTCCACACTTGATGGGTGGGGAGACAATAGCTTGTTCTTTGAAACTGTGCTTTGTCGTTTGAAAACAATCTTACCAATGTTACATAAATGCCGTATTGCAGCCCGCCCTTAATAGCCACTGATTAGAGGGTCCTTTGTGAAGTGTTGTCTGTTTCTGACATAATTTAATTAATATGGAACCAGTAAAATTCCTATGGAAACAAAACAGGAGCAGATTTCATACCACATAAATGTGTGTTCTGGGCTATGAAAGTGAACACAAAACTGATTTCTTAATGGGACCGCTAGAAGCACAAACAAATCTACAGAGACATGGTTGTATGCCTCAGCTAGAAATGTATGTTTGTGGATATAATTAAACTTGAGTTAATAACATATTGTCCTCAGTCTTGACGAAGAACCATGTTTGGGCTGTGGCTACGTGTCCAAAGCATTTTGACTAGATTAACTTCTCCATGCAGCGTGGTCTGGAGCTTTCAGAGCACTTGGGCAGCTGCCGCGTGTTCCAGCTCGTTCCTCGCGTAGCTCGGGGAGCACGATGAGCCCTTTCCTGCAGACGGATGGATGATGGAGACTGGGGGACTGTCCCCAACCTGCGTAGGAGGCGGTGGGTGAGCTGGAGAGACACAGTTGAACAGCGATGCGTGAGGAAGGGCGAAGGTGATGCTTCATGATACACTTTTTGCATTGCAAATCCTGTTTTGTAAGTAAGCAGCTTCCACCGATGCATTAAATGATTTATTATCTTTCAGAGCTCTTCTTCACCCTGGAAAAAACCAAAAGATGATCAGTGGGTTTTTTGTAAAGCTCCGTGCTGAACGTTACTTGATTAAGTTGTAATTTTGAAGTGACGCATTTGGGCATATAATTTTCAAGACCATGTTTGGTTTCAGGGATCATAAATACTGATTCCAACCATAATGAAGTGCTGTGCTACTTACCATGTTCCTATCATTGTGTGTGTCTTTTGTTTAAATTATTAAATCACAGTGGCTATAGCCATAATAATGTGGTTGTTTTATGTCTTGGAACAGGGGAAAATAATTTTATTTAGTTGGAATAATGTAATTGTAACATGCCTCTGGGTTGGAGTTAAAGGGGGAGGTGGTGCAGGTGGCTGGCAAGATGATGTTCTTCTCTTGATGATTTTCTGCAGCAAATTCCACCACCGTGAAGCGGCAGCATATTTGTTTTTAATGGAACAACTTGCAAGTAAACATGGGGATGTTTATGGTGACAAGGGAAGCAGTAGGAAAACAGAGACTGTAAAATCCCACTCGTTAAGAGTAGTGAGTGGGTGATTGGCTCAGTCGGGTGCATCTTGGGGGAGGAGGTGTAGGATCCGAGAAACTCAAAGCATTTTGGGCAAAGCGCTGAACTTTGCGTCTCCGATGACCATCGGTGGGTTAAGCTGCTGTCTGAGATCCGCTGGTGCAAAACGCTTTACAGATCAAGCGTTTATTTCCCCTTTTGAAGAGAAAAGGTGTGTGATGGTTTCTTGAATCAGGATGGCTGCACCAATTCGGATATAATTTGATAAATGAAGCAGAAAGGCACATTGAATGACCTCCTGTTAAATGCAGGAGTGCCTGAACCATTTGTGCTTTAGATCTTGCTCCACATCTTTGTATTTCGTGCTCATGCTGTTTGTTAAAGGAGTCTCCTGTGCCCTGTTGGTTTTGGGCTGATAATGGATAGCGAATTGGTGCATGCTGAAAAGAGTATTTCTGTATAAATAAAGCAGTGTGCTTCTCTTTGTGTAAAGCGTCTCGCGGATATGGGGCAGAAACCCTTCTGTTTTCCCCTCTTTTTTTGTTTGTGCTTGAGCCCTGAAACATGTTAGTGCTCTTTACGTACCCCCTCCAAGTCCAGTTTGTTGGGGCATCCCATCCTCCCTGGGAAACCTCAGGCTTCTGTGGCTGCAGCACAGGCTGCGGTTTCTTTCCAAATGAATCATGAGGGTTTTACAAGCTGTAAAACTTCTCTGGGGAGCTGACGGGTGTGACCCAGCTTACAGAGCTGGATATACCCTGAATATCTGATGCTTTTGGCTGCCAGCAGGAATCTCCCCCTCTCCCTTCAGACAGGACGCAGCACAACCCTCTTGCTGCGGCTGCGCCGAAGCTTTGCTGCGACTCCCTTAAGGACAAGGTGTAGGAAGTGATAAAACTTCGTTAGCTTTAGTTCCTTTAGTTTGTGTAACTTTCTTTATGAGGAATGAGCTTATGCATTTGGAGGACAGCCATTTACCATCTCTGCTGGGCTGCAGCACCGGGGTACGTGATGTGGTCCTGCTGTCACCACCTGGACCTGGGACGCGTGAGCAGCCCTGGGGAGAGCTGGCTCGTCCCCTGGTCTGTGGGACGTGTGCTGGGCTGGGAAAAGCTGAAAATCCAGGGTGTTGCCGGTAGTTCTGCGCTCCAGGTAGGGGCCCGTTGAGCGTGCTCCTTGTGCGGTGTCACCGGTAGATTTTCCTCTCTCTGACGCGATTCCAAAGCGATTTGGCTGCCCCAAGGAGAGACGTAGGGCACTGGCCAGGAAATCTGGAGCTGGCAGTGACAAACCAGGCAGGTAGGAACTGTCAGGAGCTCTGGGAAATTAGAGGGGATTTTTTTGTTGTTTATTTGTTTTTATTCCCTGGCATATGTCAAGAGTCGGTGGTTCAGAAGGGGAATACCTGGCACAGTGTGATGGCAGCTTACCCAGCTGCTTTTGCCAGAAGCCTTTGGACCTATTCTTCTCGGTGTAAATAAAGTCAAATAAATAAAACTCTTGTTGCTATAAATAAAACTAAATGAGTATGATTACCTTGAGTCCCTGGATGCACCTTACATGGCCTGCATTTCTTCCTTTTCTCCCTCTGTAGGCAATTAATGGAGAAAGGGGGGACCATCAGCGTGCACAGGCTTGAGCCAGGCAGCGTGACGGCTCATAATAAGTGTCTCCTAAGATAAAAGAGATATTTTTATGGTTTGAATTTTTTATTTGCCTTGCCCCCTGGTGGGAGAGAATTACTGGTGATGATAGTTGGTAGACTGGCTCCTGTTGGGAAGCACTGAATGGAGGAAGGATTTATTGAAGGAAATGTGTGGCTAATTCCTTGATAAGCACTTTTTTCCCCCCCGTATTTAAAGAGGTTGTTTATAACTAAGAAACCATTAGCACCCAGGAGGTAATTTTGTTGTAGCAGTACCTTATTGAATGAAAGCTTGGTAGTCTGTTGCTGGATGGAGGCCTTGGGAACAGATAATACTGTACCTAAGTTGTTAGGGTTTTTTGTGGGGTTTTTTTCCTCCTTTTCTTTATATGGAGGTTGGTGCAGCTCCTTCCCATGCAGTCTAAAGAACAGCTTGGTGAGGTACATGTCAGCATTTGAATTATGCTTTTCATTTCTTGTAACGAATTCTAGTGTTCTTCTCTCACCCCCAGGGTTTCTAGAAGGTTTCTCGACAAATCTTCCCCCTCACCCCCTGCAACCCAGAGACAAAAACCCAAGAGCTCCTTTGCATGCTGCCCGGCTGCTTTGCTTCTCTCTGATACTGTTAGAGAAATGCTGTGATTTTTTTGCAAAGGTTATTAAAATGGGGATGGCAGAACCAACGCCGTAAAGAGTCCTGGTCAGGTTAGTGCCCACAGCTCTCCTAGTACTACGGAGCAGTCAGAACTCATCAGTGTAAAACCTTCCCCAGCAAGGGAGTAAACAACGCAGATTAACTGGTACAGGATGCTGAGCGCTCTGCATCCCTTACGTGAAGTGGATTTTGTTACTTCTGCCTCAAATACTGACCTATAGTAATAATTCTATTTTTAAACAAACTGCCTGGTTTTCCCCACGGTAGCAGTTAAGAGATCGGAGGTAGAAGTGCATGGCAAAACCAGAGTATGGCGAAGATGGAGGATCATTGCTAGAGCAGAGCACCTCTTTGGTTTAAAATAATCTTTCATGTGCTCAAAGAAAGGGTAATATGTTCCAAATTATCTCCACCCTGTGACCTTTCGAGCTGTTGCTGCAGGACGGCGAATGCAAAACGTCTTTTGGTGGAAAAAACGGTGAGGAAGGTCATGTGTATTTTGCATCTTCCCCCTTCTGTCCTCCAGATAAAGCATGTTTGGGCTGGAGTGCTCTGAGCTACCCAGGTGCAGAGGATTTTATGGATTCTCCATATTGCCAGCCCTAATTTTAGCTCCACTCCGCACGGTTCGTGCCAATACTCCCCCACTCGCATTTGCACTTTGGGTAGCGGTTATTACACAGCGTGAGCTCCGCACACGTGCCGCTCCTCCCGCAGCTCCGCTGGCAGCAGCTATTTGTATTCCCCACAATAAAACCGTGGGGTTTGCGTGGGGCCGGGGCCGGTGGGAGGACGCGAACGCGTCCCTGCGGAGCACGGCGGTGTCGGAGGCAATTGGATGGGAGGAAAAGGGGAGAGAGCTCTGTAATTCCTTCTGCTTTTCATTGAAGTGGAGAAATGGCTCTGCATCGCGGGTTGTGTTCTCGCTCACGCTTCTGCTCGGAAAGGACTCCCAGTCCAATTTGTCAAGGCAGAGACTTGACGTGAGTCCAAATGCACTTGACAATAGTCTCTCCGCTGTCAGAACCTCTCCTCGTTCTGCCATCAAAACAAAGCTCCCCAGTAACGCTCTTTCCTTCCTTCCTGCGGCACTTAAGAAGGACTCGGCATCCCGGAGCTGTTCTGGGGAGGAAGTTTTTGACTGTATTCAAACCATTTTTCCATTTGAAAATTTGACAGAGCAGCGCATTCAAAACAAGATAGCCACGGAGAAGCGGTTTGGATTTATGCTGTCTTTAATTGGATCGCACAAGATTTTATTTACTGATAGCGTCCAAAGGGAGCTGTCGAAATATTGCAGAAAGAGTGAATGCGTCCATTGTGGTAATGTGCTTTTGATAAATGCATTATGGCATAGTTATGAAGTCAGGAAGAAGCCTTAATTACTGTTATGAAGCCATTAGAGTCTAAAGCAGCAATCTGAGCTCTTGTTCCAATTGTGTTTTATATTTCTTCACCGAATGCTTCAGCACAAAAAAAAAAAGTGCTTGTTTTAGAAGATAATTTTTACCTTTTATTTCCTTTGCCTTTTTAAAATGGTGCCAAAGCGACAGTGAGCACCTGAATATGGTAGCAATGAGCTCCATGGATTCACATAAATAAAAATACAACCTTTACACCGAGCGTGTATTGCTCCCATTGGCAGGGAAGCCAACGCCGTATGAGCTGCTGACTCTTTTCCCCTGTTACCTGTGCCCGTATAGCATAAGAAATGGCTGAACTTGATTCTCCCATCTTAATTAAAAGAGGGGGGACGGGACAGGCAAGAGAGAGCGAGGGCAGAATTGGTCTTTGGGGCTAGGGAGGGAGAAAGACTCATCTTGGAATGCTTTTTATGAATTAAAATTGCTTTGGGAGATCAGTCCGTGTTTATAACCTGCACATGGGGTCAATAAATGGCTGGTCCCTGGGAGCCTGAGCTGTCCCCGCAGGCAGAGCCCGCGCCAGCTTATGGGCGAGCAACCGCAATGCAAACTATTTGGAGCTTTCTATCCTTATCCCAGAAACATGTGCAAAGGGGGAGTTTCATTTTCATACGTTTATTGTATTTTTATTTTTTAAATTATTCAGAGAAAGACCGTTCAGTGCTCAGTCACCTGTTTTTTAGTGCTTAGCGAATGGTCTTTAACTCCCCAGTAGTGCATTATTTATAGCAGGTGTTAATTTAATAGAGTGAACTTTGTTACCCTTCAGGATACAAGCATCTTAATTTAAAAACAAAAACTGACAAAAACGTAGTTGTAAATCAAAGGTTAACAGGCATAACAACATGAAGGTATTGTTTGCTCGGTTGTTAAATTGCTACTGTGCTGCTTTCTTACATGGAATATTTCTTCATTGACAGGAGGGTTAGGTACAAGTTGTACTGTTACGAGAAAGGAGGAATGAACCTTAGTTTTTAGTGGTTTTCTAAAGCCAATTGCGTGTAATAATTGCAGGCACAGTGCATGAATGCTTTTGAGGGCAACAGTGGGAAGCACCATCAGCATTGCTCATTTTATATGGGGTTCCAGCTGCATTTTGTCCTCAGTTTGGGTTCCGGCTCGTGGCCGTTTCTCGCCAGCAGTGTGAGGCCCTTTGCTCACAAGATTTCGGTGAAGAAAACACCAGTTGAAGGAGCCGTGGCCAAGATCGGGCAGATTTGTGGCGTCCCAGCCCTCCCAGGGCAGTCGGGTGTCTGGGCCTCGGGCCGTGTGTTCGCACCAAATCTGGGGTTCAACCTCTTCGGTCATCACTCAGATCATTTCAGAGATCTCAGGAATGTCTGCTCAGTGCTTGGAGCAGTTTTGTCCTTTCGCAGAAGTGTATTCATTGTTGCTGTGGGACAAGATTTGATGTGGTTTATGAAGGTTGTGCTCATAGACTGTTTTTCTGGTTTGATTCAGATATCGGCAATTTAAAAAACAACAAAATACTAAACACACACACTCCCAAACACTTAACTATTCCCAGGCTGTGTTGTCTTTGTCTGTGTGCTTGCAGCATACTGAGCTGGGGAAGGTGATGATGATAAATATTACCGCCTTGTTTCCGAAAGCTGTTGGGTACAATCTCTCGCTGCAGCATCTGAAGTATTACTGGAAATACTCCGAACTGTTATAACAACATCTCTGGTGTAATTTTGCTTTTCCAAAAGTCTTTCCCTTCCCCCTATTTCTGGGTAGGAGACTGTAATTAGCAGCGAGATTCAGGTGTTGGTGAACGTGCCAGGCTCTTGAATCACGCAGCACATAGCGAGTGCCGAGATGTTCCCCTTCCTTCAGATTAAAACATTAATTCTCGGGTCGCATTGGTAGCGCTACCGCAGTTTTCATGATGCTTGTGTATTTCCAAACTTAAAATGCTTCCAGTTGTGATGTTTGTCTTGATTGACTGTTTGTTACAGGCTTTGGTGTTCTGAAATTTGGGTTGACTTCTTGAAATCTGGTGTATGGCATTAAAATTCACAGAGCGCTGCATCTCTGTAGAGTGACAATGCTCCAGGTTAAACCTGAGCACTACTACCCCCAAGGAGATGGGTTGAGTGTTTTTTCCTCTCCAGTGTACTCTACTCGGAATAGTTCTACGGTTAAAATTAATACATCTTTATGTGGTTAACCTAATACCTATTATTTCCTCTTTGTTTCAAATTTCAGTAGTTTGGGCCTCTTCATGCTTCAGAGATCTAATTGAACTGAAGTTGTTCACAGGTACAAGCTTGTGGATGTATTAGCTGGTTAACCTGTAGCTCTGAAGAACCGCTTGAAGGGTCCAGAGAAATTTAACAAGGTGATTTCCCCACTTTCCACATCTGGTCCACATCAGGTTCTCTTGGGTTGTCGTCGTTCCAGCCGGTCTCACCAGCCTTCAGCGTAGCTCATCCTAAACTGAGGATGTATTTATGTACTCGAAGGATGGAGTTGATGTCTAACTTGCAGTCTGGTGCTGCTCCACAGTTTTCTGGTTTGTTAATATTTTCATAGAAGGCGCCGGGAGCTCCTGCAGTGGTGTCGCAGGGTTTGAGTTTCCCTGGGCGGGTGTGTGTCTGTCCCTGCCCCAGGGGGGATTTTTAGGCAGTTCAGCTCTGTCCCTTGCCGAATTTCCCGAGGATGTTGTGCCCCAGCCCCACGCACGCCTTGGCAGACGCTGAAACCAACCATTTGTCTTCAGGCATTTGGGGCAAACGCCAACAGAAAATGGCACAGAGGACAAAAAGTAAATTGGCCTTCTAAAATCCTTTCAGCTTTAAGTATTACAGATATAATTAGAAACGCAGGCAAAGATTATTATCCTATAAGTGCCTTTCTAGTCTGTTCTGCTTTTGTAACCTTTCTTTTTTCATCCGTCATTCTGTCTCGCTGCATTGTTTCTGCTTGCAGCCTGGCGTCTCCACCACCATGTCCCATTGCTGCCTTAACGCTTTGCGCCGAGTCTGTTTGCTTTTCCCTGGTATTTACGTCATCGCTGTCGTCTTTTGGCTCTGGATTGGTGTTCCCGTGAATTCACCATCATTCAAACAAATAGGTAGTTCTCTTTACTGCAAGAAAATGCAGCGCTGCCTTCTGCAGCTGCTCACGCCCAAGCTCCCCGGGCTGCACATCTCCCCATTCTGCTACTTGGTAGATTAATTATTTATTATTATTATTATTACTATTATTATTTTCCAATTGCATCAGAAATGAAAAGTTGAAGCTTTGTGTGAATTGGTCCCTGTAGGTGCCATTGTGGGAAGCAGAGGGGTCCATAGGAGCGGGGGTGCAGCTCCTATGTCAGGCAGATGCTGCCTGTGGATCATGGAGAAGCACCGAGTCCTGTGAGAACACACCCCAGTTTGCCCAGGGATCACCCACATCATCTTTATGTTCTTTTACACTCAACAGAACTGTCCCCCAATGGACCTTAAAAGCTCCAGGAGGGGAATGCTGTGGAGTCTTTTGTCCCTGCTCTGTCCGTAATCTGTTGCAGCAACACTTTAGGTCTCTGAGGCTTGTTCTGTTCTGAAAAGCTTTTTTGGCAGGGCCATCTCCCCTAGAAGTATCGTTTGCACCAGCACTGCCCAGCCGGGCAGTTACTGTGGGTGGAGCGGGCAGTTCTCAGTCAGCAGGATCCCCTCTGCTGTGGGGCTGCATCTCCCTCCCCTGACCGAAAACACCCCCACAAACCCCAACCTAAAAAAACACCCCAAAACTCAAACCCCAGACAAAGAAACCAACCTCAAACAAACACGAAAGCCACCCAAAAAAGACCCCCTGAGTGGGAAGGGGATGTGCCAGTCGAGCTCAGATGGCAAAGCCCTTCCCTGTGTGCACTCCGTGGTACCCAGGAGATGGGTCCTCTGATGGTGTGTGGGAGTTCTGGTCTCCAAAGACGTTTGTACGGGATCCTATGGCTCTTCCTCCCCAAGGTTATTGCCCACTGCGACTCTTCAGTGTCATTTTATATATGCATTTATGTATGTTTCTGTCAGTGTTCAGTGACTATTGATACTCAGCAGCTCTAAGACTGGGGTGTCTTGGGCACCCAGAAAGGAGCAGCAGCTCCTTGTAAAACAAACTCCCCTAAAACACTTGTGCTTGTTATTTCTCAGACGTTTGGCCCTGCCCAAAGGGAGATCGATGGTGTGTTTGGGTTCCCTGTTGCTTTCCGTGTACACGAGTTTGCTTATTTTATTTAAGGAGTTGGTACATAATCAGTCTTCAAATTAACTGCCTGCCTGTTGACTTGTCACCCTGTGAATGAAAACACATTGCTTGTAATTTGTTTGACATTATTCTGTCCTGTTGTCAGGCTTCTAATTACATTTAGAACATAACCCAGATGTCTGTCTGTCTCCTTCTGTCTCTTTTTTATTGTTATTATTATTATTTATCTTTTAATTGTAAAACATAGAAGGAAATATTTCTCTAAAGTGATGGAAGTCTGTTTGTTCCTCTGTCTTTTTGGGCGATGAGTAGGTGGTTGCAGGTTTATCTCTTAAAAAACTCTGTTCCTTTTCAAACAAAGTGTCGGTTTGGGCATCCAGAATCCCAAGTCCCTTGTGCCTTTGGATCGACCTTCTGTGTGCTTCAGGGCTATTGAAATGTGTCTCTATTTGCATTAAAATGTTTCTCTAGATACCGCTTTCTAAAAATGATCACATTCCCCACCTTATTTATTTTTAAAGAAGAGATAAATTGCTTGTGCTTTGCGAAGATTAAAATGTTAATGTATTTAAATGTAACAGTGGAGAAGAGGCGAGGCAGGAGGGGTTGCCCTTTCAAAACGCGCACAAATGAGCAATCTTTTACTGAACCCATTGGATGAGCACGTAATAATATTCCTTGCCAGCACTGGCTTTTGATAACTACCAAAGGAAAACTCAAGCTGCTCAGCGTGGGGCTTCATTGCTCAAAACCTATCTTGTAACTTGAATTTTCCTAGATCCACAAGCTTTTAAGCACCAGAAACACTGGTACTGGATCAGCAATGTCCTCAAGCCCTGTTTTCCAAAAACATGAAACCACTTTGCTGCTTTATTAATGCGTCTTCTGAACACTTTACCTCTGATCCCACTTGGATGAAGCCTTGTTGGCCACCAAACAAGCTCCGTTCCCCTTGTGGTGGTTCTTTTTTAGCAGATCTAAATTTGCAAGGCAGTGGGAGTGTGTTTTTAGGGACAAGAAACTTGACTCCTGGTCCCTGCTGACTGGGGTTTTTTAGTATTGTTGATCGACAGCTTTCCTAGCTCTGAGTTGTGAAGGATTACTGTTATGTTTAAATGCTGTTTCCTTTAGAGAAAAGAGTCTGATCGGGCTGGTTCCAGCAGGGAACAGATTTTTCAGTTGTGCAAAGCTTTGCTCAAGCAGAGCTCGTGGTAGGGGAGAAAGAGAAACTAAAGGAAGAACACAGTGGGTCACAATAGGGAAGAAAAACTGGAAAGGACAAAAGAAAGCGATCATGTGTTCAATACAAGTGCTGTATGTGACACGTGGCTATAGAACCTGCAAATTATTATGTGGTCCCTGCCATTAGATTCATATACATCCCTGATTTTCCCCTCTGCATCCCAGCCAACAGGATCTTAATGAAGGGCAAACTGTGCAGACAAATCCCCTGAACCACTTGTGCCTCAGCGTGAATTGAGCTCCGGTTTGCGTTGCCTCTGTTGTTCCATGTCAATGCAACGGTGCTTTCTGATCTGCTGCTGGTGTTACTGGGGGTCTGGGCATGTTAGACGTGATACAAAGGGATTCTGGCCGAGCACATCTTGTGCTGCATCTGGAGTAAAACTGCACCGGGGGCAGAAGCTGAACCCCGGCTTTTCGTGATGGAGGAGCCGCTTCCCCAGAGCGACAGGACTGACTGGTAGAGTTGGGCTTGGCTTAAATACTGCTGGGGTTTGCGTACCGACTGTCTTGTCGTGGAGTTGGCGGTTGGGAGAGGGGCTGGAGGGAGGGATGTTGTCATTTGAAGTTCCTCTCTGATCCCTTCTGCTTTTGTTGGCAGCTGACAAAGGGGAAAAGGCATTTGTGGCTCTGGCCGCTGAGCCCAAGCCCGGCTGCTGGTTCCATCCAGGGTCTCCTGGCCGCGGCTGCTTTTGAAGATACGGCCTTTATAGGAGCTGACAAACGAGAGTTAATTGATGACTCAGCAGCACAATAATGTCAGAAACGCTAGTTTTATTTTGCTGTTCCTGCGTGTTCTTCAACCTGGAACTATTTTGTGTGGTTTTTAGCCTGCAGAGAGGTTGTCGTGTCCATGTACAGCAAAGGATGAAAATTGGGAGTAGGTGCTTTGGGAAGACAAGCAGGTGGATTGGTTTGCTTTGTGTACAAGAGAAGAGCAGGGGATTGCCAAAACCTAGTTGTGAGAAGCTGCTTTCGGTCCGAGTGGTTGGTGGAGCAAAAAAGGGTTTTTCAAAAGGTTTGGTGTTTAGTGTTCTCTCTTATTTTTTTTTCCTGCTAAAGCAGCAAAATATATGACTGTGCTACCTACCCTACTGCATGTGTAACCTCAAGTTCAGTAAAGCCGAGCCCCCTTGCCCCCCAGAAAAATCAATTTAAAAACCAATAAAGCTTTGAAGGAATGTCCATGTCAATTAAATACGTAGCACACGTGCTCAGGGTTCTCTCTGTACCTGCTTTCCAATTTCCCTTCTCTCAATACATCTATCTAGCGCCGGGATCCTTCTCTGTTTGAGCTCTGCTATTCATGAATAGAGCGAGTCTTATCTGAAGGCTGGTGAACGCTTACAAGGAGGAGGCGTGCTCAGATGAACAATGTGCGTAAATAGCAAAGAGCTGAAGGACCGAGTCCTGGGAATAACAATTGAGAAGAGCTGACCCTGTTGAATATGTGATGAAGCAGTTTTCTCTGCTTGCTGGCCCCACTGAGGGTAAGAGTATGTTTCTGTTACAGGACTTGCCGTGCAGAATGAGGTTCAGCTGGGCACGAAGAAGTGATCTCCTCCCCCCAAACCCTGTTGGTTTTTACCAGGCTGAAGCAGTGCTGTTGGTAGGGTAATCTTTTGAAATGGTGCTGAGGGCACCTGCAATAGAAACGATGATTTATTTTCCATTATGAGCAGTGCTGACTGAGTTATCCTGCTGCTTTCTTCTCTCCAACAAGCTGATGTTTTGTTTGTTTGTTTGTTTTTTCAGGAGTAATCCTTAGTGCACTCACTTGCAAAAAGCTCATAGGACGGGCTCCGTCTTTGCCGCGATTATCTCTAATGCTCCTCTTCCTCTTATTGCAGCCCTCTGGTGTGGTTGCTAAACCAGATGTTCACATCGCACTCCGTGTTTCTCTGTATCCCTGAGCTATAAGGGAGAAAACAAGTGCTTGTTAACCCATGGAGTGCTCCTCTGAAATCCAAGTGCTGCCTTCCCAGGAGGAAAGAGCAAAGCTGCATGACAAAGGCTGCTTCTTCAAGTGCTTTCCAGCCCTTCAATGGAAATAACCTGGGAATACACTGTTGTCGCTTATTTAATTACTGTTACCAGGTTGTTTGTTTTAGGGCAGCGTTTTAAATGTAACCGGCATAAAGAGATTGGGTAAACTCATTACCTGTTCTGCTTGAGACAATTCCTGGGTCTCCCTGGTCTTACCTGAGGAAAATGATCCACTTAGAGCATCTTGACAGAAGGGCTGCAGAGAGCCTGCTGGGGCCAGGGCCATTCAGAATACGTGGTGCTAATGCTGATGTGCTCATTTTCTGCTGGGTGTCTGGAGCCTCTGTTAGCATAAAAGATTTGATACGCTGGTTTCAATGCAGAATAAGCGTAAAAGCGCCCTTAGCTGCGTTTCCAGGAGGCGGCTACCACACGTACGTTATCTCTGTAACATTTCAGTGGTGATAAGGCATCTGTAGCTCTTTCCGTGACACAGTTTAGTAAATCCAGCAGCAGCCCTTGGCCTTTGACTCTCAGAGAACCTGTGGAGCTGCTTTTTGACTTTGCTGCAGAAAGTGGTGTGTAATGAGCACCAGAAAACCCAAATGTTTATATTATATATAAAGCACACACTTTTCAGTCTTGTTGAGCTCTGGCTGCTGAGGCTCAGACTTCCTCAGTCATCCCTGTGCTAGGCATGTGCTTCAACATCAAGAATAGAGGCCAAAACGTGTCAGCTGTTTTGTTCTGCCCTTTCACATCCCTTGTGCATCTGCTTGTCCAGGGGAACAGTACCCTGACACCTCTTGTCAGAAACAGTCGCTTTTCCCCTTGCCCTAAACCGGCTCCTGTGATGTTTTCCCATCGGCAGCCCCAAGCCTGTGGAGATGTGTGTTTTCTGGGAACACAGCTGCTGCTCTTGACCCATCTGCCAGCAATCTTGCTCTTCAGGCACAGCTTGCTTCCTCCTGATGGCTCCCTGCTCCGTTGGAAACAAACATTTTAACACAGCTTTGCTTCAAGCAAAAGAACAACTAGCTCTCCTTTTGAGGACGTGTTTCAGAGCATGGACGAATTCAAGAACAGGCCGAATCTACTGTCAAATGGGTGTTTTAATTTGGACAACTGCAGAAAGTATTTGTCACTGTGGAAAATCTCTTCTTCCACTGCATAAAAATTCCTTAAGTAAGTGTGTCTGGGCAGTGCCAAAGCTGGTTAGTGGAGGGCGAAGCTTCTTAGAGCCTCTGTCCTTTATGCTCAAAAGAAAGCTGAGTCCATGCTTCATCTTTAATTGAGTTGAGTGTCGCTCTGGTGCCAGGGCTTTCTCAGCAGCGCAGCCCATACTGGGAAAGGAGTAAGAATAGCAATGCATTTTACTGCTTAAAGGAAACAAGGGCGGGGAGGGGAAAGCAAAACAAACAAACAAGTGACACAAACAAACAAAACAAACGCAGGAAAAGCCCAATCACAAAATACAAACCGAAGAGCAAGCTGCTTTTAAAACACCTCCCTCTCTCCTCTGCTAAAAGGGACATGTAACTGAATTCTGAAGGCGCTGAATCGTGCGGTCAGGAGCCTTTCCACATCGTGGTCTGGGTGCCAAGGGCGTGCTCTGAGATGTCCTCTAATTCCGTTACAAGTGCTCTTCCAGGAACTGTATCATTAGAGTTCACAATTCTGGAAGCTGAGTGGATGCAGTAATACAGCCAGCGTTCGTTTTCCTTCTTCATGCCAAAAACATCTCTGGAATGAGATGTCCTGCTCTGGCGACTGGGGACAGTGACCCCTGACTGGCTCCTCTCTCCTCCCGGTGCCTTTTTGCACCAGTTTTGGGTGCTGGATGGGGCCACCACTGTCCTGCTGCATCTCCCTTCCCTTTGGGACCTGTTCAATTGCATCTTCTTCACCAGGACACCAGTGAACTTTTCATCCTATAAGTTAAACTTTTGCCATATGCGGGTCCTGTTGCGCAGACAAAGCTGCTTTGGTCCGTGGGTGGTGTTGCCTGTGCTACCTGGAGCTTAGCAAAGAGTATGTGATCGCGGTTGGGCTTTGTGCCCCGTGGACCTGTGCTTTGATGGGAAATACAGACACACACAAGAGGAAAATGCGCTGCAGCCTTTGGGCTCTCACTTGGCACCGCAGCCGTGCTGTGGCTTTTTGTATTTCTGTGCGTTGTGGTCTGGACAGTCTGCTCAGCTGCCTCTGCCGGTTGGGAAGCGTGTGGTATTTTGAAGACGAGCATGCTTGAAACTGGAGTAACAGCTTCCTAAATTCCTCCCGTACAGCAGCTCTTCCCGCAGCTCTGGGGAGCAGCCCTTGTTCCCTTGAAAGAGCCTCGCTGCTGCTTTCTGCTGTATGATGATGTATCTGATGCTGCCGTGTCCAGAAGGTATCTGGGCCTTTTTATTGTAATCATGTTTGTGCATTCAGACCAATTTTGATGGTTACGAAGGTTCAAAAAAATCCCAGAGATCTTAATAAGCTAATTTGGTAACTGTTTGTGGCTTTTGTTGTTCCTCTTTGTTGTGAGGACAGAATGGGTTCACGCTGATGAGTGCTGCATGAAAATTATATTATTAGTAATTACTGGTAATTTCTTGTCTGGAAGTTTCAGGTTTGTGTGAGCACTTAAATCCATTTGCTTCTGTATTCCCTCTGGCTTTGCTGTAACGTCTCAAAGCACCGTGTACCTCAGGACACCTGAGCGGTTCCCTTTTCTCCATGGCAACTTGTCACAGCGGTTCCTGTTCTCTCTCTTTCTGCCTTCGTGTGGTTTTTATGCCGGGTTGATGTTCATCGTGGTCCGTCCCGGCTTCCCCGAAGCGTGGGGAGCAGCGCCAGCCCTGGCTTGTTCGGGATGCTGGTGGAGGGCGATGCCTCGGGGATGGGGGAAGGCAGAGGACCAGCATGTGCTTCACGTTTTCCGCCCCCTCCAAAGATAAATTGTCATTTTCTTTTGATTTTAAACATGGTATGATAACGCAGTGGTTTTTGTCAGCTGGCAGAGCTAAAGATTAGTCACAGAGGCTTGTTTTTTCTTCTAGAGAAGCTGGCGGAAAGGTAAAAAGTATACCATAAAACTTATGATTTTTGGGTTGTGTGTTAAAACACGCAATGGAGGGCATCTTACCTGGCACAGCTAAGGAAATGGAAGTAAAAGGAAATACTGCTTGTTTGTTCAGTTGGAGAGTTAATTTTTTTCCCCTGTACCAAATACAGAGCTTTTCTTATCTAAGATCGTCATTATAATAGCAATATTTTTATTATCCCTTCGGACTGACATTAACAGATGGACTCCTTAAAACCCATATCTTTGTTTTGATTTGGTGTCTGGCATCCTAATGGCTTCCCCTGCTCATCATGCCTTGGTATGTCCATTCCCTTCATCTTCCCCAGTCTCATTGACAACAGCCTGGGTCCAGAAGAGCCGAATGAAGGAGATCTCTGCCTTAGGTGAGGTTCGCAGCCCTTGCAGATGTTCCTGCAGATGTTCCAAGCTTTTGTGAAATGCACGAGCAGATAAAGCAGTGCACCTTGCTCCTTTCTCTTATTTTTTGTTTTTAAGTTATAGTAATTTTATCAAAATTTTGGATGTTTTTGTTTAACATGGAATCCTAATGACCAGATATTTTTAAGAACTGTTGGATTCCCTACACATTGGAGGTGATGAAGAAGGTGGGCTGTGGGGGGCTCTTTAGCCCGAGTGAGAAGGTGTCAGCATCTTCTAATGACTTTTCATTTAGGAAGGTAAGTAAAGCTAAAGGGCAAACAGCTTCTGGGCTCCCCGTCCAGGTTGAGTTTATATTTGTAGCTTTGTTTTGGATGTTGTTTGTATTGGCTAAAGAAACGCTTACGCTCCTCTGGTGCTGTGTGAACTCAGCTGCTGTGCCCTGCAGTGCCCCGGCCTCGGCGAGGGAGGAATGCCTGTTATTTTGTGCAATGGAAACACCCGTCGGTTTTCAGAGGCTCAAACTCCGTGAGATGCGTAAAAACCTTGAAACGCCAAAATATCAGCACTAAGCTTTCCTCTTGTCCAGATAAGTAATGGGAGATTTGCAGTGATTTGTAAAATAACAATTTCCCAGTGGTCACTTCATGTAAACACTAGCGGGGTTTTTTATTAATTGATTCCCCCCCTTTTGCAAGAGATATTTAACAGCACATGGAAAATGTGACTGACCGTTAAAGGTCAGATTCTAGTCTACCATTCTGCTTTTATTATCCCGCTTGTCAGAGAGTACAACATTTGCTCTATCTCCTGTCCAGATTTGTTTTTTTGCACGTTTATCTAATTTTTTCTGCATGTGAATTTTAAATAGGATTTCTATAAAAAATGGTGGCAGTAAAGCTGTTCTCAGAATGTAATTTACTGTATTTTATAGCTTCTGCTGATCTTTTTTTAGTTTCTTGCTAATGATGGTATTGATTGGAGCGTGGCATTTTTATGCAGCTGAAAGGGAAGGTTATGCTGTTACACTGATTATTTTTTTTGAAATACTCTCTTACAATAATAAACATATACAGGCAACAGTTACCAGAGCTCATTATTAAGTAGCTGTAAAACCTCTAACAAGATAAACCGTTTAATGTATTGACTTGCTTAGCGTCTTTAGCTCTGCTTTTGATGAAGTGGTAGGTAGAGTATATATTTAGAAACTCAGTCCAGAAAAACAACACATCCATCACACTAAAGTATTTTTCAGGACCAAATAAGCAATCATGTTTGTGTTTTGCTTTTTTTTTCCTAAGCAGAAAAGTCATGTGCTGTCTATGAAAGATGCTGGTGGTAAAGCTTGGGCTCACCCGAAGGAAAACCGGGGGCATTCGGCTCAGAGCGTCGCAGCCACAACGGGAGCTGGAGCTGGAGGTCCTGTGTGACGGCGGGGGCGACTCGTGGGCTGGTGAAGCGGAGCAGGGGGAGCAGCGAGGCTTGGGCAGCGTGAGCCACTCGGATCTGATCGTGTGTGCGAGGTCGAGCGGAGCAGGAGGAGCAGCGAGGCTTGGGCAGCGCGAGCCGCTCGGATCTGATCAGGAAAGACATTGAAGTGCTGGAGCGGGTCCAGAGAAGAGCAACACGACTGGTGAAGGGACTTGAACATAAGACCTATGGGGAGAAGCTGAGGGAGCTGGGCTTGTTTAGTCTGGAGAAGAGGAGGCTTAGAGGTGAGCTCAGCACTCTCTAGAACTACCTGAAGGGCAGTTCTAGCCAGGTGGGGATTGGTCTCTTCTCCCAGGCATCAGCAATAGGACAAGGGGGCACAGGCTTCAACTCTGCCAGGGGAAATTTAGGCTGGATATTAGAAAGCAATTATTTGCAGAGAGAGCGGTCAGGCATTGGAATGGCTGCCCAGGGAGGTGCTGGACTCGCCATCCCTGGAGGTTTTTAAACTGAGGTTGGACATGGCACTTAGTGCCATGATCTAGTAAACAGACTAGAGTTGGACCAAGGGTTGGACTTGATGATCTCTGAGGTCTTTTCCAACCCAGTCGATTCTGTGATTCTGTATGTGCGAGTTCCAGATGGGCCGTTTGAGCAGAGCGGCTCCTCCGTCCGTCCGGCGGGCAGCGCCGCGTCGTGCCGCGGTGAGCGAGTTGGCTTTTTATTGCGTGACTGTGGTGTTTGTTGTGGGAATTTCTGTACGGTCCCGGTGACAGTCACACTAAAATTTGTTGGTTTGTGAGCTAATGGGCCTGGAGCAAACATCTCCGACCTTTTGAAAAGTGTTCTGTGTCCAGATTTGCTTCCAGACCTCCTGGAATTTGGCTTGGCTTTTATTTCTGGCTTTTGTAGGAAGATGCTGTAGCGTGTAGTCAATTGAGCTCAGCACCAGGCGAGCTGCGGATGTTATTCCTCTGTCTGAGAAGGGTTTGGAGATGCATCAGGCATCTCATCAAATGATTCAGTTTGTTAACAAACAACCTCCTTCCGCGCATGTTTGTGTCTCTCCCGGTAGAGCTGGTTTGCTGCTGCCAAGCCCTGGAATGTGACTCGTATTTCAGAAGAGCAGAGCATCCTGATTTATTTAAAAGCCATCTCTGAGTGTTCTTGACTGTATTTCTTTTTCCCCATCTTTTTTTTTGTTCTCACACAAAAATTCTTCTCCGAAGTAGGCAAGGGTGTGATGGAATGTATTTAAGCTCTTCGTTTGCTGCAATGGGCTTATTAATTTACAGCTGAAAACATGTGCCATTGGTAGTAATGTGGATTATTTAGCTGGGTGTTTTTTCTCTGCAGGGAGGTTTGTTTGGCCAAGAGTCCACTGCTTGTCTGACATATTCCAGTATTTATTTGCTTAATTGATTCAACTCATAAGGAAAACATATGCTCTGGAAGGCTTTACTCAGTCCAGGAAAAAGAGAGTTCCTTTGTGTTTATTGACACTAATGACAACGATCCCCCCATAAGGAACAGGGAACAGAGTTGCTTAGAATGCCCAGCGAGTTTGTCCTTTGTCCTCACTGGGAAAACGTGGTTATTCCTATCGAGCAGCCTGAGGGGCTGAAAGAAGTTCTGTTGACATCAGTTTGGGGTCGGCCGTGTTACCTCCGAACGCCCGAGCTGCCGTGGGACTGGGCAGGATCGCACGCCCGTATATTTTTCCCACCAGAGTTACTTATTTCACCACGTGAAAAATGTTTTAGCTTGTCAGCCTTTTTGAGGCTTTGCCGCTGTGGTTTCTATGGAAATGCCGCGGGTTTGGGTGTGCAGTTCCCCTCACGACTGCAGCTCAGGCACTCTCTGGGTTGCTGGGCTGGTGCTGATTCTGCTGCAGGAATGGGGTGTTTGTGTATTAGAGCTGCCAGTTACACGAAGAGCAATCGGAAAGAGTTGCCTTCTCCATCTCCTGGAGGTGAGAGGATGAAGCCAAAAAGCATCAGCAGGTGACAGGCTTGAGGCTGGACCTTACGGTCCCCAGTCCCCCTGGTTTTGCTGCACCCCAGGAGCAGAACCAGGGATCAGCTGTTGGTTTGGGGAGGAGAGTCATCTCAGCAAAACATTTTCTCCAATAAATGTGACAAGCTAACTTGGGGCTTCAGAGGTGCTGAAGGAATTTGTCCCTAAATCCCAGAGGAGCTCAGTACTGGGAAGTGTTTGGGAGGCTGATACTGTTGGGTTTAGAATCCTGGAGGTGATTGCCGGAGAGAGGAATATGAGAAAATCACTTCCTTTCCCTTCAGTTATGGTCAATTTATAACTGTTTGGCTAATGTGATTATCTTACCTTGCCTGGGGTGATAAATGGGGTGGATAGCAGTGTTGTGTTTATTGGGGTCCTGTTGTGCTGAAGAAGCACATGACCTTATTTCGAAAGTGTATAAAGTTTTGCAGGAGCAAGTCCTGTAAAGAGGAAAGTGCAGCTTTCTCTGCTTTTCCCTGTGACAGGCTTTGAAAATTGGTCATTATTCTGTAACACAATAGTTACAATCCTGTCTGTAAGCATAGAACTGGAAAATATTTTCTGCTCAAAATAAACTCCACAAGGAGAATAGTTTCCATGTCATCCCCTGTTCGGGGGAAAGCCACTAGACTTTAGTCCTAAATAAAGATTCCAGCCAACTTCAGTGCTTTAAGAAGCAGAAGCGATTGTCCTAAATTTGACCACGAGCTTAACAAGTCGCTCTTCTGCATTTGCATTGACCAAGTCAAGGAGTTGTGTAAAGTGTAAGGTGGAAAACCTTCCAAAACGTACGTAGTGAAGCATCATTTAGTTGGCAAGTAATTTTCGAAGTGTGCCATTGTCCTTTTCTCCTCTTCAGCCCTGCTGGGAGAAAAACACTGACCTGTGGCTGAGGTGACAAAGATTTTACTTGATTTTGATACAGTCCTATGTATTTGGTAAGTTGGAGATGCTTCTGATGTACGTAGCAGTAGATCATCCTCGAAGCAGTGCTTGCTGCAGTTCTTGCTCCTGATGGAGCTACTGGGATTTTATTGCTGAATTTGCAGAAGATAACGGCTAATCCCATTGGATTCTTGTCTTCTAATTTCAGTGATCAACAGAGATTGACCGCATCGCTAATTTCTGTTGCATTTTCAGTAGCAGCAATTGCGATTAGTTTGGAACTTGGAAGTTTTCTCCGGCGTTACCTAATTATGTCATTATTGTCACTCAGGGTATTTTTGCAAATTAAGGGGGAAAAGTGACTGCATAACAATGAAACTCATCAACAAGGCTCCCCCAGCCTATTGTGAGTCACCCTTGGTGATTTTAGTGACAAAAATAAGTTTGGTTGGTTTTTTCCAAGCGTTGACTCCGCGGTTGCGCATTGCAGGAACGGAGCTGGTTTGTGCTCTGGCTCGTGCCTTGGGAAGAGCCACCGTCACCGTGGGTGACCCCTCCTGTGGCTCCTGTCCAGCCTCTGCACCTCCGGCCTAGGGCTGACTTGTTAAGCTTTTGGATGGTTTTGATCTTCATCCATTTTATTTGAACCGCTGAAGCTGCGTAGTGCTGTCCTGAGGAAGGCTGGTTCCTGGCAAAAGCTTTATTTCAGTGGGAGAGCAGAGGGGACGAGGTCCTGGGTTTTATATAATAATCGATGCCTTATTTATTTTTTGTGTTTTCTCTCGGGTCTTTTTTTCCTGTATAATTGCACTCAAAGGTAATGGTGAATGAGTCGGAGACATCAGCAGGGCACACAGGCTGTGGGATGCTGCGCTCACCTTCAGAGGAAAAGCAACCAGGAGGGTGGTGAAGAGCCCCTTACTTTGTTAACCTCACACCTTCCCAAGGAGCACAACTTCAAATCAGCTTTTTCTGCTCATACTTGCGTTGTTTTCACAAGGAAAAGGTCAGAGACATCGGCCACCTTGTCTAATGTGAGCTGTCAGTCTGGATGAGCCAACTGTCTGTCCTCAGCTCCAACGTTCTTCAGTTCCTAACTAACGATGTTCTGGTTCCCTTTCCTTCTGTGGGAGAGGAATGGATGTGTCTGGGGACAGCTGACTTCCAGAATTTGGAAACTGCATAGTACTGTGCTCAAGAGAGGTGGAGAGGGATAAATATATTAGTAAACCACGCAGATGAAACCATAAGGCGTTGGTCTGGAATGAGCTTGGCTTGGATCTTAATTGCATGACATAAAGCCAAAAGCATAAACTGCACACCCGAGCGACCGAGATGATCTTTTAGAGGTGGTGTATGTAATAAAAAATAGTTAGCAGTGTGGTTTGTTAGTGCTGCCATTGCTTGTGCTTTGCTTTTCTTTCTTGTAACTATCATGACGGGTATTTTTAGGGTAGCTTTGCAGCTTGTCTATTTTCTGCCAAGTTGGCTAAAAATGTTTGTCCCACGTGACATGATAAATATTCTCTTGGAAACCGATGCCTTATATATTGTGAGCTTCCCCTTCTGCTGATTTCTGCATTCATTCCTTAGAACTGCAGCAGCAGGAGCTGGGGAAAGGTGTCTCTTTTTGTTAAAGCCTGTGTGTGTGGCTGTTACGGTCTTCAGAACAGCTTGAATAGTCTTTGCAGATAAAGCTGATAGACTGGAATGTTTTTGTTTGCTTTAGCTTTTGGGTGGTATTAGCCTTAGTTGTAACCTCTTTCAGTTTCTGTTATCTTTTCTATGGACGGCAGCTGCTGCTGCTTTCCTCCTGGCGTCACAGGGCTTTTCTGGTTTTATTAATGTACTTATTTTAGGGTAGCATTGACAGGAGCTTTTCTCTGCTGCTGTGTCTTGTTCAGGAGATGTTCAGGTGTCCTTCAGCTTCTCTAGAGTGCTGGGGTTTGCATGTTGCTGTCCCCAGTGTCCTCCCAGCTCAGACCCGAGGTCTGTCAGATCCTTGCAGCTTAAAACAACCGCCCAGAACGATGTGTCTGCTTGTGCATTACGGACTGAAGACCTGCTTGATCTGAGATTGCACGGTTGTAGTAAGAACAATCTGGTAAAAGTGGAAATTGCTGTATGTCCTTTATTCAACACCACCTTCCAATTCCAGGCAGGCTGTGAGGTGCTACTGGTTGTCCTTGGGTGGAAAAGGTGTTGGAAAAGGGCATCATCTGTGTGCTTTTCCAGATGAGGGATGGCTCCTGGGCAAACCTTGGCCATGTGCGTTTGAGCAGCATATTATGGATAGACCTGGAGATGTCCGACCTGGCGCTTGCAGCGCCCGACCGTGTAACCGTGGCTGGAATGCGACACCAAAACACCATCTAGAAGACAAATGCGCTATTTGTGTTGTACATTTCCGGACTTTGCTGTCATTCAGGATTTTAGCTTATTGGTCTAAGCAAAATCAAAGCAAATCTGTGGAAAAGCAGAAATGGAACTTTGAGGCTAATGAGGCTGTATTGTCTCTGACAAATGGGTAAAAGGGAGAGGGTTGACTTTTAATGAGAAGTTATTAGATGTTGAATAGCTGTTAAATCGCTATATTAATAAAATGGACAATCCTCTCTAGCTTGTCTCCGTAAAGTATTCTATTAATTGAGAGCCCCCTTTAATCCATTCTTTTAAAAATTAATTAACATTTTGAAAAACATTTCTTTGACTATAGCGACCTGATTCAGATTAAATTGGGGCTGTGTCATGACTGCTTCCTTTATGTACTTCAGCTGCAATTTATGGACTCTGTTGATAATGCCAACTTCAAACACAGGAGTTTAAGACTTCTAAGAGCAAGTGTAATGGACTGATTTTTTTTTGCCATAGCGTTTTGAATTGACAGCAAATAGAGAAAAAGAAATGAGATAAGAAAACAGGTTCTAGTGCCTGGAGTGAGAACTTGGATGTTATTTTCCATTCAGCTACTGATTTCTGATTTGGCTGGGCCAGAGTTTGCAGGGAATTTTGGAATAAACTATCCAAACTTAGCAGTTCTTCAGGCACTTGCATTACAGAATAATTGTCCTTTTCTTCCTGCCACGCTATGACCAAAGTTGAAATGTTCAAACCCTCCGGCTCCTCTACCTGCAGAGCACTGTTACCCTTTCTGGATGTGCCAAACCCTCCAGCTTGTGGTGATGTTCACTTTCCACCCGCCGGTCCTGGTGGTCGGGCAGGTCTGGTGCTGCCCGTTGGGGTCCAGCACACACATGTGCTGTTGATGTTGCCGTCTAAGAAAGTCCAGATCCTGAATCAGGTCACTGTTTACAAAGCAGATTTATGTCAGATATAAATACAGCTGTAATGCCCTTTAATGAAGGACGTGTGGCTCTCACACAACTGGCCAGACCGTAGCAAGAGCCGCAAAGCCAGGACAGGGAACTTCACCACTCAGGGCCTTTAGAGCTCTCCCTGAAATCTGAACTGGTAGAATTGGACACTTTCTGCTCTGTGCTTTGCTTCCTGAGCTGCTCTCAGGCTGGAACGAGGTTTCCATCCAATGGTGGTTCTAATTAAAAGGAAAATTTTGTGCCATAACCATCTGTTGACTTGCTTTTGCAACACTTTCTTATGAAGAAAACTTCAAAAAAGGACACTCCAGGTACAATTTGGATGTTCAGTAGGGAAGAGAGGAGGAAAGTTTATTTGAACTGGCCTTGGGGTCAGGAAACATATTTTGTTTTAATCCTCATAAACTGCTTTCTTTTGCCTCATGGACACAGAATGACCCCTTGTTGTGTTGTAGAACACCAACTTGTGAAGTTTAATTTTTAGCTGGAGTTTGATATCCAGTTTACTCTGAAGAATAAAACCACGTGGAATTCCAGACTGCAAATGGGGGCTAATGATACTGAGGACAGGGCAGAGCTTTAATGCACGTGCCAGGTGCTGTGAGGAGCAGAACTTGCACCAGCCCGTGGGTGCCTGCCCAGCTTGGGTGACTCAGCCCAACAGTGCTTTGTTCCCTCTCTTCTTGCCAGACCTGCATTCATCTCCTCGGGCACCACTCCTGTCCTTGGCTTGCAGCAAACTCATCAGTTATTATTGTGGGGTTTTTTTTGGAGCCTGTCCTGATGGGACTTGCAGTTTCACGCTGGCTGGAGATGCTCATGATCCTTTCACGATGCCATTTGCTTTCCCTATTCTATCACATCTTCTTTCACAAGTCTGCAAAATGCTGGAAATGGGCGTCAATGTCAAGAAAACAAAATAAATGGAAAACTATACAGCTGGCCCTAAGTTTGATCTAGAGAAGGGTTTATAGGTATTAGGCAGAAACAGGCGTTTTGGTGTTCAGCAAACTTGTTGAGCAGTTAAATATCCAACGGTGCAGCTGGCGTCACTCCTGGGAGGGACAGTGTCCCTGTCTGGGTGTGATCGGCCTCCTCAAGTCCTGTCCTGTTCTATGGTGGTGTTTTATGACTTTACTGCGGGTGTCCTCTGCCTTGGGGTGTGTGAAGGGTTATCTATGTTGTCAGAAATCAGAAGATGGATGGATGTGGCAGTGAAGTATCAAGGCTGTTGAGAAGGTGATTCAGAGAAGGCATTGAAGCGGTGATTAAAAAGGGAAAAAAATGGCCAGGTGAAACCAAATGTGTGGTATGGGTGTTGTGGTTGGGTTTTTTTTAAAAATAGCACTTTAAATGCTCTGCAGGCATCTGTTGTGGATGCTTTAAAAATTTCATTTGTAGGGTTTGCTTGCATTGGAGGTGCAGATATAATGGAGCTTCGGGGCTTCTCATCTCACCGCACACAGTGGTCCCAGCAGCTTTCCAGGGTGACCCCGCTGGTCCTGGGCCTGTCATCCAGGCAGGAAAATGCTCCAGCGGTGAGTCACCATGCTCCTAGAGGGAGAATTAGCACCAGGAACTGCCTTTGCTGTCATCCGAACTCGGAGGTAGCTGAGCCAGGGCGTCTATCCCTCCTGGATGCGTAATGGAGAAATAACTCTGCTGGCATTAGGCTTGGGCTGCTTGGGCCAGGCTGGAGGCTTAATGGTGAGATGAACCATGATTGTGTAGTGCTTAGGAAAAGGGTTTAAAACCACTTCAGCCTCAGTTGCTCTGCAAATGTGTATTCTCTGGTGGGAAGGCAAAGGCAGATGTTGGCCTTCTCCAGGGAGGACTTTTCCCTATTTCCAGAAGGCTCCTATTATAATTTAATCCTTGTGTGACTGAACGGTGTCTCCTCTTCCAGCAGCACATGGAAATCACAGAGTCATTTAGGTTGGAAGAGACCCTCAGGATCATCGAGTCCAACCATAACCTAAATCTGGCACTAAACCATGACCTGTGACTTGGTTGAGTCCCTACCACTACCAATGCAATGGTGTTTCTTCCTCCTGGAAGACCTTCCACAGGTCCTGGAAAGAACCTGCAAAGCTCCTCAATTTCGTGGCCCCAGAGCAGCAGCTGGACCTTGCGAAGCCAAGGACCCGGCCCCATCAGCAGCCCCAGAACCACCACGATTCCCCACGGAGGAGCCCAGAGTCCAAGGACCCTTGAGCTGGGAACTCTTGAGGTGACTTAGAACAGAAACTTTAACCTCTGGAGGCTTCTTAAGAAGTGGAGGGATAAGCAACAGAAATTAGTCAGTGATTTGTTACCCAGACCAAAGAAGATACTGCACCCGTCTGGCACGTAGCTCAGCTTGGCCTCCTGTGCCTCAGCGTGCAATCTGCTCAGCCGAAAACACCCTGGAAACCTATAAATTATGTAGGCGTTATTAGAGGCTGGGGGTTCTGTATTGTGGTTAGCATTAAGGATGATTTGCAAAAGCAGTGAGATCTGATGGTTTAAAAATGCTACATCACTCTGTATGTGGGATATAGAGAGGAAGAAATAACACCAGCCCAAAATGTGCTGAATAATGAACTGAAAATGGTTATTGATTATCTGTGCACCTTCATTATCCTGCTGCAATCTGAGAGCAGCTAGTGCTGCTTTTTTTTCTTTATTAAAAAAACCCCAATCCACCACCCCCCCCAGCTTTCAAAGGCACTTATGAAATATTTAGTGTAATTATTTCCAAGATCAAAACTCCAAAGATGTTATACAGCCACAGAAACCTTGTTAATCTGTTGGTGTTATGGATGAACGAAGCGAAGGAGATATTAAACATTTACCGCTCTTGTGCAAAACAGCCTCTTACTTTCAATCTCTATCGCAACACCATCCATCAACCTTCACTGCTGCGTTTGTCTCGCTTCCCATGCAGGAGTTTTAGGTGTCATTGCAAGTTTCTTCTAATGGAGTAGGACTTATTTTCTCTCTCCCTGTTTTGCCTGTAGGCAAGGCGAATCTCAGCCTAATGAAACCAGTGTGAAGTATTATGGGGCTATAACACTGGCTTTGCAATCATACAGTGTTTTCCTCCATGAAATAGTCTTTTTAAACCAGCTATGAATGTTCATTGCCTTTACCCCGTGATATTTGCAGAAGTGAGGTAATAAAATGTTATTTCCATCTAGACTGTAACTACTGGAAAAGTGGAGTAGCTGTTGATGTCTCCTTTCAGTTTGATAGAGAATGACTGAGGAAGCAATCCAGGGTCTGTCCAGCGCTGCCTCAAATCACAAAATAGCATTTTTGTGTCTCAAAAACAAGTTTAGTGGTATTTGGAGATAGAAATTGAAAATAACCTTGAAAAAAGAGTCTGAAATGGGCTATGATTTAGAAGAGATGAGTGCGAAGGCCCAAGGATAAGCTATAAAATGGGGAATGACTGATATAGTTGGGGATGAGGGGATGAGATGAGGCTGCAGTGGGTTTGGGGCTGAGTGGCCATCAACTGCCTTGCGCTGTTGGCCAATATGGTTCCGGGGCACAGAACACCATGGGAAAGACATGAAGTTGTCCTCGTTCTTCAGGACCATGGAGGATCGGAGGGAGAAGGGGTGAAGGGGACAGATGAGAGAGGTACATGCATGTGTCTCTGAAGAGATTAGCATAAGAAGAGGGGCTTGAGATGCCGTGAGGGTAACTGAGATTAAACAGTAAAAACCTTTTATGTCTGTAAACAACCTGGGGACTCCAAGTTTCCTTGTTTCTGCAGTTTGAAGTGTTTTTCTTCATTCCAAATTTTTTCTTTTTTAAAAACAATATAAGCTGCTCAGGAAACACGCCTGGTTTGAGCTCTGAGGCTGTTTGTCTTCACAGCCAGGCTGAGCGGGAGGGTCGGGGCTGGTTTGTGCTCAGCTTGGTGCCTGGGGGACCTCGGGTGAGCTGGTCACCCGGCTTTCCAGAGACCTTGCACCTCAGCCTTGCTGCTCTCAACATTTCGTACCCTCAGTTTCTTATTTGCATGCTTAGTGACTGGTGCAGTTAAAGAGTGGGAGCTCTCGTGGCTTCCTGGTCTTGTTGTAATTAAAAAATTTGAGGGTATTGGATGGTTTTAGTGTAATTTCCAGTGCAGCAACTAATGGAGAGAGAGAAGAGGGATGGTGTGGATCCCGAGTTCGACCAACTCATTGGGTCAACTTCACACATTGGTCTTTCTCGGTCTTTCTGCCAGTGGTTTTGCTGTGAGTTCAGTAAAAACGTTCTTCCGCAGGGCGTTAAGAGCAAGATTGGGTTTGTTGTTGGCTTTTTACTCCTTAATCCAAGTGAAGCCTTGACAAACCGGTGGGGACAGCCCCACATGCATTTGAGCTCGCTCTCCTCCTGAAGTTCTATAGGAAAAGAGATTGTAGCACCCAGAGATGTGAGGTGTAAATGCAATAGTCTCCTGGGGATTCTACCTTGGAAATTAGAGGGGGTTTTGTTGTTTTCGTGCACTTGGTCAGCATCCCATCCCCATCCCATGCCACTGCTGCCCACACAGGATGCAGACCCCTGTATGTCAGTGGCCTTCAGCTGATGGAGGTGCCCGCCGTGAAAGCAAAACACTGTCCCTTGCTGTATGTCTGTGTGTCTTTAGCTCTGGATAGATTTTTCTTTACAGTAGTTTACTCAGCCGCCAGCAATTTTCAGTCTGTTTCCATCCAACGCACTGCTCTTATCACATTGTCAATGCTGCTTTTATTTTTGTCTCTATGTACATGCATGTATGTCTATATATAAGATATATATTAAACATCTATACGTATTTGTATGCATGCATGTAATGTCTGCCTATTTTCAGCATCTGAGAGACTTGGGCGAAGAGCAGCTGGTTCAAAGCGGGTCCCTTTGCTCAGCCGAACAGGACACGATTTTGGGGGCTGCTCTGTGCAGCCTACTTGGAAACTTTTAACCTTTAATTTTGGGATGTGTTCTTTTTAATATTCAGCTTTATCCCCAGCATCAGCAAAAGGATTAGAGGCTGGTTTGTCTTTCCCTCTGAACTCATTTGTGACTTCAGTGTGCATATTAGTTCTTTTAATGGCGTCTTTATTAGTTCATTATTGTATAACCTCCAGGCATGGCAGGACTTGAAACGTTAATTTTCCAGCCAAAGTTCAGCTGATGAACTTCACCTGGTCCCCTTGAAGCCAACGTGTGCATGGACAGGGCTGCCTTGCTTTGCACCGCGGCATCGCTTATAAAGCAGGAGGGAAGGAGCAAAGTTTTGTGTTAAAGGAGTAATAGGAATGAAAAATATGAAGCAGCAGCACAGTATTTAAGGAGAAAACATGGTATGTGTGTGTGCATGCTTTGGTGTGGTGTTGCTTTATATTTTATCCTTCTCCCCCTCCCTTTTTCCCTCTCATTGCTTCAAGCCAGTATTTGGCTGCCCAGTGAACTATAACAAGATTTAATAGCTGCAGTGTAGCTATATTGCACTTGGACTGATTCCATCCTTCTGTTGTAATAAACGTCTGCTTTACAATGAGCTCTTAAATTCTATAAGTGACGTCAAATTGTATCTAATAATGGAAAAAAATCAAGTACTGTAAATGCGACTTGTTCGCTCTGTCTTATCAAACAGTGTTTTATCCTCGGCCCATTGCAGCGCTATCTGCATTTGGGATGTCTTTTGAGGTTGCCCTGAGGTTTACACCTGAGGAAAACGATTTTCCACGCGTGTTTGCGTTTTCCAGTCGTGAAACTTGGACGTGTAAGCATCTGCATTAAAAAATGTCTGTTTGTAAAAGATGTGACAGATTAGACGTGCGATTACAAAGAGCGTTACTTACTGACACAGTGGCCTTTTAGCAGTGAGCGTGTGAACCGTGCACTTTTGAGGAGCTTTAACTTTAGATCATTTTATTTTTCCTGAGGCCTAATGAGTTTTTAAGTGCGTAGCCAGGTACGACCTACACTGCAAAACCCGAAAACTTGCAGATTTTTAAAAATTCACTCAGTTTCTTCAGTTTATCGCATGTGTGAAAGAGATTTGAGCGCAGCGTTGAGTGTTATGGCAAATAGCCACAAAGTTACTACATAGAAATGTTGGGGGATTTTAACCTTTGGATGTGAACGTTGCTTGGACCAGTCCCATTGTCGGTGCAGGAGAGATCGCTTGGGCAGGCTGGGAGGAGAGGGGAGAGAAGGGAATGGTAAAATACGAGTGCTCAATACTCATCTGCTTGCAAAACCCTCATAGATTGTGTTTTCCCCTTGAGCTTTATGTAATGGTTGCCATTCACATGATGGGAGGAGACACTTGTGTTCCAGCTGACGTTGCACCAAGTGTCGCCACTCACAAAACGAGAAGATTTCCTCTGTCCCATGGTGCTTCCCAATGAGACAACTGTGGGACGTGGGCAGGAGAGTCTGTGTGACGGATCTCAGGCTGCGTGTGTTCGGGGGGATTAAATAACAGTGTTTTGCAGGTACTGATGGAGAGGCAGGGACACCGTGGACAAACGGGATCAGAGCAACACATAAAGGGGGAATAGTCTCTGCAGCAGTGATATTCTGGATGGATAAAGCTGAGCAAGACTGCTCTGGGGCCAGGAGGAGAGTGCCGCATTAATCAAGGTGTGAGTGTTGAGGCTGCCTTTAAAAAAAATGCTGACTTAGGTCCTAGGAATCTGTTTCACAGTTATGCTGCTGCTTCTAATGGCATAAATAAATCCAAGCGCAGCTCTTGCAGTCATGAGAGGGCACTGATCCTGCTTCAGGAGCTCTGCAGGACAGGGACGGTGGCCAGGCTGCTGAGTCTGGCGTTGCTTCCCAGTGTCCAGGTGTTTGATACGTTTGGGATCAATGCTAACATATCTGATACTGCTTTGTTCAAAGAGGCATCTTCTCGGGGGATAAAAGAGACGTAGAGAACCTAAGGAAAGTCTTTGGGGAGGTAGATGTGGTCTCCAGAAAGGGCCTTTTCTCATCCTTTTGCCATTATGTGTTTGGTTTTCTTGGTTTCTGTTCATTATCTTTCATTTCTCAGTTATGTGAAAATACCACAAGCAGAATTGCTCAATAGCTGAGTCGAGGGTATCGATCTTTAGCTCACGAGCGTGATCTTTCATCGGGGTGACTTTCTCGGCTTCAAAAGGCAGCACAGCCCCGAACACGCAGCGGCTGATGAGAACCTGAGGCTGCAGTTCCAGGGCTGGTACCTGTCACTGCCGTGCAACTCTGATGGGTTTTTCCTTCCTAGAGCGAGTCTTTTGACTTTCAAATAGTGTGAAATGAACTTCCTGCGTGAGGCGAGAAGAAGCCCATTAAAGTAGCTCTCTACATGTAGGGCTTTTTCTTCCCGGTTGAAAGTGAGAAATGGCAGCTGTGGCATGGGGTGAGCTATTGTGGAGCTTGTTTCAGCCCTGAAAATCCTGTGCTCAGCAGCCTGGATGTGGAAAACGTGAGCTGGTCAAAAATTAGTTGTGGAGGTGGCAGCTGTAAGAGCACAGCTGGGAATAGCATCCTGAACCCGCCGGCCTGAGTGCTTCTGCATTGGGCCCAAGTGACATGAGCAGCCAGGATTTTTGCTGTAATACTCAGTTTCTAAGCCCTTCAGGGCCAGCCTGTCAAGCCTGGCCGGGGTTTGACCTTCAGGACTCTGATAGCACAGTTTAAATACCCTTCACCCTTCCTTAATTAAAAGCTGTCAGTTGTCATCAGTCCTCTGCTACCTTGTTCAGTAATGGGGAGGCTGGCCCTGATGCTCCCAAAGTGACAACCCCAACACCAAATTAATGCACTAAATGGGGAGATATTGCTGGGTCTCTCGATCTGTTCAGCTTCTGGAGATCCCAATAGTTTCCCAAGCTTTAAAGATCAAAAAAATAGGAAACCATTAAAATCAGAAGTAAATGCAGCATGCTGAGTGCTACCCTTCAAATAGCCTGGAGCAATAGCTCAGAAGTGGACCTGACTCATCGCAGCAGGATATTGACTCTGGAGCATAATTATGATGCTTTGAGAACCTGATTTTAAAATAATTGAGGTATAAAATTATGCGCCTGGCTTTCACAGTTACTACAGCTCTGCGTATAAATTGAATAATGGCCTGTACAAATGTGCCACTTGGCTATCGTAGAAATAGCAGCAAGTCTGCAAATGTCGTGCGTCACCATTGTATTCGTCCTGCTCAGGGAAGCCGCTGCAAGCCGAGTTCTGCAAATGGCCTTGAGCTGCCACCGGTCCCGGTTGTGTGACCACAGGGGTTTGGCAGATGTGTAGAAGATCCCAGTTGGTGCTCGGCGGCTGGACAGCCAAACCCAGTGTGCCATCAGAATCAGAATGCCGACTTCTTGCTGATCCCAGCAAGTCGAGCATCTCCCCACAAACACCCCTGGCTGCTCGTAGCAATGGGCTGGACGCAGGGAAGCGCCAGGGACACAGCTGCTGTTTTGACGCCCGTTTTCCAAAGCTGTGTCCTGGCTCCTTTTGCTTCCAGAAGGGATTTTTCATCTCTCCATAGCAGCCATCATGTCTGCAGGCAAACGTCTTTGTTTTGTTTGGGCAATACGGTAAGCGGTCTTGGTGAGCCTTGGTTCTCTGTAAAGTCCCAAGTCTTTTGGAAGGAGGCTGCTGTCCTCAGTGAGTTGTCTGCAAGCATGGTTTGGCCACCTCTGTCCCACTGGGCATGGTGCTCCCCAAGATCTGAATCTGGTAAAAACCCACGTTTATCTTTTGTGGTTTGCTACCTGGGTGTCAATTCTCCTACAAGAGTTAGGGCAGGTTATTTTCAGCTCAAACACAGCCCAGTTCTCCTTGTGCCTCCTTCAGGGTCAGGCTGCTGATCTCAGGTGCCTTTTCCCTCCGGCCCCCTTGGTTTGAGGTTGCGATTTGATTCTTGCTATTGCCTCGTGTGTTTCCAGGGTTTTGGGAGCATCCGCTTTCCACCGGGCACATCATCAGGACCTGCTGCTGCCTGAGACGGGCAGGCCCAGCTGAAACGCTTCCTTTTTAACATTGACCGCAGGGAAGTAGAAACCTGAAGGGGAACTTCACAGCAAAAGCTCAGCTGGGCCGGCAGGACGCTGGACCAGGAGCCGCTGCTGCGACCAGACGAGCTCCGCACGCTCCGGGGCGGCTGCTTGGGGCTACAATGGTTGGGTTTTTTCAGTCTGTAATGAAATAAACCCTCTTGTGTCTTGGCTTGTGAGTTATTACCTGCCTGGTACTTCATTATAAACACATTTTTTCCATCTTGCTACTGGTTTCCTGCCATTTTATTGCTTTCAAGGTTCTATTTTTTGTTTTATTCATCTCTTCCAATCGATAGAAATATCCTGTTTTTAGCAAGCAGCAAAGGCAGACGTGACTGATGTCCTTATGGTGGGAGCAGAATCGCTTTCGGAGCATTTGGGGAATGGTTGGGGGAGGAGGGAGCTTTTAAATCTAATTTTCAAAGATCTTTCAAGCATAACGAGCTGCTCAAGACACGTAGCTGAGCCTCCCACTGTCATTAAGTCCAGGAGTTGGGGTCCTACCCCTGTAGCAATGCAGATCTGGGGCCAGTGCTTGACATCCATCCTCTGGCAGTTACTGTTGTTCTTTGCCAGGACGCTAATTAAAAACCACTTAATGAGATTATCTCCACCTGTTCTGGAGGATTAGTTTGATGGAGGAAATCGTGCACGTGCCTGTGGACTCACACAAGCTTCTGCACATTGGGATGGTGGTGTCAGATGGTGCAGTCTTCCCAAAATTATTCTCTGTAGGGTTTGTCATGGCGAAGATTTTGGTTTTGATTCCCCTGCTCCACACACACAGGTTGCTCTGACAGCAAGAAAATGAAACAGAGAATAGAATTTGAAAATAAATCATTTAGGTAATGCAGCTCCAGATGGATAGTTGTTCTAGAAGAGTCAGTCTGGGATGGATGGGTTTTACTGCACAATTAGAAATGTGGTAATTAAACCAAAGCCAGCGGACAGCAGCGTGCCTGGGTCAGGCCTAAAACCAGCAGAGGGTCAGCGCTGGCGTGAGACAGAGACGTTGTAGTGCCCTTTGAGTGCTACACGGGTGACGAGTCAGTAAACCTGGCTTAGAAAGCCTGAATTTTGTCCCTGGTTGCTTTGTGCCCATGGGCATGTGTTTTAACCTCTCCAAAGCTCGTAAAAGGTTGGTGAAGTGCTGTGCAAACACGCAGCAGCAGTGTGGTTTCCTAGTTCCCAGGCCACGCTTCAATCCACTAGGAAAGTTGGATGTTTTTATTTATTATTTATTATTTTTCCCCTGGCAGTTGTAGGGTTTGGGGCTGGTTTTGCTGCAGCAGCTATTTCTGAACACTTCCGATAGGCAGGCACAGCAAAAAGGTGGATTTTGGCCATGAGGAGTGAGTGTTTTGTGCTCTGGTGGGAGAGCGGCCGCCAGGTCCTGCCGAGGCGGATTCAACCCCAGCTTTGCTTCTCGCTCCTCTTCTCTTCAACTGGCATCTTCCCCGCAACCCTTCCTTACACGATTTTGTTGTTTTATTGTTGTAGTTATTTTGTTACAACTTTTTTCTTCCAGATTTGGCTCAGCTGTTGTGAATAAAGAGCTGGTTGATGGCAGAAGCGCGTTAGCTGAGCAGAACCTGTCAGCGAGCGGCCTGTAGGGAGTCTGAAGCACATTTGAAAAGTTACTGCTTTAACCCTTGGTGTAGTAGATGCTGTATCCCCTGTATTCTTAGGCAATTAAATTATTATTAAATTGCCTTGCGTTGGGATTTTTGTGTGTGTGGTGCAGTTTGATTTTTGGCTGTATTCAGTGGGAATGTAAAAATGAGTCTGGCATTGCAGTGTCAAGAGGGTTCTGCCTGTAGACTGCTCTGAAGTGAAAGAGAACGGGTCCTACCAGGACAATAATTCAAAAAAAAGCAGAGAATAAAAGTATTTTTCTGCCGTCTTTATTAGAATCCAAATTACTTTGTTCATCATGGTGTTACTGAGGGCTGGGGAAGTCTAATTACTGCCTTTTCTTCGTGCTGGATGAATGTGAGAGGATAAAACCTGATACCTTTGAGTGGATGCATCTCTGGTGCGTTGCTGACATTGGAGAGATACTTTATTGTCTGGCGACAGGAGGTCTGCCTATTCATTTTGAGCTTTTGTCACATCTCTTCTACGGAGACGCTGTTGCATAGGAGAGTCTGATTGATACGGTGGCAAAGATCAGGAGGGTAATGGCTTTGATGGTGTCCCCTGAAGCAAATCAAAATTCATCTCAAAGATTCTGTTTGGTTTGATACCAAGGGTCTGGTAGCGCTCCAGGGATTCTTTTCTCTGCTGTTAAGCTTATAGCTATTACAAAAATTAATGTTTGCCTTTTTTTTAAAATTCTTTTAATAGGATGTTCTGCAATAAGAATGGAAAATAACTACTCCTTTTTTTCTTTCTCTCTCTGTTTCAGGGATCCTCGATGCATTTCCTTGCCATTATTTAAGGAGCCTTTACTAAAAGCTTCTGGATTGTGTTTCTGAACAGATAAAAGATTTTTGTATTCAAAATGCTCATAAAGGAATATCGTATTCCTCTTCCGATGAGTGTGGAAGAATATCGAATTGCACAGCTCTACATGATACAGGTCAGTAATATTTCAGTGTGAAAGAGTGGAGTATTGCTGCAGAATTAAGATGTTTCAAATTTGAAGTTTGCTGGGTGCTTATAAAGGGGGAAAATGAATACAAACTGCAGTTTATGACTTGCCTCCTCTTGTCCTTAAATTAGAGAATCTCTGTTTGACCCACCTGGGGAAACAACAGCTTATAGATAGGCTGTTCCTATGGAAGGCAGCGCTGAGCCCAGGTGTGTGGGACCTACCTGTGCTGTGGTTACTGGTTGTGCCAGTTCCAGCTGCAAACCAAAGCTTTGTGCTCCTTTGTTGGGAAGGAGCAGTCTGGTATAAACTTGAGAGGGTAAACCAAAGGCATAACTTTGAATTTAGGGAGGGGAAAAAAATGTAGACGTAATATTTATTTTCTTATATAACACTATGAAATAGATACTAATCAGTTTAGGCATAAAATTTTTATTATTTTTAATAGTCTTCTGAATACTGATGGGATTTTTTGTTGAATTCCCTGTCTTCAATAAAGCAGTTAATTAAAATGCTGGGTTTTTGTAACTCAAATCCTCTGTGCCCCTGTTCTCCCAGTGTCTGAAATCCAATCAGGAGCATTTTTAAAAGGAAATGAATCTGAAGTGTTATTTCATTGTCCCACACTTTAAATACAATTTAACTTTGCTTATCCAGCAAAACACACATACAATATTGAGTTAGCGATAGAACACTGCTGGAAAAATCTGCGTTGGCTTAAAACCTAAAATGAATTAAGGAAAACACAAAACAAAACAAACAAATACCCCCTGAAACCAAAGCAAAAGCACAACTCCCCGATTTGTGCCCTGACCCTCCAAATGGGCTCCTTTAAGCACTCACACACTTGCCCTTGACTGTTAAAACAACGTACAGTGTGTGTTTTCCAGTAATAACAGTCAGATCCCTTTTTCTGACACAAATGGATCATCTTTGTGTGTTTAGCCTAAATGTTAGCATAAAGGAGCAAACATTTTGCTTAGGTGGCTTCACTTCTGTGTATCTTTTCCTGGTGCTGTGTCTGTTTTGAATATTGTTGTAATTATTTCGTTACAACTTTTTTCTTCCAAATGTGGCTCAGCTGTTGTGAATAAAGAGCTGGTTGGTGGCAGAAGCGTGTTAGCTGAGCAGAACCTGTCAGTGAGCAGCAGAGCGCACAGAAAGATCTGATGGAAAAGGAAGGAGCCCACCTGGTTTAATGGAGGATTAATTGTTAATTGGAGAGTGTCTCTGGGGGTGTGTGCGAGAGGTGGATTTGGTCAGGGGGCTGAATTTGCTGTTCACTTGCAGAATTTACAGTACTTTGATTTCATTAGTGCAAAACACTGGATGCCGCTCTGTTCACTTGACAGTGATTTTGACCGTATCGTTATGTCAAAGGGCACGATAAGCCGTTAGGGCTTCATGCACTGTGGTGTTTGCTGGCCCAGGAAACTACTTGGGAAATGACAGCCCCAAATTGTCACTCAGCCCTACTTCACACCTGCTTTGATTTTCTGGTGCTTGGATGTGTGGCCAAGTCGGGTTTCCTCTGAGATCGGGTGTGATAGCTGGAAACACTGCGTGTGCCCAGAGAGGAGTGCGTGACAAACAAGTTACAAACAAGTTCCTCCACTACAAGTAATGCAAGAGGAAAAGTTAGCTGTGCTTTCTATTGAAAGTACTAGTCTCAGCTCAAATTAAAACAAAACCAGAACACCCGCTTAGGGCAGGACATGGAGTTTATGTTCTGTTTCTTAGCGTTTGGTAGCGATCTGCTTGAATTCAGCCTGAAATTGGTGGGAAGATTCCTGCCGACTTCAATGGGAGCTTTTCCTAGACCACGATATCAAATGTCCTTTCTCTTCAGTGTGGTTTAAAAGCGGAGGTTTTGTCTTTGAGACAGGTGCTGGGGCAGAGCAGTGGGGAGCACGACTTCCCTTCTGCTCCGAGAATGAGAAAGTGCTTCATGTCTGCCTTGATTTTTCCTGTGAAATGCATAAGGAGGCCACAGGAGAACCAAGTGCTGTATGTTGAACCCCCTTAGGGGAACAAGCTATCTGTACAAAACAGCAGCGTAGAGCCATTTCTTAGAAATCTTTGGCTGAAATGTAGAACAGGATGATTTAAAGTAGATCCCGAGGAGAGGAGCAATTCTTAAAAGCAAAAAGTTCATTTCAGAGGCGTTTGTTGTGCGCGGTGCGGTGTCGTTATTGCTGGAGACACTACTCAGCCTGGTCCCGTAGGAAGCGTTTTTCCAACAGCGTAAAAAGGAGATGTCACAATTATTCCTCAAGGGTTTTATAGAGCCGTAAGCACGTACTTGAAGTTTTCCACCCATTTAACTTTAAGCTCATGAGCAAAGATCTCCATTAAACTCCAAACTGGTTGGTACAACGTTGTTCTTTTAAGAGCAATCAAATTTCCTGGATTTCATCATCCTCGAAATGGAAATTTTCCGAAAGGCCCTTCTCACCTGGGAGATGCAGCAGCTGGCCCTTGCGGTTGCTCTGGGAACCCTTTGCTGCGGACGTGGTGTCTCCAAACCGCGAGGACGTGGATGTTGAGCCTCGAGCTGCAGCACCCTGGTCACTTTTCAAAGGTGTTTCCATGGAGATTATTGCCTTTGCCGTGGAAGGTCCTTTTGTCCCTTTTCACGAGAGGACAGCCCCTCCTTCTTAGAAGCCTTAACAAAAAATTTCCACCTTATTTGATGTAAGCAGCATCACGGCCAAGCAGCAAAGAGTCCTTCCATTAAACTGGGACAGGCTGTACTCATATTTACTGTGTTTATTGGATGGGAGAATTCAAATTGTGCAGTATATAATCCAGCATCTCTTTTGGTTCCCTGCGCCACTGGGCAGGCGAGACATGCAATAAATCATTGTGCGCTGCCTGTGCTGCTCTGTAATTTCTCTCATTCTCATTCAAAGTTCTCCAGGCTGGTGTATAAAACTGTGAAAACTGAGGCGAGTTTGCTGCTGCTTTGCTAATTAATTTAAAAAAAAATTAAATAGGGCGAAAGGAAAGGAGCAACAAGTCTCTTAAGTGTTACTTTCTGGTAGCTTCTGAAATATTATCTACAGAGACGGTGGTTTCAGTACTCTAAGTAGCACTTAAATTCTTCCATAAATAAGTTAATTTGATATTACAGCAGAGGGCTTAATGTACCCTTGACTTGCTTGAAGCCCAGCAGATCCGAACTGAATTGTTTTTCTCTATTGAATTTTAGGCTATCAATATCCATGTTTTCCTGGGAAACCTCTCACGCACGTTGTCAGCGTCTCGGGCTGGGAACCCTCGCTGTGTTGGCCGCAGAGCAGTGAAGTCTTAACTCTTCCATGTGCACGAGGGTCTTTTTGCATGGTTGCTGAGTTTTTGTCTCTTTTGCTATCCAAATTAAAACGTACAGGTTTTTGCATTTGAGCCGCAAACCAGAGATCTTCCTTTCTGCTGTGACCTGTTATTATTCTGGTCCATAAACCAGGCAAAATATTTCAAAACAGTAAAACGACACACACTTTAAGCCTCTGTCTCAAAAAAGCTTGTATTCCGAGATTTGAATGTGTTTGTCAGAAAGATCAGTGCGTTATTAGCCAAAGGTCAGTCCATTTATCATCTTAATACCATTCATTACTGCAGTTCCATATGCCGTGAGGTTCTGAGAGACCGTTGCCCTCCTGACCCTTACAGAAGATGAGAAGTCCTCTTGTTATTAAATCTTTCTTTTATATCGGTGTGCATAGCTTGCTTTCTCTGCTGTAAATAAGTCCAGTCCTTGTTTTCTCCATGCAGTTTTCTCTGAGTACTCGTGACCTTCCTCCAAAGATAGCGTTCTTTAAAAATATTCTTCTGGACCTAGCCATTGCCTTTTGGGGATGAGGCTTGTTTTAAGATGCTGGGTCATCCTTATAAGCTAATCGTGTTAATACATTGTCATTCAGCCCTTTGAGGGTCCGTGACTGGGGAAGGACGCTGGTCCCTGTTTGAGGAATCTGTTCAAGATGACCCATCTGCTCGGCGCTGCCTGCTGAACTCAGGCAGCATCCTGGGAATCGAGGACTCTCCTCATCTTTTAACATGAGCCTCTCTTCTGCAGTCCCTCGGGGCTTTGCATTATTGCCTTCCCTGGAAAATCAGAGCGTGTTTCCGAGCATCTGCAGTGATCTGCATCTCCTGCTGATGGAGCACCCCGAGTCGCTTCCCTTTCCGAAGGATCACGATATGTCCATCACCTCAGTCCCCAGACCCCTGCCCCGTCCTGTTTTCTCCTTCCTTTGTGTGTAGCTCTCAGGGATCACCTTTGAGAACAGACTTGGTGTGCTGGTAATTCCTGGGGCGGCATCCTGATACCTGGGTGCAAAAGTCGTGTCCCTCAAGCTGTTAGCGACGCTTGGCGACTGCCAGCAGGCTCAGCAGATGGTGAAAGGCTGATTGAGTGGGGGAAAACAAACTAACCCTTCATCTCTGGACACTGAAGAGCAGGATGGCTGATTATTTGTGTTTCGTTTGCAGATGCCTTGGCCATCTGGACAGACAGACATATATGCTTTAATTTTAAAAGCAGGTGACACTGCTGGCAGCTCCAGAGACCCTGGAAGATTCACCAGTCTAGAAGCAAAAGCCTAGTTTGAGGCTTTTTTTGCCAATTTCTGTGCTACAGCATTCAAGGCTTCTATGTTCTCTCTTCTTCCTCTGGTTTTCATAACCTTTTCTTTGTGATCATGAGGGTTTGCAACCTCTTGAAAGAGGAGAGTAAGACACTCAGAATCACTGAGCTTTGAGAACAACGCGGGTCCAGGTACGTTCAGTGCTGCCAGACTCATGGTCTGATTTGCACAGGTGACAGCAACACCCATCCAGGTCAGCATTTGGGGAAAACATACAGAAATAGCAAACAGCTTTTTTGCCTTCTTTTTTTTTCCTGCTTTCCAGCCATTATTGTGGAACAGTTCTTAAATTGGCTGTTATCCCATAGCTGGTGAAAAAATAGATTGATTTGATAGCAGTGAACTGTGTTGCCTTGACAGTTCACATGCTCTCGAACAAAACGGAGTGAAACTGAGATAATGTTATAACACAAAAAAATACTTTGAACTTCCCATTTGTACTGGTTTTAATGCAGGGTGCAGCACTGACAATCCTGCCGAGCTTGTCGCTGTCAAAATGCCTGTTGCCCTCTTTATTCTTATGAAAGAACATTTCTGACCTGTCCACTCCTGGACAAGATCTTGATGGTTGACCCAGATTAGTTTCTCGCTTTTTCAAATACCTGAAGGCAAGTAATGAATTAAGTGTTAGGAAAACTGTGGGGAATTCTTTAAGCCAGCCAACCAGTATTTTAGCATACAGCCTATTGTTAGTGAATGGTTCTGTTGGGTTCCTAAAATCTAAGGGATGTAGTCAGAGGATCAGAATTGATCCAAAACACTCTGTGTTGAAATTTAGTCTCTGACTCACAATTTAATAATGGGCAAATTGCTTTACCTCCCTTTAAACTAGAGACAGTAATTCTCACACATGGTGTCTGTGGAACAGTTAACACACTGAAAAATCTGTTTAAAGACAGGGAAGGAAATACTCAAGGTAAGATGAAATACTGAGCTGGAAGTGTAGTAGACATTTGAATGATGGAGCATGTGGAGTAAACAAGTTTGAGGTATCTCCATAACAAAGTGATTCCTAATTCATGTGCTGCCGGCACATCCAGCCCTGGCTCCGTAGGAGTGTGACTGGGCATCTTTGTAAGGCGGAGTGATTAACGAGTGGCCATGAGAACAGTTCTCTTAACGCTGTAAATTATTTATAGTCCCGCACGATTGATTGTCCCCAAAATATCCTCGTTTTGTACAAACAGCTTCATTAATATCTAGACCTGATTCTAAATAATGCAGTGCCTACAACATTTGTACAAATTGATGCTGCACATATTTCTGCTCTGTCTTGCAAGACTCTGCTGCTGACGCCTTGTCCTACTTTTAAGTTTAAGACTTTTTTTTTTAGGATTATATTTTACTTTAAGATGAGGTTTTATATTTAGCTGGTGAAGTGGCAGTATTTGGGGAAGGGGTGTTGCCTGGACGGAACACAGCATTGTGCGTTGCCCAGCCATTGATCAAACCTACAAGAAGGATGTTTAAACCAGCTGGTTTTTGCTTTTATTAATAAAGCCATTGATGAGGAACAGATTTCCCTCCCCTCTCCGCACGGTTTCAGGTCATTCCTATTTGTGCAGTGCAGCGAGGCTTGGAGTCAAACTGCAATTGTAAAGCCTCGTGTTCTGATTGCTGCCTTGTTGACTCAAACTAACCTTCCTTTGCTAAATAAGTATTGATGCTGGCTCTTCATGTATTCTTATTATTTTTTTAACAGCGCTAATTGGATTAAAATAATAGTCATGCATGAAGAGTGCATGTTAGAGCTCAAAGGGCACACGGAAACCTCGGCTGTGGGCACCATGGTTACTGGTGACATCGCTTGGTTTGCTGTTCACCGGGGTGATTCGTGTGCGGCGCCCAGCGAACGTGGCCTAAACTAAACCCAGTGCATTGCTGATGCAGTCCTATTGCCATGGAAACAGATGTTGCAGCTTAAAGTTGCCTGCATTTGTAATGTGATGCACATGGTTTAAACAAAAGCATGGTCTTGGAGCATCCACAGCTTCTGGAAGGATGTGAATAGTGTAACTGGAGAAACTGGGAAATCCCTTTGCAGTTGGACTTGGTTTACGATTAAAGTGGTGCCAGCCGAGCTGTGCAGAATGAGATGCAGTGAGCCTTGATTTTGAGTAACAAGAGCAAAACTCACAAGTCCCTCTCTGTCCTCCAGCAACGTTGTTGCTAAAGGATTTTCAGTCCAACTTGACATGGATTTGTTTCTGATTTGTACTTTACAAAGTACAGGCTTAAAAGTACTGTTATATTAAAACCTGTCCCCAGGGTAACAGGGATCCTGGCTCCTGCCTGCCTTTGATATTGTTTTTCCAATATAACCAGTAAGACTACACTCAACTCCTGCAAAACAGGAGTAGAGAAGCTTCCCTGTTTGAGGACTGTTTTGCTGTATTTTGGTAAAGGTCGCCACTCAGGCCAAATGAAGAAAAGAGCCACATCATGGTTAGGATGGCGAAATGGCATTTGAAAGATCTGGGTATCACACATAGCCCTGCCAGCATCTCTGTGGCTTCAGGTTGCGTTCTCCCTCTTCAAAATAATGCTCCGTGTTGATACCGTCATCTCGAATGTGAGAAGACTCGAGCTATTCTGACTGTGGCACAAGAGCCTTCGACAGCAATCAGTTGTGTGTGCTGTTCTGCTTCAGCATTCCGAAGTATTAATAACAGTAAGAGTGATTTTTATTTTTAATTTAATTCCTCTAACTTCCTGTTTGTTCGTAGAACCTTATGCACTGATAAAATTATGTTGATTTTGATCTGATCAGAAGTTCTCCTCCTTGGCTTGTGTAGGAGTGGAATAGTACCATCTCCTCCTCCCTTTTTTCACATTGAAAAAAGCTTTTTGCTCAGGTAGCACCCTGGTTATGATTTTAATTGAGTATTTCAGGTATTTGACACGCACTTTTTGAAAAGAGAAAACCAAAACACACAAACAAAACCCAACAACAAACAGCTTGGGAAGTGTGACCTACTGTACTTTGAGGGCAAACCAAGGTTTTGTTTTCCTAGCCCAAGAGCTGATTTTTGATCACCTGCAGTGAATTCTGACCACGAGCGGTGCCTGGTCTATCAGATCGCTGCATCAGCAGGCAGGAGGTTGTCGGTGGTGAAAGCAGATTGCTCGTAATGAATTAGATGTCAGTTCAAATGCTCAGAAAGGAGAGGTTAACAGAACGCAGAGCTGAGTCACGGGCAGCAAGAGGCGGCTGAAGAGAGAACGGATACACCCCTGTACGTGCCCATCGTTAATGTTCACATTATCCCTGTACAAAAATGCTGCGCTGGGAGAATGAAGAATAAACCGTGAATTAGTTTCAGGACTTTTGGGTAGGAAGGCAACGCTTTGGAAAATCCATCAGAAGAGTGAAATCACCATCGGCCTAAATGATGTCCAACTGCAGATAGTTGGGAATATTTTTCCCTCAACTTATGGGTGAGATTGAAAACAAGCAGTTGATTCCTCTCCCACCCTAGATGTTGTTACTCAACGCTTTACCTCTTAGAAAGCTTTGTACTTCCTTTCTAAAACTGTGTGCTCAGTGCCCCCAGGTCTCGGTGTCGGCAGGAGTCACCCAGCCGGAGACGCTTCGGGCTTTGTGTCGTCTGGTGGAATGCGAGAGGCAGTTCAGGCTTTCGCTGGTTCCCAAAGGACAGGTTCTGTTTCTGGGAACTTAATTGGCGTTTGTGGTCCAAACCAATAAAAAATATAGTAATTGGCCGTAGAGAATGTTTTCTCAGCCTCCCTTGCCACAACAGTATGAGCAAGTATGTTAGCAGCATCCTCTGGGGAGATTTGCTGTCATGTTCTTGTTCAGTGGTTACATAAATGCCTTTGTTTGCTGTCGTTGTTAAATGAAACCATCACCCAGCTGCAAACGTCTCGTATCCATATCTGTGTCTAAATCGGATAAAAAAATCCCAAGACTTCGGTGTTGTTTTAATGGATTGTCCCAGAAGAATTTGTCGGGACTATCAAAATACCCCGTTGCCAAATGGAACTGGAGGAGAAAAGCAAATATCTCTTCTGGTTATTATTTCCAGACAGTGATTTATGTCTTCATTATTCATGGACAGTAGGTCTACCAAGCATAGTACTGTTAGTCTTTGTATTTTGAATAATCTCAAAATTTTGATAGGTCATCGACGGAGGCCACTGGTACCATGTAAATGCGTTGCAGTAACGCACCAAGAAACTTCATGGTAAATCTAAAGCATGTCAACCTTTTGTAATCACCATCTGACTTAGTCAGATTGAAGGGTTGTACTGTAAACAAGGTAAAATTATAGCTATAATCTATTTTTAAAAGCTAGAATGATGCCTGGATCACCTTTTATCAGCATGCAACTTATCCTGCCTTTACTGTTCTCTGCAGTACCATTGCAGTACTCAAGGTAGTAACTTAAATAAAAAGTAAACTTTAGGAGAAACTAAACCGCTGAGCTATTTCCAGGGCTGCTGTAGGCTTCGCAGAGATTCTCCATGTATGTGTCTGAACCCATGTCCAGCCTGTGCTTTATTCTGGGGATAAAACAACGTGGAAAAGGCCTCCAGTGGTTTAGGATCATATTCTTCTTGGTGTTCTGAGCACTAGTGTGTTGGTTGGTGGGCTTGGTTTTTCTTCTAATTCACCTAAAGCAAAATACTACAGGGCAAGTTTCATTTCCACAGCCTGACTTCTGTATTTCCCCGGCTGGTACGATAAGCACATCTTAGCGGTTTTCCCCAGCGTTCCGTGTTCTTGTTCTGTGAGTGCAGTTCCTCCAGCTGTAATGAGACTTCTCAGGTTGTTGGGGTTTCTGTTGCTGTCGGCCATCGTTCCTTTAGTAAGTTATACCACGTTTCTTGTCGGGAAGGGGGTTGGAAGGTCTGAGAACTGCTCAACCTGTCTTTGCCACCAGCAAAGGCTTTGTTTACAGCCCTTCGTCTCCTGCCGTGAAGGGCAGATGACAAATGGGGTTAGGCTAGCCCAATGTTTAGATGACATTCATGGGAATTATTCATCTCTGATTGCGATGCTGAGGTCATGTGCTGTGTCCCATGCTGTGCTGCCGTGCCAAGAGATTTATTTTAATAGAAGCCTTTAAGTAACTGGCATTCTTGCTAATCATGGTGCATCTGCTTCTCTGGGTTCCCTGTTATGAGTAATTTAATGCTATTACGTTAGCTAGAAGGGATCTGTGTCACCATCTGTCCTGGAAAGCTATTGATGGGGCTGTGCAGAACATGGAGTGTCATCAGCACAAGAGAGGGACTTCTAAAGGGATGACTGGATTTCCCCTTGTAATACAATGTAAGATGGTTTACTGTGATTACAGCTTGGATAACTTGCATATAAAGGCTGTTGGCTACTCTCTGGTTTTGTTTGGGACCTTTCCTAAGATATTTCTATGGATGGAAGGTGGTGTTGTCATTAGCAAGCAGTGATAACACAGGTCGTCTGCTAAATGAGTCTCTGCTCTTCGTAGGGGCATCCATTGATGAGGCTGAAACCTTGACGAGTGACCCCAAAGTGCCTGCACATCTGTCCCTCCCAGCAGACAGACGTTGTTTGGAGAGGACTTGCCAGCCGCTTCTCAAGCCAAATGCTTTCCTAATCGGCAGTTATTCTTTAATTGTTGTTTACAGACCACTTCCTTGGAACAAGCCCTCTCCAAGCCATAGCTGAGTCGCAATAGACATGAAGAGCCTACACGGTTGAAAAGCAAATTGCTCTTGACGTCCCCAAGTGCTGTTCTTCCACAGCATGGCTTGGGCTCAGAGTATCAGCCTGGTCTCTCGAGTGCGTGTGGCTGATACCTTTATTTTTATTGTCAGAGAGACTGATCTTCTATTTGTCTTTGCGGCTGGTTAATGGTTGTACTGTTGACCATCCAACCTGACTTGTTCGGTCCTTCCTGACCTGACTGTGGCTTCTTGTCCTCCCAGCAAGGTAACTGGTGAGAGCTGGGGAGCAGCTCGGTGCAGTTTATAATGTGGAGTTTTTTTATTCTACTATCATTCCCAACAATAAGTTACATTGGCTTTTGAGTATAAATTGTGCTGAAGCAAAAGATTAGTTTGTGATACAAACTTCATAGTTCTGATGTTTTTGCCATGCAGGTCTTATTTCACATTAATTGAAGAAAATATTCTTGCTGTCCCTTGTCGTATCTTGTGTAGATAATTGACAAGCAGGAGGAATCTGTAGGACCAAAATTTGCTTGGGGCTTGCAAGTGGGCAAAAGAAGCTGTGGGCTGGAGCTGCACGTCTGGAAAGGCTGAAGGAGGAAGCTCTCAGAATAGGGTTCATGGTCTTCTGCATAGAAATGAATGAAATAACTAGAAATACAAAGCCTGAGATGCTGAGTGTTCACGTTACCAGGTCATGTGGAAAAGCTGCCTATGGAAAGATTCATGTAAAGCAAGAAACGGGCTGATCTTGCAGGTTCACCAGGGTTCTTGGTGTAGGATGAGAACCAGGCAAGTCATCTTCATGCAGGGAGATGTTGCCAGAACTGGCTAAATGGGGGAAAGACAAGCGGGGGACGTTGGTGTGAGCTGTGTGTCTGGGCTTCAAACCCAACCTCTGAAGAGCATCCAGGGTAGGCGAGATATGGGAAGAAAACGCGTGGGGGTGTCTCAGATGTAGCTGTGAAAGCATGAGTGTTAAATTGCACTCTGAGAAAGAAAGCATACAGGGTATCGTTATCCATTAGCATATCAACCATGGCCGTTAAAACACAAATCTTCAGTGGTTTGGTTTTCCAATGCAATACGATCATTTGTGAACCTGGGAACCCGGTTCCTCTGGCTCGGCACAGCCCCAGGAGATGCTCAGTCCGCTCGGTGCTGCGGATTCCTTTTGAAATTAACTCCTAAATATCTTTCGGTTCCAAACGAGGACTTGCAGGTTTTCCTTGGGATTGCTGGTAACCACACAATCTAGAACAGAGTTTTAAATCTAGCCCACGTCCGACTACATGTGATAATTTGGCATGAAGACAACCCGTGTTTCCTCCGCTTAGGATTTCCACGTGCTCATGCCGTATAATAAAACCGTAGATCTCCATAATTTGTATCAACTGCTCAGCGCAGATGCTGCACTGTTATTCTGTCTGACACATTTGCTGTGCCTGCTGGGTTATTGCCTTTTCCAAGACCTTTGAATTAAGCAGATTTTTGGGTCATCAAGATTATTTAATGTTATTGTCATAAATATTTGTACAGGACTTGGTCAGTGCTTATATAAGAACTGAAAGGCAGTCGTTTGTTTTAAGAGGATGTGTATTTTAATGAACTGCCAGCTGACTTAGATATAAACTGTTAAAAAGTGCTTTTCTTTTGCAGGACTACTGCGCTTTGTGACTATTTAGATTGTCAGTTATTGAGATTTGTCAGTTACAGCTGTTTAAATTTAAAATCGCTTGAGAGTTCTTTAAAAAGAGGGCTATTTACTTCCAAATAGCTGTGTTGTCTTATCATCCTGTCCTCAAAAGACAAGAAGCTGATCTCTTGCATCTTATTAATCATTTTCTGTTAAGCCATGTTATCCTTTGAATTGTTTGTATGCCAGCAATGAGAGGTTGTTATTGTGTTACAATTCACAGTTGATTCTTGTCTAAAATTCCATTTTTTTTTCTTAATTTCCAAAGTACTGTTCTCTCAAATACAAACAATAAACTCAAAATACTAGGGATATAAATCTGTTGTTTGGAAATGATGAAGGTTATACATCATCCAATCTGCTGAAATGTGTTACAAATGAATAAATATTTGCTTTGCCTCCAGCTCTTCTTAGAAGCACTGAAATCCGTATTTTTTTTATTGAGGGAATTTTTGCCAGTTTCTCAATGAGGGACAATAATACAAATCAGCCAAAACACGGAGACTGCCGGGGGTGCCGTGTGCGTTCTGGCAAACTTGTTGTTTCTTCTTAATATCTTAATTAGCAGAGCATGTTCTCCAAGCTGTTGTGGGAGAGCTGCTGCCCTGCCAGACCACGGACAGCGAGCCCCACATCCTGTGGGTTTAGGTCAGAAAACGCCCTTTAGGACCGCGTGTGATTCTTCACACGACACTGCAAGAATCTGCTGAGATGGACAAACTCCCCTTTGCTGTGTCATCCACTAATGTGATGGCATTTGGTGGCATCTCGGGAAAAGCCATGTGTCACCCGTTGTAGGAGCAGGAGTTGGTGTGTCGTTGGGTCTCCGTTCAAACTGTCTCTTGGTGGCCAAATCTAGATTTTTGAAGGCTCTCTAAGTCAGATCTCTGTTCCTGTATTGGCCAGGTGAGTCACTGAATAGATATATATATGTATATATACTTTTTTTTTAATAGAACGATAGAATCATTTCGGTTTGAAGAGACCCTCAAGATCAAGTCCAACCATAAATACATATACAGGGTGTTTCAAAAAGACAGACCTAATTTGAAAGTATCAATGCTTTCAAATTGAGTCAGTCTTTTTGAAACGTCCTCTCTCTATATATATATATAAAATATAAACATATAAACATATAATACATATAAAATAAAAATATTTCCTTTATAATCTTATAAATGTTATTAAGGTTTCGTAATCTTACAGCCAGCGTGCTGCTCCAGTTCTTCTCTCTGTATGAAGTGCTGCTCAAAAGGAGTCCTAGAAACCATCCCCGGTGTTCATGCGCTTTCAGTCTTTGGTACGTACGGTGCACTGGGAGGATTAACGATGTGATTTATTTTCCCTTTCAGAAAAAGAGCAGAGAGGAGACATGCGGGGAAGGCAGCGGCGTGGAGATCCTGGAGAACAGGCCGTACATGGATGGACCGGGAGGCAACGGGCAGTACACGCACAAAGTCTATCACATCGGGATGCACATACCCAGCTGGTTCCGCTCTATATTGCCCAAGGCAGCTCTGCGAGTGGAAGAGGAATCATGGAACGCGTATCCTTACACAAGGACAAGGTAAATCTTGTTAAAACGTCCAGAGCTGTTTCCCCTGCTTTAGAGAGAGGCTCTGATGTCGCTGTGTGGCAGTGGCGTATCTTCCACCTCTTGTAATATCCTTTAGAGGAACTGGGATTGAGTCCTAAAATTCTTGCACAGCGCTTAATCTCAGGATCAGGATCGTACTGGAGAGCTTGTGGCTGGTTACTCTAAAACATTAGGGTTTTTTTGTCCATCAAAGCGTGGGAAATCCTGCATGGTTTTTATTAAGTCTTGTGTCCTGCACTGCACATTGTACTTGGCGTTGCAGATATCTGCTGGCTCAGTAGAGTTATAAATGCACACGGTGATGGGACAGTTGTCATGTTGAACGCTGTCAATTAAGGCAGGATTCATTTGTTCTGTGGGAGAAAGTACGGGGAGAGGAAAACCTTAAATAAATAAATCTGGTGCTTCTTTTTTGGGAACTGTCTTTCTGTCATTTATCTAGAAAATAAACCTACATCTTATGGTTTTCACCCTGAGAAACGAAGAGTGCCAGAGGCTCCGAGGAGCCCACTGGGACCTCCGTGTGCCTGATTTTGTCTGGGAGGACTTCAGATACCCTGGAATAAATAACCTTTGTGCCAGTTACTCTAGTTTAGAGCATTTGCCCTTTTCCAGCTTTACAAGTCTTGATATTACTGTTATCTGTCGTATTAAAAAGGATTTAATGGATATTTTTTTTTTAGCAAAAATCTTGAAAAGTTTCATAGTTCTGGTTTTGCTGCTTCCTACAAGTCACATTAGTCTGGGCCAAGGTGGGGAGTCAGTGGCTCTGATGAGCAGTTTATACATAAATATAATGGAGCTCTCGGACTTTCAAGTGATTAAAGTCCACTTCCACTCTGGTTTTATCTATTCTCTTTAAATGCCCGTGAGTCAATAAGTTGTCCAGGAAACCCGACCCTGTGCAGAACCACTGTGTATTTTATTCTGCCACAGGTTCCAGGGACGAGCTCTGCTAAAGGTGCATTTCCAGGGTGTCCTCATGTTAGTATCTGTGTCATAACAGAGCTTGTTAGTATAGTGGAACCAACAGTTATCTCCTTGCTGAAAGCTGCTCTTTTAAAACCAGTCTGTCCTGATAATATTGGTGTGGAGGAGCCATAGTCTTGGGCTTGGGGTTTTACTAAACCAGAGCTATTCCAGGGAAACTGCGTGTCCAAGGCGAGCTCCTATCTTAAGAAGTTATTAAAGAAAAACTCTTTAATCTGTATAGTCAGTATTTTAAGCATATCTGAAGTAACACACGTGTGAAGGCTGGCTTGGGTTTGAGACTGGTTTTGCACATCTTAAGCAAGCATTTTCTCTGCTTGCCAAGCCGAGTGGGATTTACTCTAAGCTGCATTGTTCTCATTTTCAGGTATACGTGTCCTTTTGTGGAGAAATTCTCTATTGACATTGAGACGTACTACAAAACTGATCCGGGAGAGAATGTCAACGTGTTCAACCTTTCTCCTGCAGAAAAAAGACAAACCATTCTTGGTGAATAGCCTTTTTCTTTTACTTTTTCCTTTATTCTGTTGGTGGTTTGGGGAGGTGGGGAGTTTTTTGTGTGTGCCCTAAGGCTGTCTGTGACACACACCTGTGCCGCTGTTGGTGTCAGGCTGCAGGGCAGCGTTACATCGAGTGCAGTCAGGACACCTGAGTTCTCTTCTAGGCTTGATGTAAATCATATGGAAATAATTTGAATCTGTGGTCCATAAACTGAAGCTGATGCTCTCCTGTCTTGTTTGTGCAGCTCCCAAGGGGAGTAAGACATCTAATGATTTTGGGGGTAATAAGAAATAACCGAAGAAGAGGAAAATATTGCTGTATAATTGCCTAGCTCCTTCACATATATGAAAATCATTTCTGTCTGCACTTCTGAAACATGAAGGTGTATTTCAGCTTTGCTTCCCCTCCTTTTAGTCTTGCCCTCATGCAGGTTAACCCTTCAGCTTCACTGCTGTCTTTGGAAGATCAGGTTAAGGAGTCTTACGTATGTATATATGACTGTCTTCATTCCTAAGCCCATCTGATGGGGCTTTTGGTGCTCAACAAATAGGTTTGAGTCAGTGCGATCCTGCCCTTCTATCCAAGCTTCAGATGCTTCTGCTGGGTCTGGGACCAGTAACTCCTGAAAAATGGTGTTTTCTTCTTTTGTTCAGGCAAAGGAAATGCCTAAATGCTTCTATTCTCTTTCTATAGATCCTATTGATATTGTTAAAGATCCTATCCCTCCACATGAATACAAAGCTGAGGAGGATCCAAAGCTGTATAAATCAGTGAAGACTAAAAGAGGCCCCCTCTCAGAAGACTGGATTCAAGAGTACAAGAACAACCCTGGGAAATACCCCATCATGTGTGCATATAAACTTTGTAAAGTGGAGTTCAGATACTGGGGGATGCAGTCGAAAATCGAGCGGTTTATCCATGATGTTGGTGAGCATTTCTATCCTAGCAAAGTTCACTGTCAAATCCTTAATGTTGTTTTTGAACTGAAACACAAAGGTGAGGTGTGTGCAATGTATCGTATCCCAAGACACGTCTGTGAAGAGATTCTCAGATCTGATTACGCTTTGACAGAGCTGTGGGTCAGTTCAGAAAAAAATCATGTTATAAGTAACACTTATGATATGTATGAATCCAAACCATGTGTAGCCACTGAAAGGATTTCAAATCCTATGTAGGCAAGATCTTGCATTCTGGGGTTTTTTTATAGATGAACATTTGTATGTTGAACTTTACCAGGTCAGTATCAAAATCTGCCAGTTCTCTTTATTGTGAACAAAATCCCAAAGAGAAATGTGTTTCAGTGGCGAGTCCTGAGTGGTCCCAGAAAACCTCTCCCTGGAGCGTCCCTGGTTTCTACCTGCCCTGTGGCAGGGCTGGCGGGTCTCTGCATGACCATCCATCTCTGTCCCCACCCCATTGTTCCATAGTTCTATAACCCACGGTGGGTCATTGACAGCTCTCAGTTGTGAGTAACTGCGCTGCTTTGATTGATGCGTCATTCTTAGATCGATGCTTTTAAGGAGGTTTTGTTTGTGTCCCAGAAGGAACTAAGTGCAGACAGTGCAGGTGGTAGCAGTGCTGGCGGTAATTTGTTCCTTGCAGAAAATCTATAACACAACTGGTACAGTTTCTGAGCCGTGCGACAGGAGACAAGATCTACGGCCAGGTGGAAAACTTAAAGAATGTTTGAAAGAAGCATTCCCATCTCAAAACAAGTGCAGAGCTATGGCTGTCCTCTGGCAAAGAGCCGGCCAGAGAAGGGCTATGTAAAGGATGCTGTTAGGTTGGTGCAAAAGTAATCGCGGCTTTTGCGTTGTTGAAATTTGCCGCTTGATATTGGAATGCATTCTTAAATAAATGTGGTTATGTTATACATAATTTTAACATGCTTTTCTCCCTTTATGTTTTTTTGCTACTGATTTATTACTTGCTGTTTATTTTATATTTATTTTAGACTATAGAAATTATGCTAGACAAAAAGCAAATTCGAGCCATTTTCTTATTTGAGTTCAAAATCAGTCGTAAAGCAGCAGAGATAACTCACAACATCAACAATGCTTTTGGCCCAGGAACTGCTAACGGACGTACAGCACAGTGATGGTTTATCTGTCTTAACGTTTACTTTGCTCTCCCGCTGTTTTCAGGTACCCCTTTGGTTAAACAGAGCCGTACTGTATTAAGTGCTATAAATCATGTTGCAGAAAAGCTGGAGTATTTACCAAAGGCTTTTAATCTAAATATGTCTGCAAAATGATAGCAATAGACATAGAATCATAGAATTGCTTGGAAGAGACCATTAAGATCGTCAAGTCCAGCTGTAACCTAAATCTAGCACTAACTCATGTCCAAAACCACAGTTGCTTTTGCACCAACCTTACCAGCTTCCTGTCTGCAGTAAATCCTCCTGCATGACCTCTGCAGCTGACCCTTCTATATGCAAAGCTTCTTTGAAGTGCCTGATGCTATAATTAAGTAATTTTACAGCTCTTTTCAGTCATACCATGCTCCTGAGAGCTAATGTGGAAAACGCTGATAGAGCTGCAGAGAACAGTGCGGCGCTCTCTGAACAGTCACAGGTTGCTTTCCTAAAGCTCCTTTGGGTTTTCTTTACCCCCAGATGGAAGTTTTTACCTGTTAGATACCGTATTACAAGTGGCTCTCTGCAATGAGCTCCTCTGGCGTTTCGGTGACATGGGTTAATTTAGTGTATACGGCAAAACACGGGGGCAGAATAACAACTCCATTGTATCTGTTAAATGAAAAAGCAGCATGTGACTCTTCCAGTTGTTCAGAGGTGTTTGGCATAGATTAAATTGTGGTCTCCCTTAGAAACGTTTCTTTTGTATTTCATGAAAGATTGCCTGCCATTTTCCTCTTGATTGAGGCTTTGCGGAGCGCAGAGCCAGATCATTGTCTGCCTTTCAGAAGCCTTTCCACTCGGTTATAATGATGTTAAATAGTGTTTTTCAAAGTGGTTAAGATGCATAAAAATCAGAGAAGTCTTTAAGGTGAGACAAAGTTGAGTGAGTGAAAAATGAAAGCAAAAGCTTTGGGTTTCTACAGAAGATGCGGGGCCTTCCCCTGCGACGGGACAGCCATGGGGAAGCCATTAGTGAGTGGAAAAGTGCCAGAGTGCATCTGCTGAAGGCAGCACAGTGTGGGGACGGTTGATTTGGAAAGATGTGGGCTACAACATGACTGACCAGGCTTATACACTGATCCCGGTGTTGGGGCTTCACCTGGTGACGGAAAGCAGATCGTGCATCGTGCAGCTAATGGGGAACCAGCTCAGGTACCAGAGATGTTCTCATGTGCCAGCCCCTCCTTGACATTTTCCTCCTAGTTCCTGTGTTCCCAGTGCCTACAATTTCATTTATTGGGGAATTAGTGCTCTCTGTGCAGGGTCACCAACCAGCAAGAAAACTGAGGCAGAAACCAAGAGCGGAATCCAAGCTCTGCCCGAGGAGAGGAGCAGCCTTTGGTGGCGCAAACTAAAATTAGAGAATGGCTTGAAAGAAGAACACGTCCAAGTTTAGTGACGGATGGATTGTGATATGTAGAAAGGCTTCTGAGCACGGAGGGAGTAACTCCGAGGGATGGTGTTGAAATGTTCTCCGTCTTACTGAGTGCAACAGCCATTTTTTCTGATGACTAATTGGACAGTTACTCAGTGCTTTGACAGCCTGAGACACAGACTGGAATTGTGGGCTATTAGTCTACTTGACTGTAATATTTGTATGCTTTTTTACTCCATTCCCATAGAATTTAAGTTTAATTGGACTGGCACTGCATAGTGTTCTGCTCCCACTTGCTTCCTAATGGCACACGTGGGCTATGATTCTTTTGCTGTTAAACGAGTGTGTTGACTGTCTATGGGTTATTGATTATATACCACAGCAAAGTGTATTCCTGTCCTGGTAACTGGAGCTTTGTCTAAGCCAGCAGGTCTTAGGCTAAATATGCCCAAATTGTTGCACAGTGATAAAGCGGGGGTGGTTTTGAAAGCTCTTTTGCAGAACTTTTGCTTCACTTAAGCCCTCAAATGGAAAGTTCATCCAGAAGGATGCTGCCCACCTGCAGGTCGAGTCTTTCCAAGGGCAGGTGGGTTGCAGAGAGGTGGATGTGACCAGAGGCTTTTCCTTGTGAGGGATCTGAACAAGGACAGAAGGGAAGGTAGGGAAGTAAGGAGATAAAACCATGGGTTACCTCTCATCAAATACATTCAGACAGAACTGCACTGACGAGGTTATGGGATCTGTTGTGACCATCAAGGAAATAGTGTTGCATGAGGAAAATCCTTTATCTGCTGCCAGGAAATCGTGAGAGTGCATTATAAAATGTTTGGGGATGTTGCCACTGAGTACATGGTTAATGGTTATCTGAAGAGTTGCTTTATATGGATAGCTGAGCAGGTTTGGGCAGGTTTTTTTCTTCTCTGAGTTTTTCAGTTACTATTTTACTTCAGTTTGAAAAGAACAAGCCCAGAACTATAAACAAAAGCTTTTAAAATTCAGCTAAAGACTCTTCTCTGTCCCGTCTTGTCTCATGGTCATTTATACTTCCTTTTGTGAAATGAAGTTCAACACCACAATCTGCAGGCAAATCATTTACAAGAGTCAGCGCCTCATAGATCCAGCCAGCCCCTGCAGCAGAGTTGCTGAGGTGATGAGTTGAAAGGCAAGTGATTTAAATGTTTGCACCCTGCTAGACTCTTCACAGATGATCTTTCTGCACAACGCAGTGGGAAATGTTGTAATTAAATCAATGCACCAGTGACGGGTACTTCTGAACTCAATCTGCCTGCGTACATTTTGTGCATGTGTGGTTTCCTCGGGTTTTTTTAAACCAAGGCGTTGTGCTCGCTGGAGAAACAGTGAAGTCGTCTTAACTACTGATATTAATGATATCAGCTGGTACCTGTATCCTTGTAAAAATGCCGTTGCTGTTATTTCCTAGTGACTTCTGCTGGATGACTTGGATAAAAAATGCTTTAAGACTTGGTTGTTTTTGCACAGGAAGGGGAGCAGTGTCCAGACAGGGAGTCAGTTATTTGCAGCTGGATCTTGAATCCGTGCAGCTGTTTGGGGGCACTCGCTGTGTCCTCTGGGTCTCTGCTGCCTACAGGAAGGCTGAAGATTAATTCATATATATAGAGATAGATACACTCACTGCTGTGCGCTGAGGGACTGCTCAGGTTTTCCTTCCCTAGCAAGGAGGATTATTTTTCTGAAAGTCATGACTTTTATTTTTCAGTTTCTTTCGTACATGGACAGCCTCTTTCTCTTCCAGGTTTTCCCCCTGTGTTTAAGAAAGAGAAATGCAGCATTGCTGACACAGCCCTGGTGAAGGCCAGAGGCCAGGAAAATAATCTCAGTCTTTTTGACTTCATAACTAATCTAGAGTGAAGCCCCGTGATGCCGTCCTGTTTTCAAACGAAGGCTTTAAGGAAGGCTGATTTGGGATGTCTAATCAAAGGGTTGTGAGCGGTGCAGATGGGGAGGTCTGTGGCGATGTTTGTGATCTAAGAGATGAAGTGAAAGAAGGCGGAGGGGAACTTCAGGAGACTTCTTATGCTCCCAAGAGGTTTTCATGTTCCTTATGATGTTAGTCCATTAAAACAGAGACATGCAGTTGGTGGCATCTGTGCCTTTACACAGAATTTGTGAGTTGGTGCCTTGATACATCAAGGCTGGATCCAGGAGCGAGAGCAAAGGCTGCTGAGCCCTGGGACGGAGGAAGCCTTGGGGTGAGAGGGAGGAAACCATTTGCTTCTGTGTTTAATCAGTCTGTTTTCAAGGTGTTTCAGGCAAGGTTAGAATTGAACACTGTGAATGCGGAAGGCCAAAGGATGGTTGTGGTGTTGAGGACTGAATTACAGCAAGGGAAACGTTTTCTTGGCGTTCCGTGTGGATGTGATGGGAGTTTAATCTTCATTTTTTAAGCTCGACTGATTATCAATCATAATGGAAGGTGAGGAGGCTAAAACATTCTCCTGTGGTTCTGCAGAAAGTAATCTGGTGGGGGAAATAACTCTGAATCTCAACTAAGGTTGAACAGGATTAAGCAGCCGAGGCCCATTGTTCAGCCCCCTGAAGGTCACAGTCTGCTGGCTCAAACTTACCTCTCCTACGTGAGGTTCCCTTCTGAAAGTCAGGCAGAGAAATGCATAAAATATTGATAGATGTAATCTCACTGTGCAAATGAAGTTCGGGTTGAGCTGGTCCATCGCGTTAGCTACTGATCTCAGTGGTTATTTCCTCCTGAGAGGTTGGCTTGTGACGACGGGTGGCATTAAGAACTAAGCAAAGCACAGAGCAGAAAATCAATTGCCCAGGCCTGGGAGGAAATAACTATCTAAAAATCAGTTTTTTGTATGATTGAAAAAAGAAAAAAAAGAAGTGGTTGCTGAAAACAAAAGATGTATTTAGGCTGAAGATCACAGAAACCATGGCAGTAGTGAGATCTTAAGACAGCAATGCTTTTGGCATTGTCCTTCAACCCACCTCTGCCTCAGTTTCCCAGTAATTAAAGGGGGGACAATGTTCATGGATTTTATTTATTTACTTATTTTTCAGAAGGGCTCCTGTGGGTTAGTTTGGCTGTATTTGTAGAAGCTTTTAAAACCACCATTACTGCCGTGTGCTCCCATCAGTAATAAATACCAGTTTGGAGCTTTGACCTGTTGGGAGCTTTTAAGCAATAATATCGGTTGAAAATCCTGAGTGACTGTAGCGGTTTAGAAGTCTTGGTGGTGTGATGATGTTAGTCAACGAGTTTAAGTCCTGGAGGAAAGTTTCTGCATTGTGTGTTGGATAGTGAGACAGTTCTTCCTTTCAGAAATGGGATACATTGAAATACTTTAAATTGGCTTTACCCGCTTCGTTTTTCTCACACCACAGAAGACAGATGGTATCTGCAAAATAAAGCATCTCTATTCACTCTCGTAGTTTCCCATCCCATTATCTCTGAATCGCGTATTTGCGATGCTGTTTCACTTGATATATCGAAACAAGGAGAGATTTTAGTGTTAGCGCTGCTGATGTGGGATGTGCTTCTGTCATGTAACAATCGTGGTGGGCTGTTGATGTTCATGAAGAAACCTGGATTTAAAAGAAAAGAAAAATCACCAACCAAACCAACCCACAGCATTTTGTTGTTGTTGTTGGCCCTTTTCTTTTTTTCTTCTGGGAATATACTTTATTTTGAAGGCTGGATCCAAATATTACAAGTTCCTAGAACTTCATGGGAGGTACAGTTGTGGTGTGCTTGGCTTCTCCTTGGTGGAGCAGGCACTTACAGAGCAAAGTCTTTGATCCAGGATTAGGAAATCCCTTCCCAAGTTAAAAGCAGTCACAGAAGACTGGCTCACTTTTCGGTGCATGGTTGCTTAGCAAGAATTGAGGAGATAAAGTGCACGAAGTGACCAGTTTGCCATCCCAACACTTGCTATATGAAGGTCTTTTACTGCAGCTTATGGCGTTGTTTTGCTGATGCCACTGTAATGTCGTTACCATGGTGTCTTGAGGTTTTGGGGGAGGGAATGTGGATTCCTGCAGTGTTGTAGCGTTGGTGACTGGGGCGTTTTGGCTTTGCAGGCTTGCGGAAGGTGATGGTCCGTGCCCATCGGCAGGCGTGGTGCTGGCAGGACGAATGGTACGGGCTCACCATTGAGGACATCCGGCAGCTGGAGAAGGAGGCGCAGCTGATGCTGGCTCAGAAAATGGCCCAGTTCTGCAGTGAAAATGATACTGAGCAGCACGGAGTCAAAGACAATCCTGGTGAGAAGGACGCTGAAGCCAACACAGTTTCACCTGTTGACACCGAGGATGCCGCTGGTAACAGCGAAACAGCCTCTGGCAGGTCACTCACCAAGCAGTGGTCCACCTCTTCCAAGTCCTCACGATCTTCAAAGAGAGGAGGTAAGATGCTGCTGCTGACGTGCTGTTCTGAGCTGCATGGATGTTGGGCATTTGGCAGGTGTGACCATGTTTCCTCATGGCTGTCACCTTTGGGACAATGCATATTTCTCCTGTGAGTCCTGTTAAGTCAGAGGCTTTCTCTGCTGGTGTCGGAGGCTCAGTCTTCTCAGGTGACCTGTTATAGGCTTGGCAATGTTTCTAGTTATCCCTTAACTGTGACTCGGTGGCACATGGCAGAATTCTTGCCGATCTCACAAGCAGAATGACTATGAAGAACAGTAGAAGAGCAGGCAGCAGCTTGCTAACAGCATCAGGTCTCAGAAGACAAACAGTGGCGCAGGGAGAGTCAGTCGCTGTTACCCAAGGGCCACCGGTGGCTTTTAGAATAGAGTAGAATCACAGAATAGTTTGGGTTGGAGGGGACCTTCAAAGCTCATCTAGTCCAAGCCCTGCCATGAGCAGGACCCGGCCTGGTCCCTCTCTGGTGTCCGCTCTGTCCTGCTCTGCTCGCTCTTTGCTGCCTCTTGTTTGGCAGGGGCAGCTCCAGCCGGGACCCCGCACTCCATCCCCTGGGGTTCTGTGCCATTCACATCAAAAGCGGGTGTTTGGCTCTGTGGGTGCTGTGGAGAAGCTCACACAGTGAAGCATCCCCATCAGCTTCTGGGGAAATTAAGGCAGATACCACCCAAAAAAAGTGGGTGTGGGCTGCTGCCGTCCACTGATGAAGTGCAGTAGCTGTCAGAAACCAAACCTCTCAGCCTGCGGTTAGGTGGGACCACAGAGCGCGTTTATATTCCCTTTTAAATACCATTCTGCAGGCTTTCAGGATTTTTCTGTTAAAGCCCCTAAGGATACCCTGTAAGGACTCAGCTCCGAGTCCTGAATTTTATCATTCACCTCTCCCTAGGCAGTCATCTGCATTTTTTTTCCCCCTGTGTTAAACTCTTCCCTTCCTCAGCCCATTCTGTACAAAGGGGTGAATCCTCAGCGAGTTAACAAGCAAGAAGCTTGAACCCTTAGCAATTCCCTCTCCTTTTAGTCAAACGCAGCTGGTAGCTGAGTAATAGCTGTCACAGCAAGAGGGAAAACAATCTTGATTTTCTGAAAACCCCAAGGGGCAGCTTTTCCTCCAGTGACGGTGGAAGAGGACATCTGGGTGAGTGAAGCTTCTCCATCTCTCGTTTGCACTAAATGTTGTGAGTTGAGTCTCCATTTTTGTTTACCACTCCATCACTGATTTCATCGCGGGGTGAATGAGAGATGAGCGCTAGTTTTACCTTGCGATGACTCACTGGAGTGAGCCCCAGGGAAGAACCTACCAGATGCTTCATAAATCGTTGTATAAAAATAAAAATGCTGGCTATTTTGCTTGCACCAGGATTTTATATTGATGTGCCCGTCTCTCGTTATGCTCTTTGTTACGAGCTCCCTTTTCCAGCGCTGACATGTTCATTGGAAGCTGTAGTTTTCAGACCTCTTGAAGATTTGCACTGGTAGCAAAGCTTGATTTCTTTTAAACTGCAGAATGTCTCAGCTTTTACAGGAAAAAGTCATGAAAGAAATGAATTGTGATGTGCTGGGAAGTACGTCATGCAGATATTTTAATCCTTCTTCTTGCTGGGAGCATATTAATATATGGAAGCAAGGAGGGCTGGCTCCACTCACCGCTCCCTCCAGCTGAAAAAAGCAACGCCTTTTCTCCACACGATCCTCAGTCCTTTCTATACCATCCGAGCGAGACCTCTGGTGATAGCAGGACCCTTGTCACCATCCCATATGTTATTCTATGCTCTATTTTTAGCCACTATTATGCGAGTGTCTTGACGTCACTCCGGCGTGAATTAGCGCTGCTCTGCCAAGCTCCGCGTGCGGCTCCCGGAGGGGCGGGCGCTGGGTGGTTGGGGGCTGCCGAGCCCGTGCTGAGCTGCAATTACGTGACTCTTATTAGGGTCTCCATCCTTTTTCCGTGTGACAACCAGATAGCAAGATGAGATTTTGACTTAGAGATTTAACACTGTTAACAGCAACAGCATGAAGTGTCTCGTGCAGCTGTCACAGTAACCGGGGCTTTTCAGCGTCTTTCTTTATGCTAAATGAGGGTTTGTGAGTCTCCTCAGGTTTTTCTGTGGTAGGTGGCTGCTGCAAGCACTGTGTGACATGCAAGAGCCATCTGAAAAAGGGGAGAAAACCCTCTCCCTCTGGACAGGGATCCCTTCAGCAGGCGGCTGTTCCATAACAAGTTCAGCCAAGAAGAGTTCAGGCTGGATCATTGCTAAATTATATCTGGAAAAAAAAAAAAGAGCTGTAATCTATTTGTATTTAGTGCAGGAAACTCTGGAGGGGAACACGAAAGGGAGCAGGTAAGTGTGAGAACAGGAGGGCAAACAGGAACCCGAAGGAGCGTTGGGTTTTCTCCTCGCTCCATCAGGGCAGCCGCTCCAACCGCTCCCTCTCAAGCAGCTGGATAGCATGTTGTTTAAATCATTCAAGTTTAAAGTTTAAATAGATCTCTAATTCAATTTGTGTGGAAGCAATTTCCTTCCAGAAAACAGATTATTTCAATCCAGGCTGCTCTGCTTAGCTACCCACCCGAAAGTTAGCGGAGCAGAGGCACAGAGAAAGCTGCCGATCAGCCTGCTTCCTTCCTCATTTCAAACTTGAAAACCCAGCTGATTTTGCACATCCTACTAACAATTATAAATAGCTGCCATTCAAAATAGCATAAGAGTGATACAAACAGCTCGCTTTAATGTAGCATCTTGCTGGCAGGTTCTGACAACAGTAAACAAATGGGATCTGTAAAGCGGTACACTGACATCACACCAGCATCATCGGGGTTTTGTGTCTTTTAATATTGCAGCAGTGAATTTTCATAGAGAACACGCGACTCTTCCACCAGCAAAGATCATGCTGGGATCTCTCTGTCTTGTTGCTGTAGTGTATCGCATAAGGCTCTTTTCTTTTTTCCAGCAAGCCCCTCACGCCACAGTATCTCCGAGTGGAGGATGCAGAGCATTGCCAGAGATTCAGATGACAGCTCGGATGATGAATTCTTTGATGCACATGGTATGTGGAGCCTAAATCCCCATCGTTTGTTGCCTGAAATGGTGGGGTAAGAGAACGGAAGGCGTGAGGGTGGGGGTGAGCGGGGAAGGAAGCGAGACTTTTGCTTTGTCTGAAGTCTTTTCCTTTCTAACCAAGATACGTGCAGCATCAGCGCAGCTTCTTTGAGCATCCCCAGCGTCACCCAGCAGACTCTTGTATTTAACATTTCAGATTCACTAGGATCTGTTTGAAAGGATCTTGAACACTCTTAACCTTTGAGCTGTGTTTTACTTGGCGCAAATGAGTGCGGGTATAATTCAGCAGTACTAACTGGACTGTGGGTGTGTCCTAATGGTTCTGATTCAGTATGACTGATTATTTTTCTAATCTTTTAATCAGTAGGAGATATGATTAATTGTCCTGTCTTGGTCTGAAGAGCCCCCAGTTTGCCTTTATTAACTCCTTATTCTCCTGTTCCAAGAAATAGTGAATGCAACAAGGTATTTCAGGTGCTGAAATTAATCAGGATTGATTCCAAGATTCTGAAAGTAATTTTGACTATCCATATTAGGAGAAAGCTGTGGTATTTTTTTCTCTATGCATATGTGCGTGAAGAAGCTTTGTTCCACCGTCCTCATTTAATATATTGTACTTAATGCGCATTTAAGCCTGAAAGGCTCCGTCTCTACTGACGACAGATGGACTCTTGGCTTGCAATGTTAATCTAAGTTAGATGCGCAGCGTGTGCTGTTCAAGTTGGTGACCCCTCTGTGAAAGGCAGTTGTTAGAAAAATCACGCTCCGGTTTCCCAAAGCAGAATTTCACTGGTGAAAGTTCAGTCTCAAAAAAACGAATAGTATCGTGTTCCAGAAGAGTTCTCGCATCAAGTATTGAGGCATAAATCCCAAATTCTGGGGTAGAGCGTCTGCTGTTGTAGAGGAGCGACTTGTACAACAGCAGTTTCAATGGCCAGGATGGAAGCGAGTTGGGGATGGACGTGTCTCTTGCCTGGAAGGAGAAGGGCCAACTTAGCTTAAATGTCCCTATTTATCAACTTACGTAGCATCTACAAAAACTATGTAAGGGATTTATTGTAGCAATATACACAGAAGAGAAGAGGAGTGAGTCATTGAAACGGCATCCTTGCTATCCACCTTCTTGCCTTTTTAATTACTTAGTAATAAAATTGAAATAGAGAGATGGCTCTGCCTGGGATCCAGGCCCCCAGGGGATCCCTGATGTTCTCCTAACAGGCCCGGGAAGGACAATTAGCAAAAATGAGCCTAGTGCCACGGTTGGTATCGGCACCTCATCTGCAACACCCGGAGGAGCTCACTAACACAAAAAGCAGCTCCTCTGCGAGCACAGCGTCTCCGTTTCCATCCGGATTGTCCTCTGCGATCCATGCAGATGGGTTGGAGAAGTGCAGTGGGATGCTGGTTTATTATTTGAAGCCTTGGTGCTGTTCCACACGTCCCCCTGGTGGGGAGGGACCTCTCGGTGCCCCTGTGCCCGCGGATGGCACGTCCCACCCGGCTCTGCGAGCGGGGATGAAACAGCTCATGGTCAACACCGAGCAGAGTTCCTCCGAAAGCGCTTCCCAAATACACACATTTCCTCGCGGCGCAGTGGGCGTAACACCAGCCCAAGATTTCTTGTCGCTGGCTTCCCACCTCTGGTACAGATACTGACAAATACAGTAATATCTAATAGCTATCCTGTAATAAATGCTAATAACGGGAGTAATATCCCATTCAGTGATCACTTGAGCAGCAATAAGGGCTGTAATTAAACCTCTCAAGGAAATAAGTTTAATATTTAGATTAAGTTACTGGAGGAGCTTTGAGTACAATCTTCCTCTTAATTCCCTGCCAGCCTGTGTGTTCCGTGCTCGTGCTTTCCCTGTGCTCTGAACCGGTAGCTCCGCGTTCCCTCATGCAGGGAAATGGGGATTTACTCAATATTTTTCCATAGCTGAAAAAGGAAATGGCATGCTAATGCTGAGTTTCTGGGTTGCTTTATTTTTTTTGGTCAAAGTGTAAATAGAAACTCCTAAAAATAATTGGTCTTTGCTTGACTCTGCACTTAGTCCCCTTCATATATATATTTTTAAACTCCTGCTCAGATTTGCTGAAAAGATGAATGTATTTCATAATCTTTTTGTTCCCCATTCTAGGATTCCTCCAACTAATTGTTTTCTTAGTAACTGTACAGCAACAAGAAAGGGGGAATCCTGGTCTGGGACTCTAAAGATTACAGCTTTTAGATCTTCAAGACATTCTGTAATTACTGCTGTTATTATTATGTTTATAAATCTTTATTACATTTACAAGCCCAAAATTTTCAGGAAAGAAATACTAAGCGCAGAACCATAAATAAATTAGAAAGCACTTAACCGCTGTAACAGTAAAAGAGACATCCTCAATTTAGGAAAAGAAAACAGTGAGGAGGAAAAAGACTTGAACTGCTGCCGTTTGGTTTTGTGTGGGTTCTGTGCTCTTGTCTGTACACATATTTGTGTTTGTGTGACTCAAAAAATCTGGGTTTATCTATTTTCTCTTAAAGAGGACTTGTCCGACAACGAGGAAATGTTCCCGAAAGAAATAACCAAATGGAGCTCCAATGACCTGATGGATAAAATTGAAACCCCTGAATGCGATGATGTCCAGGGTAATCTTTTTTAAGTAAAACCTGTATGTGATATTTTATAGTATTTCCAGGTAATTGTTACAGCCACATTCTGAAAAAGGTAAAACTTGTTATCTTCATCTCACAAAAGGAGAAGCTGAGACAGAGCATATAAATGACTGCCCGGTGCTGCCAGAAAAGAATCGCCCGGTGGGAGATGCGATAGCTCTCGATTCTCTTTTATTTTCCGCGTTGGTTGGACTCCTTTGTGCGCCAGCCAGGATTCTCTCCTATAATGATGAAACATTCCAGCTCCGTCTTGAATTACTTGAATTTCTCCTGACTTCTTTCCTCTTGCTTCATCCTTTGTTCTCATCTGTACCTGCCTCAGTTTTATTTTCTGCTCATCGTTATGAAATTTTGAAAGGGAGCTGGTTCCTCAGCCAGATTGATTCATGTAGCAGAACGGTGGAAGACGACACTTTAGGTACAAAGTCGGTCTGTGTCGGCACAGACGCACGGACACATCAGGTCTCTGCTCTCCCAGCACAATTCAAGCAATTATTTTTATTATCCTCACAAACGCATCATTTCTGACAATTGCGCAGGGATTTCCCATTGTTGCCATCCTTAATAAAGCAACGGTACTGGGTTGCTGTAATGAGAGAAGAACCAGATCGTGTCCTCGGCGCTTGCCCAGGTTATGGGAAATTGCTGGAAAATAGGTGACCCAGCATTGCGCAGGCTGCTCAGGTGGAAGGAGGCGGGAGGGAGGGAGAGAGAGAGCAATTTGATGAAATAACTAAGGAGACGCGAGGCAGAAGAGGCACAAACAAGTGTGTTTATGGCACAGCATCTTTGCCAAAGCATCTTGCAGTGCTGATGTTTCCAACCTCTGTGCTTCCAGGTGACTTGTACCACGAGCCGTCGGCAGAGTACCGCGTGGGCTCCAGCGTGGAGAGGCTCAGCATCATTGAAGTAAGTGCTTCTGTTTCTTGTAACGAAATAATTTGTTGCTAGAATGTGTCTCTGTGGGGTAAACGGGGTAAATGACCCCCTTTGCCGCTGTCGTGTCTTTGTGTGTTGTTTGGAGCCACACTGGCATGCTGTGAACTTCAGGGCTGTGTTTAAGGGATTATTTCACCCGTCTTTTGAAGATGTATAGCAAGTGCTCTCTGGTTTGTAAGCAATGTGAGGTATCCATCTGGAAGAAAAGTCCTAATCCCATGGGATAAGTGCTGCCTGGGGCACTGCTGGGCTGGGCTCTCCTGCTCAGGGAAGGAGCCAGCGCGGAGGTGAGAGCAGGAGCCGCATTGCTGCAGCACCAACGTGCAGGCTGGGGGGTCTTGTTTAGAAACCTGTTATAGCAGAGCCTGTGTCAGCACCCTGAATAAAACAATACATAGAAAATAACACCTCCGCAGCTTTCTAGACTTGCATATACAGGGGTTTGCAGTTCAGTGTCCTAGTGAGATGGTGCATCTTGGCTGTGCTCATCCCGCCCTTGCAGCGTCTGCCTGTCTGTGCTGTAGAGATGATGAAGCTGCTTGCGGAGTCCCCAGGTTGTGTCGTGATCTGCCGAAGACCAGGAGCATAGTTTTGGTTCAGTATTAGTCTGTGTGCCAGGCTGTCAGTTCAAGGTGGTTTCGCTTTTTCATAATAGACTGAAAGCTCAAGAACCATGGAATTAATGGGTGGCTGGGGATGGAAGTGGCTCTGGCCACCTCAAGATCAGCCAGTCACAGCCCTAAGATTTCTCTTAGAGCTCAAGGTAGCGTGGAAAATTTTTGATCTTCTTCAGAAGGCTGTACAAACTCAACCCACTCCCATTTCTGCCTTAATTTTAGATAAAGAACAGGCTTCAAAGTGAGTTAAAAAATATACTCATTCGTATTTGTTCACAAACAGCCTACTAAAACAGTACGACATTCCTAGCCACCATTGCAGTGTTTTTCAGGTTAAGAGCCTCCATCACCAAATGTAGATCAGGAATCAAGTGTCTTAAGACTCCAGATCTTATAAGAAAGTTGGAAATAGCCACCTCCACCCCTAAACTAACCAGCAGTTGCTTGCATGTTCCCCACTTCCTTCAAGAGCAGAGGTTAATGAACCGAAAGGGGAAATGACTGCGGATCAACCTCTGGATGACCTGAGCTTGGTGACTCATGTTGCTCTACAAATGAGCACTTAAAACATTTATCTGAAAGCAAAAGCGATGCTGAGAGTGCTCATCCTGTGCCTCCAACCAGGCAAGAGTTCACCTTGCAGGCGCTGTAAACGGGACTCAGAGGAGGTTTAAAGAGCAGGCATTAATACAGTGTAATGGTGCTAAATAATTCAAAGCCATTCTTATGAAGGAGGTCTGGAAAATCTTTATTACAGACTTGGATGTGAATTTTAATACTTGTGACGGGCTGTGTTGTAAGATACGCTTTAACATTATCTGGTAAAAATGTAAGCTAGTTGTTAGGTTGCTGATGTGTGCCTGGGCATGTGCCCCTCCCAGCAGCAGGTTTGTCACTGTTCAAAGGACAACAGGTGACTAAAGATGCTAAAATGAGAAGAATTTGCCAAATGGAAAATAGCACTGACCTCCAGCCCTTCCACACCCCCTCCCCATGGCTGTTGCTCTGCCTCACCAGGGAGTTGCCCAAGATGTTCTCAAATCTGTAAACACTGAAAGCCCTGGTAACAAACAGATATTAAAAATAGTTACTGCTCCATTGTGTGATAGTGTGTGACCGGTACACATGGATGCTCTTGTCCTCGCTCCTGGGACATCAGGGTTGGGCTTATGGCTGCTGGGGCAGGGCACTGAATGAGAACCCACTCTGCAGTTCAGATACGATTCCCTCCTCCTCTCAAACTCCAGCCTGTCTGTTCAGGCAAGGAATCAATTCAACATAGTAAGCAAACGACCTGGACAGCCAGAATCCAGTCCTTGCCTGTGCTCATGCAGCAGCCTCCCAGCCAGATGTTGGCCACTCCTTGGGTCATGAGGTCTCAAAGCTTTTTATCTTCAGTTCCTCTTTTACGACAGTATAAGCAAATCTGAAGTCTTATTTATAACTTCTGTCGTAGGCGAGCAGAAGCAATGACTGATCTCTTCCTACAGCTTCTTTCTCCAGTAACTTGCCACTTGCTGACCTGTTTGATCTCAGTTGTTTTTTGCTGAATGTGTTTTACTGTCAACTGCTGCAGCTGAGCTCAGCACCCCAACAGAAAGCAACACCCATCTTTTATCTCTTTATTTTTCCACCCTAACACACGCAAGTAATGTCTTTACTGCTGCCATGTTTTACCTGGTTACAATTTTATGCCTTTGATTTTTTTCACTTTCAGCATTCCTTCTGCTTAGGACAGTCAGTTTGCTGAAGCTGTGTGTGCAGTCATGTTCTCAGCTGTTGTGTCCAGGTGTATCTAGTGCCCATTTCCATAAATTAAGCATGTTGCTGCTTGAAGACAGTTTACTTTCTTACCAGTGAACCTGTAGATGTTATTCTAAAACCTCTTGCCTCCTGATTTTCAGTCTGCGCTGGATGAGTTTAGGGTCTCTTGTGCTTGTGCCTGCACTGTCCTTTGCCTTGAGTGCCTCTCTTCCCTCCCCAGCTTTCTCATCTCGTCTCCACTGGCTTGAAGAGATGGGAATTCATCCTCCTGGGGCCTTGCTGAGCAAATCAAGCTGGACTCTTTCTCTCTTCAGAAAGTCTCCATGTTCTTGTTCTTCTCTGCTCCTGCTCACACTGCAATTATCTATGTGTATGGATGGCCCAAACTGAATTTACCCCTCTAGGCGGGGGCTTGCCAGTGCTTTGTACGATGGCTAATGCTGTTTCTGCTGGAAACAACTGGCTTGACAGATTGGCTTTTGCCTCTTCCCTGACTTGATGTATCTAGTGCATATATTGTAGGTACCACGTGTGAGCTTGGGGGAGTAAAGACGATAAAATTTGCATAAAATGCATTTGGACCCAATATAACTTCTTTGCAAATAAGCCTGCCTGCTGTGCTCTGTTTCATTCCCACCAGGATGAATCGGTGCAGCCATTAATGCAGCCCAGTAAAATCCATGTCCTCCTCTTGGTCCTGCATGGAGGGAACATCCTGGACTCGGGGAGCGGTGACCAGAGCTCTAAGCAAGGGGACGTCAACACCATCACGACAGTGTTTGACACCGTGATGAGGGTCCATTACCCCGCTGCTCTCGGACACATCGCCATCAGGCTGGTCCCTTGCCCAGCCATCTGCTCCGAAGCCTTTTCGCTGGTGTCCAGGTATGTTGATGCTATTTTGTCACAGTGAGAAACATACAAAATCTCACTCTTGTTCTTGTTTCTTTTCTTGCATCCTGGAAATGTTCTGCATTGAGAGCTCTGACCATGCTTTCAGAATGCACTTATTAATATACTAGTGAGACATTCAATCTCAATTTCATACTTAGCTGCAGTAAATACAGCAATCATGCAGCAAGAGTTCTGAGATTGATTTATTCTAATTAATCCAATAAATACTAAGGCTTTAATTCCTTGTCTGAGGGCTGTTCTATCAATGTAAGTATGTTGTCCTTGAAGATTTACGTTTGATGGGAGGAAAAGATTTATTAAGCTCTCACCCATTCACTGTGGAATAAATGGCCTTTCTATCTCGAGGCTTTTTTTAATGAACTACAATTCTCACTGTACTGCCTGCAAATGTTTTGCCCTGCTCTGCTTTGTTAGGCTGATTATTTCCAATGTCTCTTGCCCTGTCCAGCCTCAGCCCGTATAGTCACGACGAAGGCTGCCTGTCCAACAGCCAGGATCACATTCCCCTCGCTGCACTCCCTCTGCTCGCGACATCGTCCCCGCAGTACCAAGAAGCTGTAGCCACAGTCATCGTCAGAGCCAACCAGGCCTACAGCGAGTTCATCAGATCCCAGGAGGGCTTGTCCTTCACCGGGCAGGTGAGCCAGCGGCTGTTTATAGCCACAATGAAAGGAAGAGCAAGTGAAGCAATTTCCTTCTGCAGCTCTCTTTGCCATTAATCTCTCAGGAGGGATGGAAACATGACAGTGTTGAGCTGCAATAAGAAAATGTTGTGCTTCCATTTCTTACAGAGAGAGAGAGAGAGAGATTATTGCTTATGCTCTGTCTTGAACCTTTGGGATTCAAGGCCAAGTCTGAGCTTGTGTTTCAGAAATGAAGTTACAAAGATGTGAAGTTAATCAATTTTCAGCATGACACACCTTTCCAAATCAGGAATGCTACCTTTGTCATTAAACGTGATCTCTAGTCCCATTGCAAACCAAGACTATTTAAGCATTCCTGTCTTTAAAGGACTTCAGGCAGCTCATGCTGGACTTGTTTCTTTTTGGAGATGATGCAGCTGCTGCCCACAATAAAATACCAGGACTGAGCCTCACACCTGTGTGAGCAGAGTGACCCTCTAGCCCTGGGAGGTTTGAGCTATAGGACTGGCTGCCCCATTGTGCTGCTGTAACGTGATTTAGCACCCCAAGCTTCTTCCCAGCCAGCGCTGTGCCCGGGGACCCAGACAGCCCTCTCCTACCCGACGTTCTCAGTGCTTTATTGTGCCTTTCTGCTCGATTCCCTTGGAGACAGGACAGCGTTATCTCCTCAGGGTACACACCGGGAGCAGAAGCACGGGGAAGTTGCCTGAGGTAGTACAGCCAGCAAGGAAGGAATCAAGCTCGGTTTTCTAAAGCCGGAGTTAGAGCCATGATCAGTGCTCTGTGTTGCTTTCACTTCACTGCAGTCGGCTGGTGGGAGCAACCAGAACACAGGGCTGCAGGGTACCAGTGGATGTTCATTGACAAAACACTTTTAGTGATGAAAGCGCTGGGCATCCTGTTACTGCAGCTTTCCCAGGTATCACCCAGCACTCTGGTTAACTGTTGTCTCTGAACTGAAGTCATAGAGATATTTTTTTCTCCTCCTCCCCTTCTTCTGTTGCCTTTTCCAGGTTTGCTTGGTAGGCGACTGTGTTGGAGGAATCCTGGGATTTGATGCCTTATGCTACAGCAACCAGACCGTGTCCGAGAGCCAGAACAGCAGCCGACGAGGAAGCGTTGTGAGTGTCCAGGTAACGCTGGCACCTCCACAGCCCCTGTTTTTAGTGAGGATTTTTCCATGAAACAACAAAGACTCTATTTCTTATCAATCGCAAACGTGTCTTAAGGTGCATGTGTGTCTCAGTTTGGGTGCATTTGCTCTGAACAGAGATGTTTCATCCTCTGGTGCGAAGCATCATTCAGGCCTGATTTACCCACACCCTTAGAAAGTGGTTAGATCTGAGTTACTGTATTGTCCTCAACTGGATCTGGGGGTAGATGGGGAAGAGAAGATGGAAGGAGAACGCTGTAATGTGGGTGTATTCCTGATTCAGCTGCCAGAGTGGTAAATCATTGTATTTCATATCCCAGGATACCGATCTCCTGTCTCCTGGAATAACAGTGAACAACAGCTACTGTTCTAGCGGCTCAAATCTGGAAGCCAGCAGACACCTCAGCAGGAGCAACATTGACATTCCCCGTAGCAACGGAGAAGATCCAAAGAAGCAGCTGCCACGAAAAAGGAGTGATTCATCAACCTATGAACTGGACACAATAAAGCAGCATCAAGCCTTTCTTTCTAGGTAAGATTTTGAAGGAACAGAACCAGAGCTGAGCTCGGTGCGTCTGTGAAACCCGAATATTGCTTTGTCATCCTGTGATGAGCAAGGTGGAGGAAAGTGTGTAACTTAGATTTGAGAGATATAGATTTCAGTGTGTTGCATATGCGAAGAAAACTAACAGCCCTCTTGCTCGGTAGCAGTGAAATAATCCATCTGCTCTTCTGCATCTGTATTAGGATGGCAAGAAGCTGTTCATCGTGTTTCCTGACAGCTGGGGCTGTCAGGGAGCTGCGTGTTCCTGTGCTGCAGGTGTGGGATGGGGGTCATAAAGCAAATGTAGAAGTCGTGCAAGGGAAGGCGGTGAAGCAGAACTGGGAATTCAGTGTTGTGTTCATTTCAAAGCATCTCTGAAAGGTGATTTTTGAGTTGGCTGGCCTGTTGTTGGAGAAGGTGGGGTGAGCCAAGTGTACTTTAATTTTGGGCTAGTTCAGGTGCGAGGCTGAATTCCGGTGCCCTTCCCTCTCGCGGGAGCAGGTTTCTGCTGCCCTGGGTGAGACATCCTGCCCCCTCGCTGGTTGGCTGGTTCATGGAGCAGCCTTCCGCTGCTCATGAGGACTGTTTTGTCTCTGTGATGATTTGGCAAAGCAACCCAAGTCCCCTGAGAGGAGCAGGGACAGGGAATTGTATTCTGTCCGCTGCCAGGGCTGCTCCGTTGCGCCAAGGTGACGTTTCAAATTTGTTACTCACTGTCGAAGCCCCCAGTATCACATTCCTCAGCTGCTTCAAATGAACTTTGAGAAACGTATCCATTAACGCAACTGATGAAATTTTCATAGCATCTTTCCATTGCTGCCGATCATTCAGGGATTACTTCTGTAAGCCCGGCGGCTTTTTCTGACTGAATCATCTTCATCAGCCTGTGGAACAGGACAGCCCAGACCTTTTCTTCCTGCACGCCTGGAAGAACTGCAGCATCGTCTTAATCCCCTTTGCCCAAGTCCCAGGTACTGGGGAGCAATGTCCCCCAGCAAACACCATTATCTGCGCTGCAGCCGTGTCCAGGGCTGTTCTTCTGCCCTGTGCCTGAAGGTTTGTCCTGCGCCTCTGCCCATCTTTCACTGCTTGCTCCAGCACAGGGATTCGTGTTTTCCTGCCACGTCAGGGGCCCTTTGGTAAAAGACTCATAGGAGAGAAAAAATATCAAGTGAATGTTGTTGTTGCACAGAAATACTATATTCAGAAAGACAGCTGCATTTACAAAAACCACAAAAAGCTTCTCAGCTATTTCCAGCAGATTAATAAAAGGCAATCAGGCTCTTGTTCATACCTTATCAAAACAGGCTCCTGTGTTACAGGAGAAAATACTAGTCGTGCAAAAATGTGCTTTTTCTCCTCCCTATTCTTGACCCCAGGGGCATGGACTGAGCTAAGGAAGGTGGGCTGGCATCTTGCTGCAGTTTTACATCTAATTTAGAAGAATTGCTGGGCCTGGCATGGCCAAGGGGTTGTAGTTTGTTGTTTCAAATAGCTTTGTCCTGGTCCTTCTTGCTCCATTTCTGAAGCATTGTGCCCTCTCCCAACATGAAGCACTTGAGGGTCCCTGGTGAGGGCTGTTGGTGTTCAGTGCACTGAGAGGTTGGTGCACCTGTACTTCTGATAGAATTTTATCTTTTTAAATCTACCTTTAGACCTTGGGTCAAAACATGGTTCTGTCCTTGCAGCTCAGGAGCAAGATTCCCTCATGGAAAGGGGCCGGTTGATGCTTCTGCTGCTTCTTGGAGCACAAGTGTGATGGGAGCAGCTGAGGGACCTGGGGGGTTCAGCTGGAGAACAGGAGCTGAGGGGAGACCTTCTGATCTCTGAACTGCCTGAAAGGAGCTTGGAGCCAGGGGGGTCGGGCTCTGCTCCCCAGGAACAAGCGCCAGGAGCAGAGGAAACGGCCTCAAGTTGCGCCAGGGGAGGTTGAGGTTGGATCTGGGAACAATTTCTACCCCGAAGGGCTGTGGGGCATTGGAACAGGCTGCCCAGGGCAGTGCTGGAGTCACCATCCCTGGGGAGGGTTGGACAGATGGAGATGAGGTTCCCAGGGACGTGGGGCAGTGCCAGGGCTGGGGGAACGGTTGGACTCCATGATCTTGAAGGACTTTCCCAACCAGAATGATCCTGTGGTTCTGTACAAGCTCTCTTGGCATCTTTCCCCTGCGCCCCCTGGCACAGGGAGGGCTCGGGCAGCGATTCGCCTCCCATCCTGCGTGGCACCAGGACATCACCCCCGACCCCAGCCCTCAACCCCGGGCTCGCAGCCGTTGTCACCGAGCAGCGCAGTCATCAGCAGAATGGCCCTTCAGCCTCTCTGTCACTAAGTAATGATTTTCCCATATGAAAACCAAGCCCTGACGCAGCTTCGTGCGGGAGGTCGGCAGAACAGAGCCAGGTTTTCCTCGGTGGACGGGCAGCCTGGCACATGGGGCCTTTCCATCCGTACCGACTGCAGATTTCAGCTTGTGCCACAGACACTCATTGTTATTCATGTATCAGACCTACCCGCTTCCTTGGGATAATGCCCAGCAAGCCAGAGCAGCATCTGGAGATTACAATCACACATTTATTTTTAAATTCAGTCCTTCTGCACAACTACATTATTTCTGGCTGTGCTGTACTTGTATTGTTGTAAATGAGTTGATTTGCTTCTGAAATCCATAAGCTCTTGTTTAATTAACGCACACAGTACATCTGCTCCTTTTTAAAGGGAGAACAGGGCACTGTAGGTTGCTTGGAGCATGACGGTTTCAGAGTTCCCCTTGGCTCTCGTTTCTTTTGATTGCTAAAAAGACTATCAAGTTCCCAGTAAGAGGAGAGAAGCTGTCCAAATCGCTTAGCAATATGAGCGCTCTCGTTCTCTTCCATGCCCCATGAAGAGACACTGTGGGAAGATGGGTGGAACGCACCAAAAACCCCGTGTAGCCGTCCTGCCGTAACACATCTGCCTTCAGGATAGTCATTCCTTTTGTGCCTTCATTTGAATCACAATGCTGTCGCAACACTGAACGTCTTCCGTATAACTTTGTGTTCCTTACACGCAGCAAACTTGCTGCGTTGCAGTCTTGTCAGCTAAAACAATTGTGGCTTCGCTGAAGGCGGCTTGTTTTCAAACGTGTTTCAGTGTTGCGCATCTTGGCAGAGCAATCTCAGGGAACCTGGTTCGCATCATGGAAATGGGAACGTGCTCATTTCAGCTGTCACCTGCTGTGACTCCTGTTCCTCTTGCTTTTGACATCACTGTTTTGACTTTCCGTGATCTGTACGTCTGGCATAAGAAAGCTCATCATTTCCCTGTGGCTGGTAACGGGGAGCGTAGTACCGTGTGTGTACACACATGCACCTTTAGAGAAAGTTTTTAGCATCCGTGAACAAGTGCTGTTGCATATGGAGATATGGCAAGTGGCTGTGACTACCTGGGGTCTTGAGCTGAGGCCACAGAGCTGGCAAGAGACTGGTGCATTTGCATCCTCCCCAACCCCAGGCCAGTAAATCTTTTATCCAACCCAACTGCTGTGGTATCCATTTATCCTATATATTTTATACAACCTGTTCAGATGCTTTTAAAAGTGTTTGTCAACACCCTGTTAAGTCACTGCTGGTACTCTTGTTTTCAACTCTCTGCTTCTAATTATAACAACGATAACCTGGCAAGGCTGCCATCTGCATCTGTTGGACCTGGAGAGCAAAAGAAATTGCAGCTTATTGCTTTTGGGTGGTAACAGAAGAATCTCAGAAACTCCTTTGTGAACGAGGTTATTATGGTTACGCATCTGTCATTTCGTTGTCTAAGCCCAGATCTAGGCTGCGAAGAAGCAGCTCTTCCTAACGTGGGGTGGATCCCCAGGATTTTCATCCAAGAGTTCCTGCTGCTTCTTCCTCAGCGTCCAAAGGATACGTGAATGTAAATCTCTGTGTTAAACCCGTGTGTTGCCCAGTCTGCACTGCACACAGGTTGAATTTTGCAAACGTATTTGACACGTGAAAGGAGTGGGGGGTGGTGGAACTAGACGTATTTTATGTCATTATTCTTTTTAAGCACAGTTACCTGGAGTTGTTGGACTGAGGTTGAAATGTTGACTGGTAATTACTCAAGAGATGTGGCCTTATGGGCAGAACAAAAGTGGTAGAGTCCTGGGTGCATGATTATTACAATTTGCCACATGGCCACTAAGTTAATTACCCCAAATTCCCATTCCCAGTGAATGCCACACACATGCATGGAAGCTGTGGCGCAAACTTGGTGCACAATATTAGAAACCCTCTTGCAGATTTTGATCTTTCTTTTTCTCTTTCCCCTCCCATTTTCTTTTTCCTTTCCAAACCTATAACATTTGTCCACCTACTTCCACGAGGAAGAAATGGGTAAGCACAGCTTTCTGTAACGTTTGAGAATAAGGTGATGGAAGGAACTCAAATGTTGTTAGCAGTAACATGTGTAAACCTGCTTTTTCCCCTGCTGCTCTAGTAATTTTGGCTTGCTGGTTATTTTATCTTGCAAACAACTGTTCTGCTAGCAGCAACCGAGATTTTGACTCCTCAAAGAAAAAAGCATTTTGAGGAGACAGGAATGTGTAAATGAGCCCACTTGAAGCCTTGATTTGTACAGTCTAAATCATGCTGATGTAATGGGGAAATTGTTTGAGGGGTATTTTACAGGTTAATAAAACTGCAGTACTGAGGCGTGGTGGGTTGATTCACACAGTTCCTTCGCTAAAGAGATAGAAATTATATTCACCGTCAATCCCTTATCCAGCCTTCAATTATGAACACACAGTGTGAATAAAACGTTGACTTTGTTTTCTGCTCTTGTCCCAGTTTACATTCTAGTGTTCTGAGGAACGACCCGGGATCCAGGCGATCTAGTAGCTCCACCATGTTGGATGGGGGAAATATCGGCAAGTTTGAATTTGAGATCACTGACTTCTTCCTCTTTGGTTCTCCCTTGGGTCTGATCCTTGCACTGCGAAAAACTGTCATCCCAGCTCTTGACAGTAAGTCCTGATGTGAACTGAGTGGATGGGGCAAGCACCTCCTGCTACCAATGCACTAATTTGATGAGACAAACTGGAAAAAAATGAACATTTATATATAATGTTTATTGCACCGTAAGGAAGCAGATCACTGTGTGCCCTAGCCAGTACTGATTATACAATTTATTTGCAATGTACTTCCAAACATTATAAATACTGGGCAATTTCTTGAGTCTATAAATATTGCAATAAATTGTTTCAATTAACTAAACTGGAACACAACAGTTGTACTTTTTACAGACAAATATGTACAATTTCCTACCAAATAACCTTTTGATACCTGAGGGTTTGTTTTTTCTCCATCTTTCTAGTCTTTCAGCTCAGACCAGCTTGTCAGCAGGTCTATAACCTGTTCCACCCTGCAGACCCATCCGCTTCACGCCTCGAGCCTCTTTTGGAGAGGAAGTTCTACCTTTTGCCCCCCTTTAATATCCCCCGTTACCAGAGGTTCCCACTGGGCGACGGCAATTCTGCTGTTCTGGGTAAGTCGCTTTGGATCCATATTACCGGTCTCAAGGGTTATGTCTACACTTTGAGTGAGATTATCAAAGCAATTGGGAATGACAAGAAAGAGAATTGGCCCTGTAATGTTAGCCTTATTCCCGATTTACCAGAAAAGTAGTTTTCTTCCAATAAAATCAGTGCCTTGTGACCCCTCTGCCCTTTGTTTGTCACACAAAGGCCACCAGCTGCTGAGAGTCACGATGTGGTGACTTCTCTGTGAAGGTCCCTGTTCTGCACTCAGGCTGGTGCTTGTGCTTGGGCCTGGATGAGACACAATGAACTTGGTCGAGCTCAGGACCCTGATGTTCGGAGGGCCAGTGCAGACTGGCAGGAGCAGAGCCCACAGTGAGATAATGAGATTATTTCTGTGCTCGCAACCTGTGCTTTTTCACGGGACAGGCTACTGCGGGTGGCTGGGCTGGTGACAGCGCCTTGCCAAGGAGACACTGTCTTCCAGGATGCCCAGGATTCTTATCCTCTGCCATCAGTGGCCTCTTCACTTGTTCTCCCCCAATTGCAGCAGTAACAAAGTCTAAAATAGTTGTGTGCATGTCCTATTGTCTCCTGGGTTGCATCTGAAAGAACCGTGTTCCGACCATGCCCTGCCTCAGCTCCCATTACATCAGAGCTCTTGCAGTGATCTAATAAAACAAATTATATTTCCTACCATCTTCACCTCACTTCTGTGCCTGGACTCTCATGGTCTGTTGCCATTTCAGTGCAGGTTCTCATTGCAAGGAGCTGGTGGGGAAGCTTCACCACTGTGCAGAACTAAATTTGACCTTTCTGCTTCACCTAAAGCTTCGGTTCCCTGCAGGGTCAGGATTTTGGGGCAGGAAGAACAATTGCAGCGTAATTGTTCCCTTGTTAGGGGTTGTTAGTCAGTGGCTACTTAAAGTCAACATTGCAACTAGGAGTTGCTGCTATAAAACTAGATTTACAGCAGACAAGAAATCGTGCTGGCAAACCAGAGTAGAATATCAAAGCTACCAGCTAGAAACATTGGGATTTGGTGGTTGTTTTTCTCCCCAGAGCTCTAGTAGCTTTCCATTTGTTTAATATTTTTATCATGAAGGACTAAAAGAAGAGGAATATGTATCTAGAGCTGAATAGTTCTGGTGCTACCCAGCATCATCTTAAAATTGAAAATGCAAAGCAGCGGTCTCCTCTGTATCAGTATCTTTAGAGATAGTATTGTAATTGCCGAATCTGGTGGTCTGGTTTGTTAAATGGGCATAGACTAAAGCCCATGTTTAAAAAAATGAATAAAACAGAGTTTCTGCAGGCCCTACTCACTTGTCAAATTTAGCAAAGATCTCGCTGCAACACTTTTTAAAAATGGATCCACCCACAATTACATTTGTACCCAGTCCAGTTACAACAGCTCAGGGAATCTATAGCAACTTGAAAAACAATTTGATTTTGGGGTGTATTGTAGGTATGAGCTGCAAGAGGCTTCTTAAAAAAAAAATCCTAAACATCTTAACCTTCTTCCTCTTTAAATGCATTTCAATTCCCCCGTTCTCACTGAAGTCAGAAGTAAAAGCCCCATTGACACTGAGCAGCTCGTGCTCTGGTTGTCATTCTTGCAGCAACGGGGATCTGATTAGTTTGCTGTGCCTCCCCGGACCTTTGTGGAGCTGGCGGCGCTTGGAGAGACACTTGCCGTGTAGTGGAGAAGAGTTAAACAGCAATTAGCTCAACTATGAGAAGGGCAGAGTGATTTCAAAACCCTCTCCAGGTTTGAGCCTTGTTATGTTTAAGAGATGCTGCTCTGCCTTGATGAATAGAACTGACAAAAAGCAGCTTTAAATTCTCTGCTCGTGTAAGACGGAGCCTCTTCATTTGCTTACCGTGAAATGACAGCCTATTCCTTCCCATTGGAGTCCAAATTTCAGTGTTGTGATTTGCACATTACCCAGAAGGACGGTTCTTACCGTGATTTGCAAAGCCGCTACTGAAGTTAGGATCACGGTAGGGCGCTCCGGGAAAGTTAATTGCTGCTGTAATTAAGCTGTATGATTTGGCGATCACGTAAAATTCAGGTGCTCAGTTTTAATTAGCTATGTACAACACCTTCTCTAACAGTGCTTGTGCATATTTCCTCATGCAGATAGCTGGCTCATTTAAAGTCCGTGATTCAGAAAACCTCTTAGACTTTGTTTTTCCCATTCTCCCATCTGCACTAAACGTTGGGTCCGTGTTTCATTACAACCAAGTTGCAGAGCAAAATCCAGTTCACATCCTTGCTTACTCCTGTGCTTTGCACTGTGTAGGCTGAGTCTGATTCCATTAAATCTCCCCTTAGAACGTACTTTTTTTTCCACGTGGTAAAAAGATTTCTGTGGATCTGCTGGGTATTTGGCTCATTGGAGAAGCTGGTTAAGAGGACTCCCTTTTGTTGTTGAAATGCCATCGTTGTGCTCTCCTCTGCTACCAGTTAATCTCTCTGATGTGAGTCTATTTGGAAAATCACTCATGTTTTGTTTCTTTTACTCTATTTGAAGGTTGTCCTTTCATTGAAGACTCATAGTTGAAGTGCTGGGTTGTAACTGTTTGTATGTTAACACTTTGTGGCCACATGTCTGTTCTTTGTCCTTCTGTTTTTTTGGTTTTTTGTTTTGTTTTTCCCATCTGCTTCTAGTTGAGACAATCCAGAACAATCCCATCCTCCTGATGGAAAGTAGCCCTCTGGGTGCTCTCCAGCACCAGGACAGCTTCATGGAAACCAGCATCCCCGTTCCCGTACTGAATTGGCAAGATGTTTCCAATAAAAGTGCTGGTTTTGCTGAGCGTGTGTAATCTACATTTTATATTGTCTGTGGTGTTGGGTACTTGGGGTGCTTATTGGAGATCACACCGTTGCCTCCTGGAGCTGAAATCCTCGCGCTGTGTCTCAGGCTGTGCCACATGAACTCACCACTTGGGATCTTGTGTGGGTAAACCTGGGCTGGGAGACCCACCGTCCAAAAACGGAACTGGGATTACAAATCCTGTCCTGGTGCTGATGCTGGAAGGGAAGATGCTGCCACGTACTTAACTTTTTCTACCCATGGTAGTTCTGCTGGAAAGAGGGCTCAGCAAGCCCTGGGTGACCCTGCCATGGGGTGCACGTGTGTGCAGGTCCCCAGGAACGGGTTTGGTGTCTGCAGCGTGTGACCCCCCACCCATCAGCCCCACTGCAGCGTGGCCAAGAGTCTCATTAGTGTCTGTTTCAGACCAGATTTTGTCAATTTGGGTATATCCTGTTTGGACACCCCTGTGGCTCTGCTGGATACAGCGAATGAGGCTTTCAGACCCCAAGGTGGCTGTACGTGTTGGCTTTTTAAAATTAATTTCTCGACTTCTGCCTTAAAAGCAAACTTCTATGCATTTGTTTTACCTTATTTTCCATCATAAATGCTGCATGGCCTCGTTTATTCTGGTTGTGGCTGTGATTTTGATGAGACTTTTAGTTTTTCTTTCCCATGTGTCTTACTTGCCCCTTTTCAGTGTTTTGCATTGAGAGCTTGGTTCTGTTGCCGTGTTGCTTTTAACAAGCTGTTAATGAGCAATCCAGTTCGTTATGTGGTCATACAGGATGGCAACATCACTGACTATTCCACATAGTCTCTCCCTTTGTTTTTTGAAGATGTGATGATTTTTACGCGTGCAGTTGCCATGTTGCCTGTGCTGTGACGTTCTGTAACAAAGCAGAGGGAAAAGATCTGGCACTATTAATTAATCACTTTGCAGGTCACTGATGAAATGCCATTTAGCTGTCATCTGATGTCACCTGGTGTCAGGACCGAGCCTTTTAGTAACTTCTCTGCTCTTTACCCCCTGTTTCTAGAGCACAGTGTGACCAAGCAGCACTTGGTTCGACTGTAGCAGGGGCTGAATCCCAGTTGAGCCACTGGCCCTGCAGAAAAGTTCCAGAATCATCAAAGCTCAGGGCCAACAGAAATCTCTGTTGCTCTTGGTCTCAGGGTAACGACTGCAGAGTTCCCAGTGCAAGCAGGGTCTGGCCTGTGCTGAGCATCTGGCTGGCTTCTCTGGTTTTTGTTTTTATTATTATTATTTATTTTTATTGAACTTTATGTATTTTTGATTGCTTTCAGTGCGACAGCTCAGCCTGCAAATAGCACATATTGAATTCTGCCATTCACATACCCCAAGGACTTAACTAGGTGCCAGCAGTACATTAGGAGGATGGCCCAGTGCCGTTCACTTAGCGGGAAGCAATTAGTAAGAACGTTGATGAACGAGTCCATAAGTGAAAAGGCAGAACACCGAAATGATTATTAAAGAACCATAGCTAGGGAAAAAAAAACAAACAAAAGTGATTTTGCTTGTCACCTCGTCTGGAAGCGCAGTTAAATCTCAGTTCATTGCACTGGCCAGACGTACGGGTGCTGCCGTTTGCTGGGAGCGAGGGTGCTCAAGGTCCCGCTCCAGCTTCTCTTCTTGGAGCTTTCCTGTGCTGATAAATCTGCCTTCACACACAGCGCAAAGTGCCAGTGCAATAACTGGGGGCACCTCTGTCCTTATCTGGTGACTTAAATGAATCCTGATTAAAGTCTTGCTACTTACTGGTCCTGGTGCAGCCGTTCGACTTCAACCTCGGCCTGAAAAACCTACCCTGTCATTGTCAGGAGCCGAGTTGTGGCTGCGGAAGCCACCTCTGCAATGCATAAGACTTTATAAAGTGCTACCCTGAGGAGCAGGAGGCACTGGGGTCACTGTGCAGGAGCATCAGTGACATCCCATCCCGGTCATCGCACTGCCCAACAAAGCCCCCTTCGTTTCCAGATTGCAAGAGCGGTGTTGCACGAGGGATTTGGTGCAAAAAATACACAGAATTTAGGATATATGTTGTTAGGAAGTTTGTTTTTCTGCAGGTCAGGTCCCGGGGTTTAATCTGCAAGTCACTGTAGCTTTGTTGTCAAGGAAGCCTGGCTGAAGGGGCAGTAATGACAACAACAGGTTTTCTGTCCACGCTTCCTGCCCTGCCTTTTCCTGGCCCTCGTTTTTCTTAGAAACTGCCCTTTTTCGGGGACAGAGGGTGCGTAGCCTGGGAAAAGGGAGGAAGAGGAGAGCAGCGTGCGTGGGCCGGAGCGGGGAGCGGTGCTGGCGGGTGGCACCTCGTCCTCTGCAGAGCAGATTCCTGCCACCAACGTGGGCGATGCTCAACCCAGCACTTCAGAAATGCTGAAACAGTTCAGGCTTTTATAGGAGTGAAAATGACTCTTCTGGTGACGCTAGCCAGGTGGTGGAAGGGCCATTGAGGTTGGGTTTTTGCTTCAAAGTCTTTATATTCAAAAACTCCCCCGTCAGGCTTAGGAAAGTGAGATTGGCTAAAAAGAGCAAGCCCCAAATACCCTGTTTCTTCCTTTATTCACTTTCTCCTTTTTGTGTTCTCGAAAAAGGAGATAAAATTCATGCAGAGCTAAATGCAGACATGCTAATGGAGCCGGAGCCGTGATCCACCCAGGCAGCACCCCATTTGGCCCAGCCTTCTCTCCTGGGCAGCATTGCTGAACACTCTCCAGCGTGTCTTCAGCTGCTTCCTAGCTCAAGGCACATGTTTTACATTTTAAGGAAGGGGAAGAAGTTCAGGCTTCGTTGGTAGGTGTTGGTTAAACCTGGACCTGGTGTTTTTCCCACCACAGACAAAGCCAAACCTCTCCTTGCATCTAAGTTCAGGGAAGCTGATGGTCCTTGTCTGTGTTGGGGCACCCATTTGATGTGACACAAGGATGTGACTGCAGAGGGATCTCACAGTGTGTACAGGCAAAGAAAAGCAGAGCAGGGATAACCAGGGAAGAGATGAGAGAGTTGTCCCAGGTCACGCAGAAATGGAAATCACAGAATCATGGAGTAGTTTGGGTTGAAGGGACCTCCCCAGCTCCCCCCGTGCCACCCCTGCCATGAGCAGGGACATCTGCACCAGCTCAGGTTGCTCAGAGCCCCGTCCAGCCTGACCTGGGATGTCTCAGGGATGGTTCATCCACCAGCTCTCTGGCCAACCTGGGCCAGGCTCTCACCACCCTCAGGGGCAACAATTCCTTCCTCATGTCCAGCCTGAATCTCCCCTCTTTTAGTTTAAAGGGCCTCATCCGTTTAGTTTAAAGGGATGGGGTTGAGCGCAGCTCCCAGCTCAGCTCCTGTTGTCCAAGTACAGCCTGAGTTGTCTGCTCTCGCTTGTGCTGGAGCTTTCTGCAGTCAGAAGAGCTGCGCTGGCCCAGCGGGTTGGCTGGGTCACGGATGCTGGTAGCAGCCTTGACAGCCAGCAGCTCAAGGCAAGGTGAAAAGAGGAGGAAAGTGCTGAGAAAGTGATGCTGGTAATGGCCTTTCAGGCACAACGTGGGCAGCGTGTGCAGCTCATCATCGGGTCAGGCTCCCGCTAGGGCTCAGATCTCGCAGTCCATGAAGCTTTTACACAGAGCAGCTTGCGGCCTGATTTTCCCTGCAGAGAACAGAACTCTTTTACCGACACTTAGCTACACATTTTCTGCTTCATCCGTTCCCTTTCCCTCCGCTGCAGCAGGATTTGCGTGGGCACAGACACTGCTGCTGCGAACCGAGAGATCGGGGGAAGCAAATCAGTAGCCCCAAGCAAAAAAGAAACCCACTATATTAAAACAAACCAGTTGCCAAAACACTGCCCTGTGTCACCTGCATCCTGGAGTTAAACCCAAGGCTATCTAAACTGGCTGAAATAGGGAGAGGACGCTGGTGTGTGGGAGTAATGTGCTCACGTTCCCCGTGGTATCTCCTGCCTGGCTGGGCACAGACCTGTCTGGTACCTGGGAATGTAGTTTAGATGCTACTCCTCGATACAGCAGAGATGGGCAATGATAAAACAATAGCGAGTAGCTTTGCTTCTGCATGTCCCTGTCATAGCGGCGCTGCCCGCGGTGAAGTTCTTGGTATTGCAAACTCTCTGCAGCGCAGGATCTTGGGATATCCAAGAGACGCTTCATTTGGCCTCTTATAGAGAAAAAACTGAATGCAGAGATTTTATCATGACTTTATCATCTCTTGGTTTGCCAGTCCTGAACATTATAGGTCCATTTCCCTCCAAAACATGTACAAGGTCCATGTGAGCATGACTTTAAATCCTCTTGTTCTGTATTTATGTACTAAAGGGTTAGGCCACATTTGGTAAACCTCAGATTGGGATCTTAAAGTCCAGACTTGCACGTTGTACAAAAGAAGCTCTGTTTTCACAGAGAATGAGCGCTCCCTGATCCGCCAACACCTGTTGGAGATGTAAGTGCTCAGCACCATACTCCTTCCTTTCGATAGCCCTTACTTTAGTGTAACGAGTGTTGGCTGTATCCATTAGCAATAAAATACAAGTTCAAATTTAGTCCCTGCCAGGCATGACAATTTTTCCTTGATTTTTTTTTTTAATTAATGCTTTTATCTTGGATATATTCATTTAAGTCTAAATGTTTCAAGAAAACAAATGTCCCCCTTCCCAGGTTGTTTTTGCTGTTCACCTTGCCTTGATTATTTTGTCTTGATGTGAATATATGAAGTTGTGTATATTCACATCTGTATGTATGACACATGCTTCTGTTATTGCTGCTTGAATAAGTCTGTCTGGATTTTTGTTTGGGGTTTTTGATTTGGTTTGCGAGCTACTTATGTCGCTTCTCTCAATCAAAGACTGCTCCTCCAGCCACACGTCTCTGCCTGCCGTGGTGTTTGCTTTCTTTGCAAACCAATGAAATGTTGGTGGTTCTTTTTTCATTCCAACCAGTTCTGAAAGGTTTTTGCATCTCCCAGCCTTGTTTGCCTCCTTCCTCCCCTCGAGTTCATCTTGCCCAGCCTCTGTCTGTTGGTCTAATATTTTGATTTCCCTGTTTCAACTTTGTAGCAGATGTTGTTCAGTCTCATGGTGCCGTCTTCGTGGAAAGCACATCCCTGTCCACCCCCATTTCAGCCCCTCAGTTCAGGGGCTTCCGGAGAGCCAGTGAGATCAGCATTGCCAGCCAGGTCTCAGGAATGGCAGACAGTTACACAGCTTCCAACATAGCCAACAGTAAGTGCTCAACCCCTCCGAGACTCCGCTCGCCTCCCCACCGCTCTCAGCACCACGCACCGGGCTGGAGCCGCACAGCGTCTGTCTCTCTGGGCTTATACTTTCCATTTCTTACCAAAAATTTGAATTATTCCACCTTCACCTCGCTTTGTTGTAGTCAGCACCGCGTGTTATCGCATCCCTTGGAGGAACGGATGGTATATTTGGTTATAATTCATGGGCTGGGTTATGTGTGTTGGACTGTGCTGGTGATTAATTGTTAAAAAAAGATAATAATTGATAACTCTGAGTACCATTTGGCTGCTGGGCATGGTGAGGTTTAATCCAAAGGGGTGTTTCTGTGCTGCTGTTGATAAGTTGCGCGGAACTGGTAGGGATCAGCACCACCATGTTGATAATGCAGGATGTGGCATCTGGCTTCATGCAGGTCACTTAAAGGTGATCCAGAAAAATGGGGACAAGTAAGCCCCTCTGTAATACTGCAAAGGAAAATCAGGTTTGGGTTATTTGTTACTTTGCATTAGCAATGCAGCTGTTCTGTTGTCTGCAGGGCAGCTCAGAGAGTCAGACAGTTATGACCCGTATCCCAGGGCCAAATGAGGAATCAAAGGGATTTTTTGCTGTTTTTCCCAAGACCTGTATAACTTCCCAGCTCATACAGTGAAGTAAAAGAGCTTTTGTTAACAGTTCAGCTCCTTCTTCGTTTCAGCTGAAGTGTGAGATTAATAGTCTGCGTCCTCAGGGACCTCTGGTAACTCAGCCAGAAAAGAGTTGAAAACCAAACAGATTAAAAAAAACAACAACAAAAACCTCTTCAAACCAAACTCTTGTCCCAGAAGGTGGCAGAAATTTAGAGACACTCCATTTCTGGCACATTAGACTACAGGCCTTTGAACAACTCGCTTCATAATTAATTGCTGAGGTTAATAACGCTCCCCGGGGCAAGTGTTAGCGGCTGAAGGTCAGGGGCTGCCATAACTTCTTGCCCTGTTTGAGGCGACAGAAATAAACCGCCTGCGCTCTGACAAATGAGGTTTTCTTCCCTAAAGCCCATCTGAGAGCCGGTGCCGCGCTCCCCGTGCGCGTTCTTTTATCGGCCCTGCTAAGACATCTTGTCCAGCGCTTTCTAAATATTAATCTGCTTGGGAAGAAGGCGTTTTTTTGTGCTGGTTTCACACCCACGGAGAGGTGCTGAGCTCGGCCGGCCGGGAGGGGAAGTGGGGGGCGATGGTTGTTTGTTATGGAGTGTTTACACCGGGGTGATGCCTGAACCGACGTGACGTGATGGAGGGATCGGGCCCACACAGAGCTTGCCTCGCTTCGCATTCCTCGCGCCCTCCCCGATTATTTAGCTTCTGGTTTGTGTAATTAGTTCCTCCATGCACTTCACAGCCGTCAAAACCTGTTTCGGAGATGGGAGAGGAAGAGTCTGTCCCCAGCGTGGGCTGTGCACCCTGACCCCATGTGCAACCAGCCTCAGGGCTGTCGCAGCCCCTTCCTTCACCTCCCAAGCCCCAGCTCTGGCTTTGCAGCATTTGCACTCGACGTTATTAGCGTGGTGGTAATTGGGGGCTGGATGTGGTCTGTGCTCATCCCACAGGGAGGTCCAGGGGGACACCACAAAACTGCAGTTCCATCCCAGGAGCCCTCCCCAAGGTGCAGCTTCCCTTGCTCTGTGTATTTCTGGAGGATGAAACGGGTGCTCCATGTGGCGTGTGTGTGCCATAATAATAAGTGTGATTTCTGCCTTATTTTGTTTTTCCTTTTAGAAACCAAACACCACCTTAATCATTGTAGAGGGTTTAGCCTTCTTGCCCAACTTGCCCTCCCTCACAAATCCCCTACCCAAACCTCATCCAAGAGATGTAGGCAGCATAAACATGAAATCCCTTCGAAGGGAAGAAAGCTCAAAGGGCCGTGGAGTCAGGCTGCGGGCTGTGCTCTTCGGACACCCCACCTGGACATCAAGACAGGTATTCTGGAGACATCCACTCCGGCCAACCTCCTCTCTCGTTCTATAGTCACAGAACTTCACAACAAATCTATGCACTTTCACTGAGGCACTAGCAATTTCTGATAGCATTTTAACAAGTATTTCTTGTCACTTTGCTCCAAAGATCGATCATAACACGGCTAACACAACTTGGCAAGAGCAGGAGTTCTTCTGGGCAGAGCTGTGGGGACAACACTTCTGCCTCCACCGCTGTCCTTTGAGCATGGAAGAGTAAATCCCGGCTGCTTCCTACATAGAATCTGAAATTGCCCAAGCTGGGGACTTGCATGAGCAATAAAGGTTGGGGCACGACCAGGAGCTGCCAATTTGGAAGACAGGGAGTCAGAAGTGCCTGTGTGCTCTGGAAAAGCCACGCTGATCTGTCAATACCCTCCTCCTGCTTCCCATGGCTCTCCAGAAGAGCAAAGGCCATTAGGACGAGGGTGGCCCGGGCACTTGGCACAGCCAGGGCAGGGCCATGGGGACGTACCGATGCCGTAACCCTCTGCCCATTGCTGTGGTGGGAGATTCGTCTGTCTCTGCAAGAAGCTGGTGGATCCATTTTTTTTAGTTCAGCGCCTGTGCTCGTCACCAGCTACATTTCCCTTAACAGGAGGGTTTTGTTGGATCGTGCCTTATACCTGGCAGCTTTCCTGAAATTCTGTAAAAAAGGGAACGTTTTCACAGAGAAAAACCAAGCTTGAGAAAGCCCTTGTCGAAGCCTCAGCTTGGAACTTGCATGCAAACGCAGCTCCTCATCTTCCTCTCTTGATCTGATCCGTCTTCTCCTTCCATGGCTGTTTTTCCAGGCCGGAGCACACAGGGTTGCGGGCTCCGCTGGGCGAGCAGCCCCGCGCCTCTGGGCTCTGGGGCTTTGTGCTGAGCCGTGCTGGTTGCCGGGGGTCGGAAGGGCGGTGTGCGTGGGCAGGGTGGAGCGTGGTGGTGTCCCGTGGTGAACAGCGGCTGTTGGTCACTTGCGTGTAAGTTGTTGACTTCCCAAGGGAGAAACTTCTGCGTTGGCCATACCCTTGTTCACCCAAAATCCCAGTGTGTTCTTTGGTCTTATGCAATGGAGTCCTGGCACCCCCGGACACTTTTCTCGTTGGCCCCTGTGCTCCTGGGGATGCTGGGCTGGATGGCTCCATTGCCTGCAGCATGGTAGCCCAGGAGGGCAACCAAGACTTGTTGGGAACTCCGGGTTGTAGCAGCATGTGCCATTCACTCTGCCTTTTGGTGCCTTTTTGCATCTCACCGGGGCTCCCAGTATTCACGTCCTCTTCAGTGTGGCCAATATCTGGGTACTGAAAGGTCTTTTATGCCTGGGTGAAGGCTAGAAGAGACAGCCTGGGTATGTACTGCAGTGCGCAGAGCACAACCCCTTTTCTCCCACACCTCCGGGGAGATGCGTTTCTGTCTTATGATTGGGCTCATTACACATGAGCCTTGGAGCCCTATCCCAGGGTCTAACAGCCAATTAATACCTGCCCTCTGGTGCTTTCCTATTAACTGAAATAAAGCAGAGCTGAAGTGGTGGTGCCCCTGGGTGTTCCTCCCTTGGTTTGAGCAGACGCTGATCCTCGGGTTGGTTGTTGCCCCTTGGCAGCGTGACCAGCTGGGGAACAACCCCCCGGCGCACCTGGAACCAGGAGCCCAGCCTCAAAATACCGTTTGTGGTGGACACCGCACGTGCACCTGAACCCCTTTGTCTGAACGAGTCTTTTGCTCCTAGTTGCTGCCAAGTGGTGGGGAACCAAGAGGATCGACTACGCTCTCTACTGTCCCGACGCTCTGACGGCTTTCCCGACCGTCGCTTTGCCGCATCTTTTCCACGCGAGCTACTGGGAGTCCACAGACGTTGTCTCCTTCCTGCTGAGACAGGTATGGTCATCCTCCCTCCCCTGATCTCCCTTGGGCTGATGAATATTTTAGGCTCTTTGTTTGTTTCTTTTTCCACTGCACCTTCCATAACTCTTTGACATGTAGACATGAAAAAATACCCTTTGCCCCTGCAGATACATTTTCTTTTCAACATTTTGCTCCTGACCTGTGGTGTTAGTGGAGCTGGCATGCACACAAATGTCACGGAGGTGTGTAGTCACACCTGGTTAGTTTGGGTGTGGGTTTTAGCAGGTTTGGGCTCATCAAGGAGCCTTGGAGTGAGGCCAGGGCCATTTCCTATCAGATCCCAATGACAAAAGTGGGTGGCACTTGTTTCTTGTAATGAACTGGTCTCTGCATGTGTGAGTTTGGATCTCAAGCCAGAAACTTAAAGGAAACTTGTCGATGTACAAATTAAAATAGCACCAAATACAATAAAACCAAAGAAGAAACTTTGCATGATTTTGAGTTGATAGATAGGAGTTTGGTTCTACATTTTGGCTTTCCGAGTTATTGCAGTCTCTTCTAGGAATTCCAATCATTGTCACTACATTGGGATTCAGTCATCATTCCTCCAGTACAAAGCAGTTTCCTGGGACTAGGTAAACGGGAATTGCTGATGTCTGGAGTCTGATGTCTCAGCCTTTCCCAGCCTATATTTGGCCTGAGATTTAAATCTACTGTTTAAAATGTGTTTTTCCTAAAAAGAAATACTTTTCCTTCAGTTCCTCTGGGCTGAAGGGGAGTTATTTGCCTTACCAAGTATGGACCCCCAAGGAACTGTACTTAGCGCACGGAATTGACAAAAACAAAACTAAAAGCAACTCTCTGGATTGTGTTGCCCACTTCGGCGCTTGGCTTTGCTTGTGTGAGCTCAGCTGTTAAGCCGTCACCGTTCCCTTCCAGCCTCCTCGGCTGCAGCTCTGAATTATTGATGTCTCTGTTGGCAAACTTTCTTTCAGTGCTATCTTCCAAATAATATAGAAACCATAAACAACAGAGATGTTGGTGCTTGTGGCAGCTGAGCAGTAGTGATAATCCAGTGAGACCCTTTCTTCTCGGGCTGCATCCAGCCCAGCGAGACATCTCTGTGCTTGCAGACACCTCTGGATCAGCTGCTGTGAAACCTCAGCACCACATTAAGCTCAGCCTGGCGGGGCTGGAGAGGGAGACTCGTAATTGTGTGCGAGTGGGAACAGTCACGACAGTCTCGTACGCAAAATGCTCTGCTCAAGAAATAGCCAATTACTCAGGATTCAGCCCAAACCTGGCTCTGTAGCACAGCATGGTGCTTCATATCTTGTCATTTGAGGTTTCTCTCCATCCACCCAGAGCCTGCTGGTACCCACCTGGGTAATCTGGCCCCTTCCTCCCCCCCAGCCTGTCTCTACTCACTCATCTCTGTCTTGAGACTGGGATTTTTCTCATTCCCTGTCTTCTTCTTCTCCTTCCAGAGCCACTTCTGCCCCTAATAAGGACTTGTTTCTAATTGCCTTTGAAAGTAATCTCTGAACAAAATATAAAAGCGAGCTGTTGAATAGTTTTACCCTCCGAAGATTAAATCTTGTTAAAACAAGCCCAGATAGGGCTCAAAATAGATTCCTGATGTAAATAATTTTCAGTGAAACTTGTTTTGTTTACCTTGGATTTCCATGAAGTCCCTCCCCAGCAAGCTCATCCTCCCCGTGGTCCTTTTTCCATTTCCCTGGAAGAATAACAGCTTCAGCTCTGCAGAACGAGCTGGCCTGTGTCAGCCCAGCCCAGCCTGGCCCAGCGGGACAGGGACGGACATCCCACCAGCACTGAGTCCTCGTGCCCGGCAGAGCCGGACCCCTGCGTGCCTGCAGCGGGGTCGAACCAGTGGTTTTGTCTCTTCTCAAAATGTGTTTAATAAGAAATGAGCTGAAGGAACGGCGCCTGTCGGCACAAGGATGGTCAGAGCAGCCGGTGCTGCACCTGTTATGGGAATGGCAGAAACAGGCTGCCCAGGGCAGTGCTGGAGTCACCATCCCTGGAGGGGCTGGACAGACGGAGATGAGGTTCTCAGGGACGTGGGGTAGTGGTGGACTTGGCAGTGTGAGGTTAGCAGTGGGACTCGATGCTCTTAAAGTTCTTTTCCAACCAAAATGATTCTATGGTTCTGTCTAAGTGTAGAGCTCCTCCTGCTGTGTTTGAGTTAGTTTTGTGCCTCCTGACAATCTAAATAACCTGTGTTCCAGCCGGGATTAAGTCAGCGCTGGCTGCAGGCTTTGCTAGTTCAGAAGAGCCCGCTTGTCCTCACAATTAAGGGAGCAGCATGTAAAACCTGTGAGCTGACGAGCCAAACGCCCGGCAGCACAGTCCAGGCGACGTCCTTACTCAGCGCTGGCTCGGGAGGTGCGGAATAGCGCAGACGGGGGGGCACTGTGCAAGTGGCTGACGTGTCGGTGGGATTTGTCCTCCCGCAGGTGATGAGGCACGAGAACTCGAGCGTTTTGGAGCTGGATGGCAAGGAGGTGTCCGTCTTCACCCCCTCCAAGCCCCGCGAGAAGTGGTTGCGCAAGAGGACGCACGTGAAGCTCCGGGTAAGGGAGTTTTGGGGCTGTCTCCATGGCAGGGGACGTGCTGTCACATAGAGAGGTTTTGATTTGCGCCGCAAAAATGGCACTGAAGGCGACCAGCATGTGTCCGTCCATGGCAGAGATGGAGGATGGTGTTTATTAGTGATTATATCCTACCTATGTGGTTAAAAAAGGTAACCTGAAAGATCAGTACCGGCAAGGTCTCCTCTTTGCCTTGAGTCTGTGTAAAATACCGAAAGCATTGGCTGTGGTTCAGGGAAAGAGACCAAACATCTTTCAAAGCCCAGTAATGCCCTTCACTCCCAGGAAGTGTCTCCAGTTCCCGAAAGAGGACAGTTCTGTGCTATAGCTGAAACAATGTCAGCGAATTTCTCTGGCAGCTGTTTGTGTTGCCTCTGAAATGCAAAGTGTAAGAGTGAATAGTATCAGAATTGCACATACAAACTGCCACTGAAATTGGCTCTGCAGACATGTACCCTCAAGTTCCCCATCAATGCAGGGGACTGAGTCCCACCTCTGCCGCAGGTCACATTCTTTTCTAGAGCCCCAGAGCTGGGGGTGAAGTGGAGGGGGGATGGCCCAGAGAAGCCCACGCTCCAATACATTGGGTAATATTTGGCATTTCCCTGTCAGTCTGTCCATTGCCACAAACTTTCTTTCTTTCTTCTTTTTTTTCCCCATTCCCTCTTGACTTGTGCAGAACGTCACAGCCAACCACAGGATAAATGACGCCATCGCTAACGAAGATGGGCCGCAGACCTTAACTGGAAGATTTATGTATGGTCCATTAGATATGGTCACACTTACAGGAGAAAAGGTACCGTGTCTGCTCAGGGGGTGACATGAGGTGACAAGTGGTGCTGGTCGGTGCTCTCTTGATCCGTGATGGGTTTTACTACCCTTGAGTCTTGGCCACATTCCTCTGCTCAGACCTGTGTGGTGCCTCCTACCAAGAACAGCATTCATCCTGGAGATCTTCAGCCCCAAGCCCACATATAATTTCAGCACCTTGTTGTTTGGGCGCTTCTCAGCTCAGATCTGTGAAGTGCAGAGGGTGGAAGCAGCACCCAGCCCTGCTGCCGTCCAGAGGGGCTTGGCTGGGAAGTCCCTGTGCTTGGCTTGTTCTACTCAGCTGTGTCTTCAGTGCTGTTGTTGACCCAGCGTTGCTGTCTTCCCAGGTGGACATTCACATCATGACCCAGCCACCGTCAGGAGAGTGGGTTTACTTTGACACGGAGATCAGCAACAGCAGCGGCAGGATTTCCTACGTCATCCCTGAGAACCGGCGCCTGGGCATTGGTGTGTACCCCGTGAAGATGGTGGTCAGGTGAGGTGGAATTTGATGACTGAAGAATATGGTCCCTCCTTGTGGGTGGCTCTGGTTGTTAGGTGGGTTCAGAGCCTGGTTTGCCAGCAATAGGGGCAAAGCCATTTGTGCTCTACAGCTGTAAGAGGAAGATCCACATTTTGTTGTGACTCCCACATCATCAAGAGAGTGGCAGTTGAGTTCCCATTGCAGGAGCAGCCCTTCTGCACCACAGACCTGTGGCCTCAGGTCATCGGCAAAACTGCACAACCGAGTATACTTCAAAGACCATAAACTTGTCCTTGAGGGAAAGAACTTTGTATTTGGGATGACTCATAGCCCAGGGGCTCCAGCTCAGCTCCAGCTGCTGGTGTTGAGCTCTGGAAGGAGGACAAGAGGAGCTGGTGAACCCAGCAATGGTTTTCAGCATATCTCTGTATTTCGATGCCTATAAATACCTGTAACTCTTTCAGGGGTGACCACACGTATGCAGACAGCTACATCACGGTCCTGCCAAAGGGAACGGAGTTTGTGGTGTTCAGCATCGATGGCTCCTTTGCAGCCAGCGTATCCATCATGGGCAGCGACCCCAAAGTCCGCGCTGGAGCGGTTGACGTTGTCAGGTCAGTGGCAAGGGCTGGGGCAGCCGGTTTATTTTACCCAGACATTATGTAGGTCTGCAACCCATTAACTTCTGTCTTTCCTTCTAGGCACTGGCAAGACCTCGGCTACCTCATAATCTATGTCACGGGCCGCCCCGACATGCAGAAGCAGAGGGTGGTAGCGTGGTTAGCACAGCACAACTTCCCCCATGGGATCGTCTCCTTCTGCGATGGGCTCGTTCACGACCCACTGCGGCACAAGGCCAACTTTCTGAAATCCCTCATCACAGACGTAAGTCTGGGTCTGCTGAAATACGATCGTAGCAGGGGTTTGGATTGCTCCTTCTGCAATTGTGCCTGTCAGCACCAGTCTCTTGGCAGCAATGTGACCCACAGTGGAAGATTAATCTGTTTATTTTCATGTTTTTATTGCTCTACAAAAGTGTCTAAGCTGTTAAATTGTGTCATCTCTGCACTGCTCCATTTCATCACTGGTCCTTCCTACATCAAATCCCTAATGAAACGGAGGCCGCAGTGTCTCTCTTCCTCACTCGTGCACTTTTTTCACCTGTTAGGTGATTTTCTGGCTGCCTGTGGTGTAGCCAGCAGGTCTGAGAGGACACGGAGCTGCTGCAGAAATGGTCTTGCACCACCCAACCTTGATGGGAGATGCCATAGAGCATCTTCCCAAGTGTTTCACCTCAGGGAGGTCTTAACATCACTCATCCCAGAGCCTCAGAAAAGCTCCAGATTAAACACAGTTGTCTCTGTGTGGCAAAGGAAGGAACTGCTGGTGTCCCGAGCACTTGTGCCCAGCAGAGAAGCTCCTTGATCACTCTCTCAAACTCTCATTTTGGCCCAAGTCACAGAGGCGGGAGCAGCTGTCCCTCACTTGCTGCCTGTTCTACCCTTGTCCTCCAGAAGGACAAGTTTGTCACCAAGGCCAGAGTTTTCCTTTCCATCTCCCTGGCCTGTGGCTCTGGGGACAAAGCTGGCCAGTCCATGGTGGCACCAGTGTCCTCACCCCAATGCCAGCCCCTGTGGCAGCCCGCTAAGGAAGGGCTGGCCAGGAGCTGCTCTCTGCTCAGAGTGGAGGCAGAAGAAGCCCTGGAAAGCAGGGTATTTTGCTGCGAGTCCCTTCTCCCAACAGCAGAATTGAGGCAGCAGCGCGGAGGGGAGCGCACAGGGGCTGCGAACGGCTCCTCTCCCCCGTGACAAGCAGGCGGTGAAGCCTGTTGCATCCCTGCTCCCTGCAGACCTCGAGGAAAGGCCGTGGTTGGGCAAGCGGAGATCTGCTGTTGTGTTGCTGTTACTCCTCTTGTTCTGGCCTGTGAACATCCCCAGCTCTGTTAATTAGCGCTTTGCACAGCGGTGCGTTATCCAGCTGGGAACTTACATAAGTTATTGACCTGAGATTCCCACAAATGCTGTTTAAAAAAACCCATATATTAAAAACCCCTGCCTGTTGAGCAGCCCATATGTTCTGACCGTGTGTTCCTTTCTCTCCCCGCAGCTCCATATGAGGATCCATGCAGCATATGGATCTACTAAGGACATCTCTGTGTACAGCTCCATCAGCCTCCCGCCCACGCACATCTACATTGTTGGCCGACCCACCAAGAAGCTACAGAGCCAGTGTCAGGTAGGAGCAAGTTCCTCTGAGCCCTGGAGGTGCTGCCAGGGGCGTCCTGTGGGAGGGCAATGGGAATTTGGGCATCGTAGAGCTGAAGTAGTTTGCCAAGGGGACAGGAACCATCCCACATCTCTGGCAGAAACATGGTGTATAGATGGTGAGAGTGACCAGGTATTGTGTTCTCCTCCTTGGGTTCCCATCCATCCTTACTGGATTGTGATGTTGGAGGAGGGTCCAGAGGAGGCTGTGAAAATGATCTGAGGCTGGAACAGCTCCGCTGGGAGGACCGGGTGAGAGAGTTGGGGTGTTCAGCTGGAGAAGAGAAGCTCCGGGGAGACATTATTGTGGCCTTTCCAGACTTAAAAGGCACCGATAAGAAAGATGGGGACAGACTTTTGAGCAGGACCTGTTGCGATAGGACAAGGGGTGATGGTTTAAACTAAAAGAGGGGAGATTCAGGCTGGATATGAGGAAGAAGTTGTTGCCCCTGAGGGTGGTGAGAGCCTGGCCCAGGTTGGGCAGAGAGGTGGTGGATGAACCATCCCTGAGACATCCCAGGCCAGGCTGGACGGGGCTCTGAGCAACCTGAGCTGGTGCAGATGTCCCTGCTCAGGGCAGGGGTGGCACTGGATGAGCTTTGAAGGTCCCTTCAACCCAAACCATTCTATATCAGGACCCATTTCTGAGTGGTTCTGTATCTTGTACATCACCCCAAGACAACCTGGCATAGCAAACATGTTTGGCTGCCCCTGGGTACCAGGGAAATGTGTCCCATCCCTCTAACGCCTGTCCTCATCCCTCTCTCGTCTTGCAGTTCATCACCGAGGGGTACGCGGCCCACCTGGCCCAGCTGGAGTACAACCACCGCGCGCGTCCCGCCAAGAACACCACGCGCATGGCGCTGCGGAAAGGCAGCTTCGGGCTGCCCGGCCAGACCGAGTTCCTGCGCAAGAGGAACCACCTGCTGCGGACCATCTCCTCCCAGCCATCGGCCACCGGCCACCGTCCCGAGCGCACCCAGAGCCAGTCTGACAGCGAGAAGGAGAGGGACAGGGAGCGCAGCCAAAGAAGCATGAGCATCGCCACGGGGTGCTGGGGCCGGAGCGCCGCGTCCCGGCTGGAGTCGGGCCTGCTGGGGCAGAAGTAGCCAGGTCAGAGCCAGCGACTGTCGGCTGCAGCCACCGGAGGAGAAAACAAGAAGGGAAAGAGAGACGAGGCCGGCGTTACGGGCTGGAAGGGTAAATATGGTGCTACTCTAATAACATCTTGGTGTTCTGGGAAGAGACGGGATGTTTCCCACGCGGAAGGTGCAGGCCTTGCAGCGGGAGCCCAAGGAACAGCTGGAAATTGCAGGGGGGAAGAGTCTCCAGGTCACGATCGTGCTCTCTCCTGCCTCCTTCTCTTATCCAGGTTTAGTGACTGTAAATATGTGCCTCCTCCTCGCCTTGTTAGCCATCGCTCCGATCCGTGTGACCGAGTGCTGTCCTCAGAGCCGCAGGAACAGGGGACGAGGCCAGGGAACTTGTTCTTGGTTGTCCCAGGAGTCAGACCAAGCTGCTCTGCCAGCACGGGGGGTTTGGGGTTCGATAACCACACCAATTCCCCAGCACAGGCAGCCCCAGAGGGGGATTTATCACAGGCTGCACCAGCCAGAGCAACCGAGAGCTTTACCTGTACAAAGAACTTCACCTTCAGCCACTTTCTCAAGGAGTACGTGCAGTGGCAACACATAAAGATGTGTCGATGCTGTTGGGAGAGGCAGAATGTCGGCAGTTTCGTGCCCAAGAAAGTGGGGTCGTTACTGTTATTACTGTTATTTTTTAAAGAGACCTTTTAGAAGCCAGTGGAATTTAATGCGTTGACCTATTAAAAGAGGAATACAAGCTATTTTGTTTGAGCTGTTAAAAACCTCAGACACTCGATTTGCTGTTAAAGTCTCCAAATATTCTCGCTATATATTATTTCCAAAAGTAACCGCCGTATATTTGGAAGGCACTCAGCAGCTAGATTGCATTGCCGTTCTTCTCATCCAAATGCAGGGTCTGACTCTCTCAACACCCACCTCTGAGACGTTTTCTTCTTCTTCTTCCCAGGTTCTCTTCAAGTTCAGTAGCAGCTTTCATGGGAACTAGACTCGCTTCTTATACCTGTAGTTACTGAACTGTAAAACCTCATTGTTTTTTGCACTGATGATTTTTAGAATGGAAACCTGTTACCATCTCATGTAGCTACACCTAACTGTTTGTAGTGCATGACAATGAACTATTGCTAAGCCAGGGTGTGTGTGTATATATATACATATATGCATATACATATGCACACACACGTATATATATATGTATATATTAAAAATAAAAATCTGTGCATAAGTTTTTCCAGCGGTAAGGAGACTGTAAGGAAGTGTGCCAACCGTGTCAGGCAAGCTTAAGAAAAGGCCATATCTTAATTTTCCTGGTGTGTTTCTCAGTGGACGTGCCCGAGCTTGACGGTTTGTGCGGGGCAGGGGGAGCCGCCGGGGTGATGCGATGCGCTCGCTGCTGGCGCCGCTGACGCCCGGACGCGCGTCGCCCCGCGCAGCGGGGGAGAACAGTGCCTAGAGCCAGGGCTTGCCAAAAAAAGCCCCTTAGTCCCATCCCTTGGCCACCCAGCCCCAGCGAAGGGCCCGGTTCCCCCTCGCACGCACCTCACGGGGCTCGGGCTGCGCGGTTACCGGCTCCCGTTGGCCTCTCCACGTGGAGATTTTCTAGTCCTACCGAGCTCCCCGAGTCCGTGTAACCCCGCTTTCCCCTCACGCACTTCCCTGTCTTTATATCACTTTCTACTTCTGACGATCTTCTTTATAACAAAGAATTTTTTAGACTGGCTGCTTCGTTTTCTTAACTGTTTCAATATGAAGCGCAGGGCGGCCGCACTGAGACACACAGCACTGTGAATGCTGCTCCGCTCGCTGCCTCTGGGCCACGGTGGGCAAATCTAATTCACCAGACGTTAAGGTCGATCTCGTGTGTCGGCGAGGGCGGGGGGCACGGGGTCAGTGCTGAGCTTTGCGTGGCGTCCGAGCTGGGAAACGCTCGAACCCGCCTGCCCGCGGCACCACCGCGTCTTGCAGCCCGACTGCGACGTTCAGCCACTTCTCTTTGATAATCGTTCGATTACAGAATGTATCCGATGACTTTTGTTACCGAAAACTGACTTCCCTTTCTGCCAACTCGGCTCAGCTCTCTCTGAATGTACATCCAGAGCTAACCGGGTTTAAAACACCAATGTGAATTGTCCCAGCTTTCCGCTAGTCGAATGTTCTCTCAAACAGATGCCATCCGAGTAGGAAGCCAAGCCACAATCCATCCTGCAAAGTCAACAAACCGCATCACTAAATAATTTCTGCAAATTTGGATATGGCCTTTGCAAAATTCACCTTTCCTCCAAGTCCACAACCAAGGCATGATCTGTACATTTTCCAATGCTGATGAGATGTTCACATTTTCTTATGTGTAGATAGTGTAAAACTGAGGAGAATGTAAATGTTCAAAAGTGGATATATAAAATTGAAAGTTATTTATTTATGTAGAGGAAAAAAAAAATGTCTGGAGGGACTGGAACCTTCAGGGTTTATTAATATTTAAAAATGTAGCTTTTTGTTTCAGGCATTATGTACAAAGCAATTATTTTATGGACCAAGTTTAATGTAACTGTCGATGAATGCAGAAGTGCAATATTATACTCACCTCTCCATCACTCCATGTTTTAACCACCTACTAACCAGTCAGACTGACAATCACACACCTCTGTCCTCATCCCTTGTTGAGCTTCTCAGATCCCGCTCGGGGCCATTCCTGGCCCCCCCATCTGTTGCCATTGTATGGATCCAACACGGAGAAACAATTGTAGAGCAGGACCTTTATTGCTGCAATAATTCCAGATGAGGTGGGTGTAGTTACCACGAAATATGCCAATAAGTTGTTGGGTTTTTTTCCTCTCCACCGATTCAGTCCATCATAGTCTACATCAATCTATCCTCAGCCGCCCCCATCTGGCACTCATCTATCTGAAGCAAAGATCAACGTGCTACTCACTCACAGAACAATAGCAATAGTTTCTCTCTGTGTTTATAACCTGTTTGTTCCGAGCTGTTTTGGAGAGCGATGCACGTGACCCGATGCCTTTCCATGCGAGTGGAAGAGGATCCGTTTGGATGCACTGAGGGAAAGATGAATGTATATCCCATCCTTACTAAAGGGGCACTGTCAGGTTAGACACCTAATTTCTCTTTGTTACAAATCATTTCTTTGCTTCGAAACAAAAGAATAGGAAGTTTTTCTTGCACCCTCTCGCCTGCACAGGCTGCCTCGGCCTTTCTTTTTTTGTTAAGTGTTTCCATGGGAATCGAACTCCGTCGTGGAGCTCCGATTTTTTTATAAAAAGCAGCTTTTTGTATTACCGCGCTGTCGGGCCAGACTTTCTACCTGACGCTGTCCCTTTAAAGTCTTTTAACAAATATACAACGAGGCGCCCACGCGTTCCCTCCCAGTTGTTTTCCTGGGTTTGCCGGATCACTCAGTCAGCTGAGGCGAAATTCTAATACCAAAAAGCGTTTACAGTGTCCGATCCACGAGCCGAGAGCAGTAACTAACTAGCCAAAGGGTGACTGTCCGAGCCCCGCTCCGCCAGCAGCCGCCGCGCTCGCTGTAGCAGCCCCTTCTTCAGGTATCGCCACCGTCTGCTGCATTTCCTATTAGTTCTAGAAGCCTTACGGTCCCTCCCTGTCCCCTCCGCCTGTTGATACCCTCGACTGTCAATTTTATATTCCAACGATGTTAGTTATATTTTATTTATAAAAAATGGCTTTTAGGGGTAACAGTGGTGCGCGGGGAAGCCCCGGAGGGCTGTGTGTGCAGTACCGTGCCGATGACGCGCTTGTGTGTGACAAACCTTCTGTACGACTTCCTTCTCCTTGCTGTTCGTGCATCGTTCCAATGCCTGGGTGTGCTTTGTGTACAGTATCATTGTGAGTTACACAGATTAAAGAAATGGGAAGGCTCTTCTCTGTCTGCCTTTTTTTCTCTTTTTTTTGGGGGGAGACTCTAGAAACAGACAAGTCGCAAAACCCAAGATGTGAGCAGGCGCCACTTTAATGGAGTTACAGTGACAAACAGAACGGGAAACCCTCCCCAGATCAGTCTTGCAGGACCCATGTGTCCGTTAACCCCATTTGTCCTTTTTTCTTTTCCACAGTTTGTAGCTTTATGGACTTTGCAGTGGGGGAAAGGCTGTTTGCTTCACAACACGCGCAGGTCCCGAGAAGCCCAGAGCCCTGACGCTGCGGGGAAGGGCTGGAGCTGCGGGGACAGCCAGCGAGGCGAAGCCCCAGGGCAGGGCGCCAGGTCTGTGCTCCCCCAGCACCACCCAGCGAGGCGAAGCTGCAGAAAAGCCGAGTAGAACCCCAGGGCAGAGCAGGGGGTGACACACGTGGGTGCAGAGGGACCTGCAGCACTGGGTAAGCACGGGGCACACGGATCCCTCAAGGAAGGGGCCAAGCGCAGCCCCTGAAGGGACGGAGTAGCTGCCAGCTGCGTATTCTGCAGCCCCGGCGCATCCCCTGTCCTGGCTGCAGTGCTGGCTCCTGCCCACCAAAACTCAGAGCCAGGGGCAGCAGCACCTCGGGGTGCTCAGCGCCAGCGAGCCTGTCCCTGGGTGCTACTCAGCTCCTCTGGCCTCAAAAAAGGGGCATTGGGGCAAGCGGGTGCACGTGTGTTGTAGCCACGCTGGCCCCCGTGAAGAAGGGGAGGGGAGAAGCTGTTTACTAGGAGATGAACTTACTGCCCCAGGGAAGCATCCGGACACGGTGCTGTGTGCGTGGGGCAGGGACAGGGGCTCAGGCTGGGCTGGCAGCAGCAGCAGGACGGGCTCCACACTCACTGCAGCATCCCCGTCCTCGCCTGGAAGGCCAGCCCGTCCCCCCGGGTGGCTTGCTGCAAAGGAGGGACACGGGCACTCACAAAACTGCTGCCCGAGGATGAAGGACCCAGAGCACCCACCCGCAGGTCCCCATGGAGCTGCCAGGGCTCCTGGTGGAGTCAGTGGAGTCCCCGGGGAGGAAAGACACCACCTCTGGGTGCACCCACCCACCACGGCAGCAAGTCCCCGCTACCTTGTTAATCTCCTTGTGTCTCTCCTTGCTGACAATCTCTTCTAGTACTTCTCCATCTCCCTTAATGAGCCTGGAAGACAAATGCGAGGTTACAAGCCGTGAGAGCTACCAGCAAGTTCCTGCAGCCACAGAAGGTGACAACCCCACCCAAGAGCTGCTCCTGTGCCCCCTCAGCTGTAAGTGCCCAGGACTGGTGTCCCTCTAGGGAAGACCAGTGATGACCAACTCCTGAAGTTGCATTGTGTGACTTTCTTTAGCTGTATTAAGCTTATATATCACATCACACTTCTCCAGTGCCCTTGTGGGATTAATGTCACCACGGCGCAGCAAGGACAGGTGGAATCCCCTGAGAAACTGCCATCCTGAGCCAGTCATGCTTGCACAGCAGGAGAAAACACAACATAAACACGTCCTGCCCCCCCACCATCTGCAGAGGCTTCGCTGTCAGCAGCAACGGCCCCAACTCCTGCAAAAGCCCTTCCCTTCCTCACACACAGCTCAGCTCTGGTCCTGGCTGCAGAGTCGGTCAGAAACAGGAGCCAGTTTGGGCCTGACAGGCAGCCGGAGCAGGGAGCATCTCGCTGAGCAAATTCCAGGCAGTGTTGGAGGCAGCACCAAACATGAACAGAAACTTAATTGGCTTCATTATGTGCCTTACGGGGAACCGACCTTTGTTCCACACCTCCCCGAGCCCTGCAGGCTGCCTTCTATTTTAAGACCGGACTTGTCATACCCAATTCTCTTCAGCATGATGTTTGCTGCTTGCTGAGAAGATGCAGCTTATTAAAAACTGGGTCGTTTTTATTTGGCAGCTAAACAAACTCCAGCTTGATCGTTCCGTGTAACCCCAAGGGGCACACACTCCCTCCCCACTTGTGTGCAGGTGCAATTTGCCCCGCTGAGTACGTGAGCTGAGGAGCTGAACGCGTGTGACGCGGGGGGCAGGGAGGTGACAGTCACCCCTCTGGTTCCTGCTGTGTGCAGAGTCCCATTTAATGGGGACAAGTTGAACCCTCTGTAGCGCAAGGAACAAACCTCCTGCCTGAGATGCAGCCCAGTGCCCCTTGCACGGAGCCCCAGCACAATTTGGTAATTTGCTGTCAAACGTGTCGCTTTCTGGGTAAGTGACACCAGGACTGACAGGAGGGGAGCTGGGAGGGATCAGCTCAGGTCTTTGCTGCTGAAGGGGACCTGGGTCCACGTGTGGTAGCGCAGTGCCGTGGAACAGCATCCTCCAGGACTCCCTTCCCACGCAGGATGGACAACCTGACAACCCGCCTCCCTTTTCCCCAGGGATCGTACCTTGTTCTCCCGGTTTCAGGATCCACAACTCTCCTTATCACACTCTGCCTCGCGTCCCATTCCTCCTTCGTCATTGGCTTCATAGCCTGAATTCGGGACTTTTGTTCGTCTGTCAAAACTGGAACGCACAGCTCGTCAGACTGGGGCTCGAGGGGCACAGCCCCGCACCTGCTGTGAGCGGACACGTGGCGCACCGGCTTCCCAGCGGGACTCGGGGTTCAGCGATGAACATGCAAAGGAAGGGACGCCTCATATCCCAAAGCCGGTACCAGCTTTGCCAGTTTGTCACCGCTGACCGTGACCTTCCATTTGGCATCTTTGTTCCCCGCTCACATCTATAAACGCCATCTAAACACAACTGAATCTCTGAACGTGGCTCCTTATGTTTACTTGGTGTGGTGCGTAGGAGGGATGCGTGCCAGGATCTGCTCCCACCCGCATCCCAGTCCCCTCAGGCCCCTCGTGCGGGTCCCAAAAAGGACACGTGGGTGTCTGTCCCCAGCCCAACACGTGAGCCCTGGCTGTGGTGGGAGGGAAAACCCATCATTACCTGGTCCAGAGTCCACCAGGGTCTCCTTCTGCCACTGCTCCAGCGAGGGGCCCAGCACCGCTTCTCCCTTGGCTTTCTCCTCCTTAGCCTCTTCCTTTGACTTCTTCTTTGTTTTCTTCTTTATTCTCTTCTTCTTTTTCTTCTTCTTTCTGTCTTTCTGTTTCGGTCGCTTTTTTTTGCCATGTTGACTCTTCTTCATTTTGGAATCGCTATCACTGGAGTCATCAGAAGAGGAGCTGGAGGAGGAGGATGACGACGAGGAGCTGGTGGATGAAGATGTTGTCTCAGAGGAAGAGGTGCTTGCCTTCCTCTTCTTTTTGTCCTTTACTTCCTTCTTCTTTTCTGCAATACATAAGAAGCGGTTGAGTGGAGCGGCTCTGGTCCCGCGGCAGCAGGGACGCTGGTCACCCCCGTCACAGCTTGGGCTCGTTCTTGCACAAACAGCAAAGCCCCCAAAGCCGGAGCAAAGACCCCTCTGTGGCGACACCTTTAACACGTCATCACGTGCGGCACCACACTGCCCGACCAGCACGGGGGGACTCCGTAGGGTTTCCCGCTTGTCAGAACAAGACTAAAATGGCACAAAGTTCACAGCAAGGGAACAGACACCAATTCAACTAAAAGCAGAGACCTTCTTCTCCCACCTGGGCCCGCTCTGTGCTCCTGCCCCAGCACAGCGTCGCAGGTCTTTCCCCTCCCTTCCCTACCTGCTGACTTGCGTCTGTGGGACCCCGAGATCCGCTTCCTGGGAGGAGAGCTGCTGCCCCGGCACGAGTCCTTGCTGCCTTTCCTCCTCTTCTTCTCCTTCCTCTCCTGTCTGCTCCGAGAATCACTTTTGCTTCTGCTTCGCGATCGCTTCCGAGAGCGGCTGTGGGCCATGGCGGCTCGGCCCCTGGAGGAACAGGTTACTCAGGACCCCCAAAACCTTAAACCCACCCTAAGCCAACCAGCCCTGGAACTCCCGCTCCTGAGCCCCCTCGGAAGATGACGCTCATGCTGCTCTCGCTGAGCTCCGACGCGTAGGGGCAGGTTGGTGTCACCCATCACACAGCTGCGGATAAACTGAACGCTGCCAGCGCACAACACGGAGCCCTCAGCATGGACAGCGCTGTCACCCTCACCCGCCTCCAGACAACCATCCCCACGCCGCTTGGGTGTGAAACCTCTGCCAGGTTTTCCCCACGCTGCTCATGTTTGTCCCTGGTTGTGATGACGGAGAACCGGGCTGATCCCCGCTGGGGTTCGCAGGCAGCGCGTCCCCGTGGCCCTGGGGACACCCACCGCGGGCCGGGAGCGTCAGGAGCCGGGGACACGCGGCCCCTGCAGACGGACGCCCACACGGTGCAATCGATGCTGCGGCGACAGGCGGCAGAATGAAACGTCCTCCCCAGGCTGAACACAGAGTCAATCACCCCGTTATTTAAAATGCCAAGAGCCAAGGGGAGGAATGAATTTTTAATACTCCCATTTGCTTTTAGAAAACAGATCATGCATCGAGCTGGCATCCCCGTCCACCAGCGGGACCGGCTGCCCGCGGCCACGGGCCAGAGATGTGATATATGCTCTCATTAATTTAAAAAACAAAGCGGCACCATTGGCAGAGCAGCATCGGGGAAGCGTTTTCTCCCAGCCGCCTTCCCACCACTGCATTTAATTAACTGCGTGTTTAACGCCTCGACGTTCCCAAGCAGCGATTCGCTCCCACGTGATCAGACCCTGGTTGATTTCCAAATGGAAATTTCAATTGGAAAATAAAAAAAACAAAGCCATTAGGGCAGGCAGGAAAGTTTCCGAGGATGAGAGTCATTTGTTGACACCTGCCCAGCGGTGACATTGGGCTCTTGGGTCTGCTCCACCAGGGACGTGGCGGCAGGACCCGCTTCTGTACAACAGTGGCTGCGGAGCCGGGTGGGGACGGGAGATGCTGTAAGGGGACGACCCCCAAATCCACCACGGCAGCACCTTGGCACGATGTCCCCTTGGCACGATGTCCCCTTGGCACGATGTCCCCTTGGTCAGCCCCAGTGGCCACTCTGCCCCTGACAAAACCCCTGCCCTCCTCCCCAGCACAGGGAGCCCGCACCGTGCTGGCCCTTTAAGAGCTCGGCACAATGTGTGCTGGCCCTTTAGCTGCTTACCACAAGGTGTGCTGGCACTTTAAGAACTCAGCAATAGTTGTGCTGGCCCTTTAAGAGCTTAGCACAAGGCGTGCGGACCCTTTAAGAACCTGCGCGAGGTGCACCGGCCCTTTAAGAGCTCAGCACTCGGTGCACTGGCCCTTTAAGAGCTCAGCACTCGGTGCACTGGCCCTTTAAGAGCCCTGCGCAAGGCGCGGCCCCTTTAAGAGCGCGGCCCCGTGTCCGGCTCTTTAAGCGCCCCCCCGCGTGTCCACGCAGCGCGCGTGTCCTCCCCGGTGTCCGCGGCCGCTCCGGCCCCGCGGTGCAGCGGGACCGGGACTCGGACTCACCGCACCGAACCGCTCCGGGCCCCGCCGGGTCCGCACCGGGCTCTCCCCCCCCCGCTTCCGGCCGCCGCAGCGGAGCCGCGCTCTTGGGTTCCGGGCGCCGCCCGGGCCGGGATCGGCCTTAAACTTCATTTTTGGGGCCTATTTCAGAGGCAGATCATAGAATCACAGAACCGCTTTGGTTGGAAAAGACCCTCAAGACCATGGAGTTCAACCATAACCCAGCCCTGGCACTGCCTCACGTCCTGAGAACCTCATGTCCGTCTGTCCAGCCCTCCAGGGATGGTGACTCCAGCACTGCCCTGGGCAGCCTGTTCAATGCCCCACAGCCCTTTGGGGAAGAAATTGTTCCCAGATCCAACCTCAACCTCCCCTGGTGCAACTTGAGGCCGTTTCCTCTCATCCTGTCACTTGTTCCTTGGGAGCAAAGCCCAACACCTTCACCTTTTCAAAGCCTACATGCTGCAATTATTGCCGTTGAATGAATGAATGCATGAAAAAGCCCTTTATAAATGCGGTGTTATATGGGTATGTCAAATAGATACAATTAACATTCCACAGAGCCAAACGGAGCGACCAAATTAAAAGCTATTTGGCTTCTTTAATTCATTTTGTGGATGGGGGAGGCTGTGATTTCAGCCCGTGGGCAGCGAGACGGGGAAAGCGCTTGACCCTCACCCACCAGCTGCTGCGGATCCTGGTGTCAGATGAAGCAGTCCCTGGCCTGCCCGTTGCACCCAGCTGGAGATGGTTGTTTTATATTCCTACCTGCTCACATAACTGAAGGAAGGGAGTGAACGTACACTCTTGCCTTCCTCTGGGAGTTCTGCCATGTGTGCAGGTGGCTCCCAGAGCTTTGTCTCTAAAGCCTGTTTCTGTAAACCTCAGGTGATGATAATTCCACACCACTCACAGCAACCTGTTGTCAATCACCTGTGTCTCGGTTTTAAGCAGATCCTTCACTGACCCAGCAACCAAAAGCACTTCCCTGGGTTGAGTCTCTGTGGACAGCAGAGCAGGTGTAAGTGTGGGGTTTTATTGTTCTTTTCCGTTTACAGTGGGACTGTAATCTTGCTGTTGGCACTGAGCTCTTTAAAGGGCTGAGCAGCTTTGGGTGTTTTCCCTGCAAACATTAAAATATTTACAGAGTCTTTGTGTGACCTGGTGAGCCTGGGTACCAGCTCTCTAAGCAGCTGCCTCCCCTGGTTGGATTGGGTTTACATCACTTTTGAAGTGATGCTACTTCTTGTGTGACTCAAAGAGCCTGTTAGTGCAGACAGGGAGGCCAGAAAGGAACTTGAGGCAGCTTGGTCTGGGGAAATCAGGCTCTACTATTTGCTACCACAAGGAACAGAGGTCCACAGTCTCGGGTACATCATCCTCAAGGGTTTGTGTGAACCCGTCCCCAAACCCTTCTGCTTCCACCAGCTCAGGCTTCTTGTTGCACATGGGGCAGAGCTGGTTGCGGATGGTGGATGATCTCATCCAAACGATGAGGTTCCAGCGTTCCCCGGAGGCGATGGGCAGCGCCCCGTGGATCTGCCCTCCTCGGTGTAGCAGCCCGTGGGCTCCCACGTGTTCGATCTCTATGTACTTTGGCATGGGTGCAGGATCCTGGAACAAAGGGAGGTGGATACAGCGTTAGCCCAGAAAATCCCCAGCAGAACAATGCTCAGGCAGGTGAGACTTGTCACCTCTTCACCCACAGCACCCAGAGAACGACGTGGAGGACTCACTGCACCTCTGAAATGCAGCTGCTTCAGCAGTGGTTTTGTACAACTGATTTCAAGTAAAACACTCTCAGTTCCAGGTCCAGAGGGAATTTAAAGGCAGTTTCATTCAAAACCCTCTGGTTTACCAGTGTAAGGGTGCTTTTACCCTCCTTGCCAGGAAGAAGCAGGGGCTGGAGATTTAGGTTTAAGTCTCATCTGAAATAGATTACTTCTCTCTCAGCACCTCCCTGTTCTTTATTGCAGCTGGGGAAAGACTGGTTTGTGTCACTCCAGCTTCTACTGCAATAGCTGTCTCTGTCCTCTCTTTGAATTGGCTGCAATTAGCTTGATTATTGGTAATGTGCTTGTAGCAGTGTTGGGGAATAGACTGCCAGAGCTTATTGAAGTATTGGGTGTACTACTTCTTACAGAGCTTAGTTAGAAACTGCTTATATGGAGTTTGGTCAGCGTAACTTCTGCAAGCTGTGAACCTTTAAACTTTCTGCTTTAAGTAAAAAAGGCCAGAGTTTTCAAATGGGAAGATAAGGGGAGAGAAGTGAAGGAACAGGATGGGTCTGACAGAGCTTGTTTTCTCCAGATGCAAAATAACAACTGAAGGTCAGAGCTGTAACTGACAGCCCCTCTAATGAAAATTAGGGGATCAACTGAAGAACAGGGAGACTCCAGATTTTAATTTTGCAGTTGGCCCAAAGTGACACATGGGGGGTGCGGGCTGGGACTGTGGGGGTGCAATTGTCCAAGGTGTTTTTTCTGCTGAGGGTCTCCTTCAGGAGGCACCGGCTCAAGCTGCTCTGTGCTGTGCCTCATGAATTATACACTTTTAGAAGAATTTCTGGAATCTGTGCCTTAGTCTCTGCTGTGGGAAACCTAGAGAGAAGGAACTTCCTCAACAAGTAGAAAAGGCTCCTGTATAACCAAGACATTCAAATAAAGGGGGAAGGGACAGAGAAAGTTTAACCATCAGAGGTGAATAATTGTTTTTCAAACACAGTTAATGCCTTGAATCTTTGGGGTGAGTGGGCAGTGAGGAAGAGAATCAGGATCCAAATTAGCAACATGCTCAGTACCTGGTTGAAATCCCCAAAGTACAAGTTTCCTTCTGTGAAGTCTTTTCCCAGTGAAACATTTAAGGTGACTTCTGCATTGTCATAGTGAGAGCTCAGATCCAGATCTTCGTGTAGCGAGTACTTGACAACAAACGCTTTGTGGCTGTCCAGACAGGAGCCCCCCAGGTCGGGATAAAGCAGCGCCGTTATGGGCCGCAGGTATTTTTCACGCAGGGGTGTGATGAAAGTTTCGTCCATCCCAAGCTCATTCAGCAAAACCTGTCTCAAAGAGAGGAGATGGGAACAGCTGCCCGACCACATCTGCTGCTTCATCAGAGCTGCTGCACGGTTGTTGTGTTCCCTTCCAACCCTCCTGCTGGCTCAGATGAAGAACTGAGGAGCAAAGGCTCCAGCTACAGGCAAAGGAAGGAGGATCAGGGTGGAAAGTGAGGAGGAACAGAGTAAGATCAAAAGTTGAGTGTTCTTTAAAAGGGGACTCCTTAATTTAAATGTGCGTTGCTTAAATACAAGGTACTCTTTGCTCTGAGATACCAACTCCCATCCGCTTGCATTCCCCTGTTCTTTTCTCTGTGTAACACACATTCTCTCAACCCTTTCACCTCACAGGGGCTGTACTCAAACTGCGCTGTGCTCAAATTACAGGCATTTTGAAAGGGAACGGAGTGTGAAGTGAGGAGCTAAATGGAATCTGCTTGTGAATGCTTCTCCAAAGAAGCGCGAGAGGTAGAGTCCTACCCCATAGTTATTCATGGAGTTGGGCCGGCCTTTAGGCATGTCCGACTGCTCAAAGTTCTCCAGCTCATCCATAAAGGCTTGGCAGAACTCCTCTGTGAACACCGGGAGTCGATAGATCCTCTTGTCTGTGAAGAGAAGGGAGATGCTGTTTATTGGGGAAAATAAGAGGTGAGAGTATCCTGGGCTGTCGGGCTGTGCCGTGTCAGTGGGAACGCGGGACCCACGCGCTTCGTTTTGTGCTCAGGCCCAGGAACTGCTCCCCAGGATCAGCTCTGGGATGTGTTTGTTGTTCTTCATGTTGGACCCTTGTTCCCAGGCTTCCCCATCCAGTCAGGAAAGCTGGTACTGATCTAAATGCCGGCTGGGTGTGCTAAGGAAATGTTTTGAGAGTCTAGAGGAAGAGTGGGGAGTCAACAGCTGCCTGGTGGGAGGAGATCAGGGTCATTTAGGGGGTGATGGGGGATTCTCTCATCCAGCCCTGTCCTGGGAGGACCAGCCCTTCTGAGCTGCCTCTCAGGGTAGACCCCTAAAGGTCTGTGCAAGGGGAGCTCAGTATCGAGAGAAGCTGAGATAAAGCCAGCATGCAAGAGCTGTGTGTCTGGAAATGGTGCCTTGGACATCTCCAGGAGCCCAGCATGTACACAACATTTGCGTCTTTTTTGCCTTGAGAAAAGGAGGAAACTTTGCAGCTTTACCTCTACATTTTTTCAGCATTCCTGGTAGGGAGACAGCTTCCCAGATCCCCCAGGGAAGCTGAAAACCCAGATCTCTTTTTAAGAGACTGACATCTAGCCTGAAACTATTTCAGCTCAGACTAACCAACAGGGATTGTCTGAAATGTTAAAGCACTTGGGGAGGGAAAACCAAGCTCCCTGGACTAAGAGTGTTCTTTCAGCCGGCTCCCCAAGAGGTTGTGGTACCAAAACCTGCTGCAGCCAGAGCCTCTGGTGACACACAGGCAGCCTGGGACTGGAAAAGCAGAAATCAGGATCTCATCCAGAGCACAACTGCTGCACAGTCCTGCCTCTCCAGAGACCCTCGTCAAGCAGAAAATAACATCCTGTTTATCTCGGCTGTGTGTCAAATCTGAGTGATTAAATCAGGGCTTGAAATGAGCTGTTGTCGCTGGAGCTGCAGTGTCACATGCGGAGATCTTTGTGGCTGATGAGTTGTTTTCTTTACCTGAGAAGGACTCGATGTAGCGCAGGAGGCCGTGGAGATCAGCATCTGGTGATGTGCAGTATCTCACGATTTCTAGAAAATCTGGGGCCAGGAATGAATCCTGGCATCAAGGGAAAGACGATAAAAGGACACAAACACAATTATCTTGTGCAGTCTTACAGCCCAAGAAGGAAGCGGATTTCCAGGCAGCCACAGGAAAACATGCAGAGTCTAGGGAGCAGGGCTGGTAGTCACACTAGTCTGTGTGCTAAGCCCATAAAGGCTGATTTGTGTGGCTGTTCATTAGACCTGTTTGCTGCAACAATGTGTTAGCTCTAAATGACTAATGGTATTGTGAGTACAGTACTGGGGCGGGTGCAGCTTTGATAGGGAATGACCCTTATCTGGCTGTACCTCAGATGGAATCTTGCCTGGAGAATGTTACACTGGGAAAGTTTTAAATCCAGTTTTAGTATGCTGTGCTTCAGTTTTAATTCGGTCCAGCTCTAGCGCATTGAGCAATCCCGAGCAGAGGGCTTCCTACTGCTAAAATAAACCATGAGGAAACTCATTGGGTGCAAAATAGATCCCAAACATCCTGCCTACCTGCAGAACATACACTTCGGGGTGTTTTCGTTTGTAGCACTTTGAGATGACGGCTTTGCGTTCCACTGACTGATGAATTAACTGTTTTCTTCTCTGCACTTCTGCCTCGATCTATAAGTAAAAGAATAGAGCATATCATTAGAAAATCAAAAGGGACAACTAAAACAGTTCCAGGAATTTGCTTATCGTTTTAAACCTCTGGGAGACAGAGTGTATAGCTCCTCTTTGCTGTAGTCAAGACAAGTCCAATAAATATCTGAAAAGCCAAATGCCTAAGAGGGATTTGAGAAGCTTTCTCTTTATGGATGGCTTAAAAAAATAACTGGAGTCTTTCTGTGGATGTGTCAAGTGGAGCTGTGAGATTTTAGCCCTTTCAGGCATTCTGACGCCTCATGAATCGCTGGCCTACGCTTTAAGAGTCCGGCTTATGTTCTGACAATAAACCATTGTCCAAAATAAAGACATTTGCTGGGAGGGAGACAAGACTTGTCATGAAGGGATTACTGCTAAGTGTCGTGGGGACAGGCTAATCTGTCATTTCAGAGCAAGCAGCTGTAGTAGCAGCTGATTCAGGCAGCTCTTCCTATTTAATAACCCCCTGAGATCAGTTTATAACATTCCTTAGAAAATAAAGGAGGGAGGGTGTGACCAGTACCCCCTGCTCCTGACCCTGGTGAGTGGAATTGAGTATCTCGTCTTCTTTTATGTGATTATTTTTGAGTCTAGATCATGATGGTTATATAGAAACAACAAAACATATTAATATCTGACCTGATCTGCAGTGGGTCCAGGTGATTAGAAATTGTAAGTTAGATTAAACTAAGATCTAGGGGATTCAAAATTATAAGTTAAGATCTAGAAATCCTGAGTTAAGTTGTATTATAAATTCTGCATTGTGCTGCATATTGTGCTACTTTGATTTTGCTTGTAGAAGTTGTGTCATTCAAATACAAGAATCCTGGGCTACGCTAATCATAAAGGTTTGTTTTCTTAACAGGATACTAATTGTAGCTATGATTTAGCACCAGCATCATCCCGATAAAGATCTCTAAAAGAACCTGTCTGTCCACATCAGTGTCAGGTAAAACTGGAGCAGGTTGTGTGACAGATCTCTGTCCCTGGAAAGAAATGACACTGATCTCTGCCTGGAGCTCTGTAGGATCCCTGGGTGATCCCGTCTCAAGGCACTTTTTAAAAGTAATCGCCAAAAGAAGGGCCAAGGAAAGACAACCCAGAAGGGCGCTGGGAGCAGCTGGCTGAACCCAGGGCGGGCACTGAGGGACGTTTTTCCATAACCTGTTGAATTACAGCATTTACTTGCAGGGTGCAGCCAGTGCTAACCCAGCACTGGCAGCGTCCAGGAGCCGGGGGGGGATTTTTCTCATCGGTCTTCTCTGGAGAGCCGAGCCCCGTTCCCCCTGGTTCCCTTCGCACCCCCCGTCTGTGTGGGAACCCCTCAGGTGAAGGGGAACCCCTGAGGGGGTCCGTGGGCCGCTCGGCCGGGCTCTCCCGCTCTCACCTCCCGCAGCGCGGTCTCGAACTCGCGGTCGCTCCTGCAGCCCTGCTCCCGCAGCGCCTGCAACATACGGGGCCCGTCACCCGCCGCCCGGCCCCGGCCGCCGCCGTGCCCGGCTGGGGGTGCCCCCGCCCCGCCGTTACCCGCCCGTGCTCGCGGCGGAGCTGCGCCTCGTCCCGGTACCGGACGTGCAGCCCGTAGCGCCCCACGAAGATGTTGTCGGAGAAGAAGCAGGCGCAGGCCAGGAACGGGCGGCCCGCGGACATGTTTCCCGCCGGCAGCCGGGGCAGGAGGCACCTGGGGTGGGTCCCGCCGCCAAATGGCTCCGCCGCACCGCGGGGAGCGCCGCTTCCGGCCGAGCGGGCGTGAGGGAGGGCTCGTCGGCAAATTCCGAACTGGGAGAAAAACGAGGGTAGGTGAAACTTGCCCGGTTTTTTCCAGTTTTGGGGGGTTTTTTGGTCACCTCGGTGGCGGCGCCACGGCCGGGACAGCCGCTCCGTTGGCGGGGGTTGGTGTTGCTGGGGAGCGGGGCCGGGTCTACTCGAGACGGCAGCGGCCGCACAGGGTTGTTTGCAGACGGTCCCTCCGAGCCAGCGCCGTGCCCGCGCCCGGGCGCGCTGCCGCTGTGCGCGCGGGGCGGGGGCGCGCGGGGCGGGGCCAGCGCCGGGCCCGCCCGGCCCATGCTGGCCATGGACTCGGCGCTGCAGGTGGCCGAGGAGGAGGTGGTGGCGGCCGAGCCGTGCGGCCCCAGCAGCAAGTTCGAGGACATTTACCGGCTGCTGGCCGAGGGCTGCTTCCCGCCCAGCTTCTGCTCCATCAAGAGGAAGAACCTCAAGCGCTACGCGCAGAAATTCGTCGTCGACGGTGGGGACCCGAGCGGCACCGCGGGACAGCCCGGGCGGGGCGGGGGGACCCGGCGGCAGCGCCCGCCGTGCCCTTGGCCGTGGCCTCCGCGGGGGGAGCACAGTGACAGGGACAGTGACAATGACCGTGACCCGCTGCGGGAAGGCAAAGGGAGCCGGGCCCCCAGCTGTGCCCTCCCCGCAGCACGGGGGCTGTGTGGCTTTTGTACTGGAGACCCCCACGATAAGAAATCCCTTGAGGTGCTGGAGCGAGTGGAGAGAAGGGAACGGAGCTGGTGAGGGGCTGGAGCACAATGTGATGGAGCGGCTGAGGGACCTGGGGGGTTCAGCTGGAGAACAGGAGCTGAGGGGAGACCTTCTGATCTCTGAACTGCCTGAAAGGAGCTTGGAGCCAGGGGAGTCGGGCTCTGCTCCCCAGGAACAAGCGCCAGGAGCAGAGGAAACGGCCTCAAGTTGCGCCAGGGGAGGTTGAGGTTGGATCTGGGAACAATTTCTTCCCCAAGGGGCTGTGGGGCATTGGAACAGGCTGCCCAGGGCAGAGCTGGAGTCACCAGCCCTGGAGGGCTGGACAGACAGAGATGAGGATCTCAGGGATGTGGGTTAGTGCCAGGGGTGGGTTAAGAGTTGATGATCTTGAGGGTCTTTTCCAACCAAAATGATTCTGTGATTTATCACCCTTTGCAGAGAGTCAGCCCCGGGATGCACCGTGACTGGTACCCACTGCCCCTGTGCTGCTGTCGCTGGGCATGGGCATGGGCATCACTTTTGGGGCGCAGAGCGGGGATCTCAGCAACCTGGGGTGGCAGCAGCGCACAGTGGGCTGGGTAGGACAGCGATGGCTGCTGGAGACCCAGGTGGCTTTATTGTGGCAGAGGGTTTCGCTTAGCTCTGGGTGCAGAAAAGAGGCCGCTGGGTTTATTTGGGGGTGATTGCAGTTTAGCAGCTTCTCCAGAGGTGTTGCTGAAGCTCCCAAGGCCACAGTTCCCCTTTGCTGTGTCTCAACTGTTCTTCCCACTGTAGAAAATGACCCTTTCACTGGCACTGATGAGCTGAAAGGAACATGGTTTAGATAAACCTCTCACATCCACAGGCGGCTGCCTCTACTATGTGGGACCCAAGAAGGAGGAAAAGCGGGAGGTGATTGTGGATCCCGAACGGAGGCGTCAGGTCTTTCTGGAAAGCCATTTCACCGAAATTGGGAACCACCTGGGCCAGAAGAAGACCGTGCACCGGATTCAGAGCCGGTACTACTGGCTGGGGATTGTGAAGGATGTGGTGGACTGGGTAAGTTGAGAGCACTGACGGTGTGAGCGACACCGGTATTTCCCAGGATGTTCAGGCAGCAGCACCCAGTGGGCAGCTAGAAGAGCCCTGATGCAGGGATGATCTTGTTTCTAGTGCCTGTTGCTTTGATGCACTAAGTAACTCTGCAGGTGAAACTGTTGGAACGTCCCGAGGCAGCTGGATAGATTGGATGTCTTTCCCCTGAGCGTCAGGAACCCTGCGCAGGTAGGTGTCCTTGTGCAGGGCAGTTCTGGCCAATGCGGGGTTGTTTCGGAAGAGTGTTGCTGGGTTCAGCTTTGAGCAGGCTGGATTCCTGCCAGAGCTGCCAGTTCCCTAAACTCCAGTAAGGGGAGGAGCTCAGTGTTTCCCCTGGCTCTCCACAGCTGCTTTTAACCTGTTTTATTGCCAAACGTTCCCTGCAGCAGAGCTCTGCAAGACTGTGGTTGCATTGCACGGTCCAAGCAGCCCGTGCTCCTCCGGCATCCTAGGGCTGATGATTTTTCTTGCCAGCAGAAGTTTAAAATACAGTAAATATTTGCCTAGGAACAGGGTGATAAATGTCTTAGCTATAGGCCACGTTGTGAAAATTGTGCCAGAGAAAGCTGTCGGGTGAGTTCTGTGAAAGGAGAGCTGTGTCAGCCTCTTGTGTTTTGTCGTCTTTTTCGTGCGCCCCACTATTTTAACTGGGTAGAAGGGAGCTGCTCAGACGTGATGTCCCTCTCATCCCTTCATAACCTGTCCAGTCTGAATCTGACAGAATTCATCAGCTTATTTTAAAGTCCTTTGATAAGTCTTCTCCCTTTCCAGATCAAAATGTGTGAAACGTGCCAGAACGCAGAGCACAACAAGACTGTATCGCGGAAAGCAAGGCCTGTCAAAGTGGAGTCACCCTGGGAGGTGCTGGGATTAGACATTCACGGTGAGTGTTTGCGGCTGATAGGCAGTTTTTTCAAGGCTTCCACACTGGCTGTCGGGAAACGTGACAGGCTGACTGCTGTGTGTGAGTGGAAGTACCTTCCTCTGAGGCGAGGAGGTGCCAGGGCGGCCACAGCAGCCGCCCGAGGCGCAGCCTGATCCGCTGGCTGGCTCAGCTCCCTCTCTACACACAACGGGAGCTGTGGGCATGCGTTACTTCCCAGAACTGAGGCTGCGGTGGGTGTATTTTTGCTGACAAAGGTCACAGAAATGCACTGGCCGAATGACATTGCGGAAGAGAGCCGTGCTCATTTTCACAGTCATTGTTTTGCTGGGCTGGGTTTTTAACTTTCCTCATTCGGGTGATATTATGGCATCACACTGATTTTTCGTGACGCTTGTTGACGCAGGACCTTTTCCTGAGACGAGCCAGAGCAATACACATGTCCTCCTTGTGACCGACTACTTCACTAAGTGGGTTGAGGCAGCTCCTCTGCAGAAGAAAGATCCCTTAGCAGTGGCTAAAGCCTTGGCTACAATTTTTTACAGGTGGGCTCTTCTGCTTTTGGTTACATTGCACCTCTGGTGAGATGGGGCACACTGGGATGTGTGTTGCAACGTCCGTGAGATGGTTCCCACAAGAGCAGGAGGTCTCCCTTTTGGCAAGAGAGGCCGTGCAGCCTCTCAGCTGCTCTTTACAAGGTTCTTGGGAGTAGCCTGTTCTCTTCTTATCAGGGAAGGGGAGAAAGAGGTAGAAGCGGTTCTCTAAGTAGCTCCAAGGCCAAAAGAGCTGGTGCCCCCATTGTCTGCAGAAGTTTTAAGCCACCCCCCTGCCCAGAAAGTTTGTGCTCACATGGTACATGTCACCACATGACATTGTCCTTGTGGAAAGTGCATGTGGCCAGCAGAGGTTTGCGTTCAGGGCGAGAAACTTTGCTTGTTTTTTCTGCTGCCTTATCATTCCAAAGCAAACAGGCTTGGCCGTTTTGGAATGGGTGTAGCCAGCAGACCGCTCTCTGCTCCTGGGGAGGTGAGCACCAGCTCCACTGGAAGCCTCTGTCCATTTTGTGTCCCATTTCTCATGTGGTTTGAACTTCCCTAGCTCTACCCTGCAGCTGATGGAGTAAAACCAGTTGCGTGTCCTCTTTTATTCAGGTTTGGAGCATCCAAGAACATTTATGCTGGTCAGACGTGGGACTTCTGTGAGGAGGTAAGTCTGGTGCTGGATCATTTCGGGAAAAGCAACGTGATCTTGAGCAGGATTTTTGGGCAGTGGGACCCGAAGGCAGAGCCGCAGTGTGCTGTCAAGGAGCTGATGCTGTCTTCTCCCTGCCCCAGCCCTGTTGCCAGCAGCAGATTATTTGCCGGTGGTCTCACTGTGTTAGGGATTTAAGGTTGCGGCTCTGTGGTGTGAGTCCTCCAGCCACGCTGCTGCCATCCTGCTCGGAAAGGAAGGTCCTGTGAGACCCTGAGATTCCTGACCCACCCTGGGATTAACCCAGCTTCCCAGTGCCACGTGAAGCCTCAAGCACAGCAACAGTCATTGCAGAACATTTTGTCAGGCTCTCACTTTTCTGGGGAGCTTTTTCTGCTGAGCAGCACAGGGACAGTGCCGTGACCGTGAGCCCCTGCCTTTACAGGTCAGCCGGCATTTGTGCGAGCGCTGGAACATCTCGCAGATCCTCACTCCCGCGGACCCTGCAGACTGCGCAGGCCTGGATGACCGCAGCGCCGAGGTGCTCAAATCCTCCATCTGCAGCGTGGTGAACGAGAAGCCCAGCGAATGGGACACCCACCTCGACCCTGTGCTCTTTGATTTCCGCACCTCGGTCAACTCCGTCACGAAGTACACCCCCTTTTTCCTCATGTTCAACAGATACGTGTGCCTGTCGTCTGAGGTAACTTCTTGACAAAGGAGAGCCTGGTAGGTGGTTTGCTGCTGGTGCGGTTGCAGGGTGACACCCAGATATCTGTTTCTTGCAGGTGGGTTTTGTCAAGGACTCCAAAGAGCAGGGAGCTAACTCCGGTAAGGCAGACGGCCTCCCACCATTCACGGCCGCAGTTCAGGAGCAGCAGAACGCGGTGAAAGAAATTGTAAGTCTTAGAGTGCCTTGAAATCATTTTGCAGCTGAGCTCCCCGCAGGGTCACTTGCCCCAGGCTGTGTGAGGGACAGGAGGGATTTGCCGCTGTGATGATCGTGCCACAGCATGTTCCTGCTCAGGCACTCAGAGCCCCTGGCCCCAGTTGTCCAGAAATGCCACCTCACAGGTGTCCTTTGCCTGCTCTGTCTTGTCACTGGACACAGCAGGCAGCTGACAGGCTCGAGTGTGGCAGGGAGCCGTGTGTCCCGCTGGGCAGGAGTTAGGCAGAAGCTGGTTAAGCTCTTGCCTGAGACTCCACAGGCCTGGCCTGGGAGAAGAGGTGGCTGCTGGCACCTCAGTATGTGCCCAGGGCAGCAGGAGCAGAGTTGTACCCTCTGAGCTGACACTGTTTGGAGCCACGTGAAGCTGGTGGTGTTGCTGCTCAGAGCTGGGTGATGAAACACGAGGGACTGGCTTACACTGTCACGGCTAATGAGAGCTGCGCCCAGCACCTGCCTTGTCATCTGCATCTCAAATCAGCCAAGGGTGTCTGTCCTTAAGCAGGGACAAAAAGCCTTTAGGGACACACTGTGTAATTAAGAATGTTAGAAGTAACCCTGCCCCAAAATGGGAGGAGATAAACTGGGAAGGTTGGGGCTGCCATGGAGGCAAGTGGCCCAGTGGGCACAGCTGGGTTTGGGGAGCAAGGCCAGTATTCTGTTCCTGAGTGTCTCTGCCACGCTAGCTGACCTTGGGCAAGTTCATTTTGTCTCTCCATTTCTTATTTTGCTGACTTGAAAAATGACCTCAGTGTCCCCTGCGAAGTGCTTGTGCCAAAAAATAATAGACAAGGCTCAAGTGCTTTGTTTGCTCTGTCGTTTCTTAGACTCAGTCGGGGTTATGTGGTCCTCTCTGATCCCACCTGGACTGTGATTCTTCTTGCCAGGGAACAGCAGCAGTAAAACGGGACAGAAGGGAGGAGGCCTGGGAGGTGGGCATGCGGGATCTGTTCCCCGTGGATCCCTTTGGCAGCTCGGGATCAGCAGCTCAGCTCCCCTTTGTGCAGTGGAGATGCACAGTGTGGCACAGGGCAGCCAGAGCTCTGGGTAATGCCAAAGCATCCTGCCCTGTCTGTGAGGGCACTTCTGGTGTCCAGGTCACTGGCACCCACCCGCAGACAGGCCAGGTTTGGGGCTGTAATTAACAGGCGGTGATTAAAAGCTTAGTTTGGCTCTGTGTTACTCCAGCCTCAATCCGCTTCTGCCCTCTACTGATGGAGAAGTAACAGCTCTTCTGAGCCCAGCCATGAAATCATGGTTTCTTAAAGTCTCCTAGTCTGGGCTTAGTGAGAATAAGGCTGAAAAGACCTTGCTTAGTCCCTCCCCTGCCCTGGGGTGCAAGGAGCTGAGCTGGCGCTTGCTGGCACAGCCTGGCCTTGCCAAGCCAAGTTTTGCACACTGCAGTGCCAACTCACTGCCCGAGCTCACGTGAGATGGCTGCGAGTTGATCTTTAATCAGCATCTCGAGGCCGAACCCAAGTAATCTGCTTCGCAGGTGATCGCCAACATGACGGCAGCCTACAAGCAGGGGCGGAAGAGCGTGAAAAGGAAAAGCCGGGGCCTGCCCTCTCTTGCCTTCAAAGTGGAAGACAATGTGTTTGGGGACAGCGCTGCCACCTCTCTGAAGAAGCTGAAGAAGGGGCAGTTTGTGTCGTTTCAGATCGAGACGGTCCTGCCGCCCGAGCAGAGTTTGTCTGGCCTGAAGAACACCAGTTAGTCTCTGGGGCTTTTTCAGGGGTCCTGCGGGGCTGGGGACAGTAGCACGGACTGTCCCTGAGGTTTGTGGCCCAGCTGCCTGGGAGACCAGGGCACAGATGTGCCCGCCCTGCCCTGGGGGAAAGGAAGGAGAAGGTGCAGACAAAGGTGTCTGTTCAGTCTCTTCCCAGTCCAGCTTTGCCCTTGGACCATCGCTCCGACCGAGGGAGGTGGCACCATCCAGCCTCCTTTACGTTTTGGACTACGGTGTGGAAACTGCCCCTTTGGGAGCAATTGTGTCAACACCCGGGGGGTGATCTGGGTGCATATGAGAACCAGAGACTAGACCTGGCTTTAGCTAGATTGCAGCTTGTTTCCTACAAGTTAAACCTGTCCTCCCCACGGTTCCCTTGAACCGGGAGGAGTCAGGCCAGGTCTGACGGCATTCCCGGTGGACATGGGAATGGCTTGAAGTGAGCTTTCTTTTTTTTTTAGTTTTAAGCACTAATTAGCAGAAATAAAATTGACAATAGAAAGTGGGTATTTTAAATTTTGGTTATCCAGGCAGAGAAAAATGAATTTTCCCTTTTTAATGTTGCCATTCCATTCTCTCTAGAAACTGAATGAATTCTAGGAATCCTGCGGGCTGTTCCTGCACTGGTGAGGGTTATAGGCGTGTTTTTAAGCCCAGTGGTCCAAAAATGCAGGAAAATGAGGATAATGACACCCATTAGTTCCTCTGTCTATATATGTGCTGGATGCACAGATGCCGCCCAGGGAGCAGCTTGAGCGCTGCCATCCCTGTGGAGCTGCCACAGCAATTTCAAGGGGGAAAAATAACTTAAAAGCTGGATTTCTTGAAACTGCATCCCTCATCGTGTTAGGGGTTAATTTAAACCCCTGTGGAACCCCTGTTTAGGGGTTAATTTAGAACCATGTCAAACCCCTATTTAGGAATTAATTTAAAGAAAATAAAAAGGATGTTGAGCCCTTGTCCTGGTTGCTTTTGAAGCCAAGTCGTGTGTTGTATTTTTCTCCCTCTGCTGCAGAAATTAAATAAAACCGATAAAGATAAAAATTTTTTAAATAATGTGTTTTTTTGGGGAAAAATAAATATATATATATGTGTCTGTGTGTGTGTGTATATATATATGTGTGTGTATATATATGTGTATACATATATGTGTGTGTGTGTATATATATATATATATATGTGTATTTTCTAAAGCGGGGGAAAGCCTGGGGCTGGTCAGGGCAGGGGTTGCCCAGGCCGGTACCGGGGAACACCGGGCCCCCCGTTGCCGCCCTGTCCCGTTAACGGGTGGGAGAGGGCGGAGCCAGGACCGCGCCGCAGCGAGGGGGCGTGGTCATGGGCGGAGCCACATCATAAGCCCCGCCCCTTGCCGACCTTGTTCCCGGGACGCGCCGCCGCCCGCTCGCACCGCGCCGGTGTCCGTTGGTGCCCCCGCCGCCGGTAAGAGCCCGTCCGGGCGGGTCGGGAGCGAGTTGCCCTTGGTCGGTAAATGGGGGAAACGGTGTGTTTGCCCCTTCTCCTTGCTATGGCGGGTACGGCCCTCCCCGGGCGGTACCCCCGGGAGGAGCATCTCGTCCCGGGGGGAGGCAGGGAGGAGGTTGGGGACCTTCTGTGGAGCTGGGGACACCTTTGCGGGTGGCAGGGAGCTGTGGTGGCCGCTTCCTTCTCTTCCTCCTCCTCCTCCTTCTCCCCCGGGCCCGATCCGCGCAGCTTTGCAGCGGATGGCAGCAGCGAGCACCCTGGGAAGCGGGTCCAGCTCCTCCCTGACACCGCTGCTCCACTTTGCCTCCATCCCTCCTTCCCCCCCCACCCCACAAACCCTCTCTCACCTCCATATTGCAGCTTCTGCCCCGTTTTCCCCCACTCTTCAGTTTTTTATCCCATCTGCCCAACCACCAAGCCCCTCTCGGCCAAGGGTGCTGCTTGGCCAGTGCCCAGCGATGCCCTTTTGCCTGTGCTTTGGTTTCGGGTGGCTGTGGAGATGGCTGCGGTCACGCAGACCGGAGCATGGCCGAGCAGAGCAACCTTTGTGCTGTGCCTTCTGCACCACACACCATCATGAGCTGCTTGGCCAGCACAAATCTGAGGATCGGGCACCTCCCTTGTGCCGACACGTGGCACCCCTGGGCAAAGCACAGGAGCAGGTGAGCAGCTCGCTTGGTTTAAAGGAAATTGAGCTTTTCACCCTTTTCCATGTCAATTCAGACCCAGCCCCACCATCGCTGTCGTGGGTCAGACCCACAGGTGACAGCTGCTGTCCTGCCCCAGAGCCTCCCCTTCCCATGGGCTGCAGCTGTGGATTTCCATCCCCCTTTAAATTTCCTCCTGGGAATTTGATTTCCTCTTTTGTTGTGTTCCTGAATTGCATGCTGACAGTGCAACGGCTTTAGTGGGTTACCCCGAATTAATATTCAAGATGGCTGGGGACAGCAAGGTGTGACAGGCTGCTGTGTCTATGATTTATTCTTTTTTTGATGAGGGGAATCTGTTTCAAAGCCGAGCTGCCCTCCCTTCAGCTTTCATATGGTTTTCATCAGGTATTCAGTTTCAGATTTGTCCTGGGAAAGGTGAGAGGGACTCTCAGGTCATGAATGTCTGAGTTTAACACCTACACGGCTCTGTAGTGCAGGACACGTGGGCTGCACAGATGTCCCAGCATCACGCAGCTGCTGGGGACCTCGTGGCCCCGCAGCCACCGCAGCAAGTGGGGACAAAGTTTCCCACAAAGATGTGCAGTTCTGCTGTGGGGTTCAGGATGGGCACAGGCTTCTGGGAGGGAAGTTTGTCTTCATTTGTGCTTCTCATTTTATGAAATATTTTGGAGCTTGTGCAGCAGGGGAGTGAAGGAAGGAGCAGATAGTGGTGTCCAGGGTCAGGACAGGCTGGTGGGGACCTGGCATGGTTGTCCCCCCATCCTGCTTTCCTTTTCCCACCACCTTCCCAGAGCAAATAACAACCCTGGCCCCTTCTTCTTGCCCTGCAGCAGAGGCCGACATGACCACGTCCTCCTCGTGCTAGGGCCACTCCTACTGCCTCGGTGACCCCCCAGCCTGGTGGCGAGAATGCGCGCATGGAAGGCGGTGGCCAGCACGCTGGCACTCAGCGGGACCGATGTGGTGGTCACCACACTGCTCTACACCCATGGCCGGGGTGGCCGGGACATCCTGCAGGACCTGCGGCACTTCAACATCTTCAACTCGATGCTGGACATCTGGGGGGGCTGCCTGTACCGCAGCTGTGTGCTGCTGGGGGCTGCCATCGGGGTGGCCACCAACACGGCCTACGGCCCCCGGCGCCTCAGGGCATCGCGGACCTTCATCGCCATCGTCTGCCTCCTCATGGGCATCTACATGATGGTGAAGCTGCTGCTCTACTCGGAGGTGCGGAGGACCATCAGGGACCCCTGGTTCTGGGGGCTCTTTGCCTGGACCTACGTGGCGCTGGCGGCCACCTTTGGGCTGTGGCAGCTGCTGGCCTGTGTCACCTCCTCCCGCGAGGCGCTGGGGCCCGGCTCCGAGTCCCGCACCGAGGCGGAGGAGAGCTGTGATGGCAGCGCCCAGAGGGACAAGCGGGAGGAGGCGGCGAGTCCCACCATCCATAAACTGCTGTCCTACACCAAGCCAGACGCCTTCCTCCTGGGCATTGCCTCCTTCTTCCTCCTCGTGGCCGCTCTGGGTGAGCAAAGGGACTAGGGAGGCTGCGGTAGGGGACAAAATACACAGGGAAATTAAAGATCCCTGAGTGCCCCTAAGGGCAGAGCCTCCTGAGATATCTCATGCGACGGCCAGATATCTCCATGGTGAGGATGGGGTTGTCCACTGGCCATCGCAGTTGGAAATACATGTCCTGTGCTGATCCCACGTGGTGGGGCTGAAACCCCTTGTCCTTATGCTTGTCTGGCAGGAGAGACCTTCCTGCCCTACTACACGGGGCTGGCCATCGATGGCATCGTGGTGCAGAAGAGCATGGACCGCTTCTCCACAGCAGTGCTGGTCATGTCGCTGCTCGCCATAGGAAGGTAATTGCAGGGGCTGGTTTTGGCCCCAACCAGGAGGAGTTTGGGGTTTTCCAGCAGGAGCTCGTGGTGGTGGTGGGCACGGGCTGTCTCACCTGCTGCTGCTCCGCCAGGTCCCTGCCAGACCCCAGGCACGTGCTTTGATTTCTCTGCACTGTCACAGTGCAGAGAGGCCATGGTGGGAATCGTGAGGCCATTGCGTAGCCCTGCACATCTGCTGGTGGTGGGACAGCAGGAGCAGACACAGGATGGGCTCCCTGGGGAACGGTATAATAGAATCACAGAATAGTTTGGGTTGAAGGGACCTTCAAAGTTCATACAGTGCCCCCCCTGCCATGAGCAGGGACATCTGCACCAGCTCAGGTTGCTCAGAGCCCCGTCCAGCCTGGCCTGGGATGTCTCAGGGATGGTTCATCCACCACCTCTCTGGCCAACCTGGGCCAGGCTCTCACCACCCTCAGGGGCAACAATTCCTTCCTCATGTCCAGCCTGAATCTCCCCTCTTTTAGTTTAAAACCATCAGCCCTTGTCCTATCACAACAGGCCCTGCTCAAAAGTCTGTCCCCATCTTTCTTATTTGCTCCTTTTAAGCATTGAAAGGTGCAATAAGGTCTTCCCGGAGCTTCTCCAGGCTGAACACCCCCAGATCTCTTGGCCTGTCCTCCCAGCCCTTGGATCATTTTCATGGCCTCCTCTGGACCTTCTCCAACCCTGCAGGGTTGTGTCCCCTGCCGAAGCTTGTCACTATAGCATTAGCACCAGCTGTCCCCATGCTGGTAGCACCCAGAGGAGGTGTGGGTTGGTTTAGACATCACTTCCCCAGGGTGGAAAGTGGTACCAGCACAGCATTGCCCAAAGGCCTTGGCCCGAGCGTCGGGTTGTTTGTGTTGCTGAGGAGCGGGTTTCGTGTCCATTGGTCTATAACGTTTCTTATCTGCAATTAGCTCATTTGCCGCAGGTATCCGGGGCGGTGTTTTTACACTCATATTTGCAAGACTGAATATTCGCCTTCGCAACTGCCTCTTCAGGTCGCTGGTGGCTCAGGAGATGAGTTTCTTTGATGAGAACCGCACAGGTTGGTTCCTCTTTCCCCCAGATTTGCTCTCACCCCTCTATTCCGACCCATATTTTTTCCCCTGGGTTTGCCCCACCAGCACGCAGCAGATTGGGGGCAGCCAGGGACAGCACCCAAATGCTCATGGTTAGAAACAACAACAGAAAACTCTTTGGGGTACTTCCCACCGTGGGGTTGGGACAGGATTGCCCAGCGCCCTGGGGATGTCCCATGGCCACCGATCAGTCTGACATCCAGCAGCCCTGGGGCTGATTTGTTCATCTCCAGTCATCCCCAAAACACCTCCTTTCCTCCTCCCGTACCTCCCGCAGTGCCCACTGCTTGGCTGCTCTGCAGCTCTGCTCCCGGCACAGGAAACCTCAGATGTGTGAAGCTTTCTGGCCATGCTTGTGGCTTTCCTTGCTTGTCACTCTGTCCTGTCCCAGTCTGTGCCACTCTGGTGTGGTCCCAGTCTGCTGTAACTTTTCCCACATCTAATTTCTTCTCGGTGATATTTTTAGTTTTGAGGCTGTTGCCATATTTAGCAATTGCCCTGGTAGCTGAGGACACCAGAGATGTTACTGTAAGTGGGATACAAGTAACCCTGGACTAACACACACAAGTGTGGAAGTTCAGCTGGACTCATAGAATCATAGAGTGGTTTGGGTTGGAAGGAACCTTCAAGGGTCATCTAGTCCAACCCCCAAACACAGGCCTAGTATTTAGGAATTCAGGGTGATGTTTGCTGGCTGGCTGGAACCAACATTTGGTTCCACCAAAGGACACCACAGGAGCTTTACCCCTTGGTGGCTCTTCTGGCCCCTGGCATGGGACGTGGGACATGGCTCAACAGTGACTTGCGGTGGTGACATGTCCCTGCTCTTCCCCTCCCCATCCCCTCGTTACTGCAGGGGACATCATCTCCCGCCTGACATCGGACACGACCATCGTGAGTGACCTGGTCTCCCAGAACATCAACATCTTCCTGCGCAATGTGGTGAAGGCCACGGGGGTGATCTTCTTCATGTTCAGCCTCTCCTGGAAGCTCTCGCTCGTCACCTTCATGGGCTTCCCTATCATCATGCTAGTGTCCGATGTCTATGGGAAGTACTACCAGGTAGGCAGGAGAAGCCACGGTGTGCCGCAACGCTGGGCTGTTCCCCTTGTGAAGCCATCGTGGAGGCTTGGGGTGGCCTTGGAGCTGGTGGGGCTGATGCTCAGGTGCTTTGCTGCTGGCAGTGGGGCAGAATGACAGCATTAAACCTGTATGGAAAGATAAGCATAGCCTTGGCTTTTACCTTGCTTCATGCTCAAGAGTTGAAGCACCTCAGGTCTGACAGGAGAGGTGGCTTGGCCATGGGATGTCCCGTATGTGCCTGTCTGTCCTCATGCAATCTGTCCACTCCCCTCCCTTTGGAGTGACTCGAGTGCGGTTAAACCCAGTGCCAAGCTCTGCCTAGGGCTAGCGTGGGCCAAGGGCTAATGCTATGTCCCATGGCCCATGCGAGACCTGTCCCTGTCTTGGAAACTGGGCTTCTGGGCTGGCATGTCCTATCAGGGCACTGGGAGCAGAAGCTCAGCTTCCCAAGTGGCCACAGCCACAGCACTTCTGCTCCTGCAGCTGAAGTCCCTCCTTGGGGACAGCACAACAAATCCCTTCTCCTCACAGCACAACATCCCGAAGCATGGGATGTATCCCAGTATTCAGCCTCGTTGCCCATAGTCTCAGAAAATGTCACCGTGCCTTGTTTTGCGGAGCCCGGCAGAGCCCGGGGTGTGCAGGGAGGGGTGCTGCAGGCGCCCACTGAGCCTCCTCTGCCTCCCCCTGCAGAAGCTCTCTAAGGAGGTGCAGAATGCGCTGGCCAAGGCCAACAACACCGCCGAGGAGACCATCTCTGCCATGAAGACTGTCCGCAGCTTCGCCAACGAGGAGACGGAGGCCAACGTGTACTGGCAGAAGCTGCAGCAGGTGTATAAGCTCAACAAGCGGGAGTCCATGGCTTACACCTACTACGTCTGGTCCAGCGGGGTAGGTGGCCAGTGGTGAGGCTTCTCTACGTGTGGCTGGGGACAGGCAAGGGACGTTGCTTCGGCTCCCAAAAAGTACGTGATGCGATGCATGTGCTTCTCCAGGGAGCTTTTTGGGGTGAGCTTTTTGACGTCTGCTCCCAGTAATCCTCTGGCTCTTGATTATGATTTATTTCACTCATCAAAAAATATATTCCCATTCCCCTTAGGGCAGCACCGCATCCTGCCACCAAACAGTCTGTTTTCTCTTGCAAATAATGTAATTGATAGCCACTCAAGGTCGTGGAAAAGCCCATGTTTTGGCGTTGCTGCATTGCGTGCCTGTGCCAGCTCATCGCCGGGGCTCCGGCTGGGAAACAGCCACCGCGTTGGTTGAGCTTCTGCTCAGAAATGGAGATTTGCAGTGTGTAGGTGGTGGCAGGGGGAGGCTGCTGGGGTTTGGGGCTTTTTTGTTTGTTTTTAAACGCTTTTTCATCATTTAAGGCCAGGTGGTTTGGGGCTTCTCCTGCATTGACTGACAACTCAGCCTGTGCAAAAGCCTCACATGAGGCTGCCCTTATCTCTGTGCATTCGAGGATCGCAGCAGCCTCTGAAGGGTTTGCAGGTTATGGTGCTGTTGTGCAGCCATGGGAGACTTTGTGGCTTCCCAAGTCTGGAGGCAAAATCGGAGCTTTTTTAGCAACGTTCCTGGGCTCCCAGGTAAAGCTGGAGCACAAAGTGGGTCAGCACAGATCCCACCGAGTCAAAGGCAGCAAAAACTCTCAAAAACTGCTCCTGCAGGGCTCGTGTAAAAAGAAGCCGATGGATTTAGCACAGGCCCAGTAAGAGTCTTTCTCAGAGGGAACACAGGATCTTAAGGTCAGATTGTGGCAGAGCAATAGAAGAGGAATTTTTTTCCCCAGTATTTTTGTCTGTGTGAATTTACAGCAAATGTCCTGCAAATGTTGCACAGAGCACCAGGGCATCGCTGCTTTTCTGAGCACCCCGGGCAGGATGGAACAAAACCAGCTGAATAAAGGCAGGGGCTGCTCTTTGTCATATCAGAGCTGATCTGTCTCTTTTCTGGAGTAGCTGGTACCCCCCTGATTTCAGGCTGGAGCTGAGGTTATGCTTCAGGAACTTGTACATGCAAAGAGGATTTTTCGCATTAACTTTTGGCTCGATTTAGTGCTCTAAATTAAAATGTGTTTAACTCTAACCCTAATCCTAACCATAACCCTAACCTAACCCTGACCCTGACCATAACCCTGATGCTAACCCTAACCTAAGTTTAACCCTAACCCTGACCCTAAGCTAACCCTGACCCTGACCATAAGTGGTGAGGTGACTGCACGTGTCAGATAATTTGAGTGTAGATTATTACACTGAAGGACATTAGTCCAAGAGAAACGTTCACGAGATGCTCTGTTATTTAAGATAAATTCTCTCTCCTTGGCTCTTGCCCGTCTGGACTTGGGTTTTGTTAAAAGACGCCAGCCCAGCTCCTTAAATCAGCCCATGTACTTGAGTTGTTTTTCCCTTCTCACACTGGTGCTCACTGCTGGGGCTGTCAGCTGTCAGGGATGCTCCATTCGGGGCTCAAAGAATAAATGTCAGCACATAAATTGTGGGCTGTTGTGTGAGTAATTACAAATACACCAAAATATCTGTTGTCCTTGCTGATTTTTTGGGGTGTTTTCTTGCTTTCAGCTGACTCTCCTGGTGGTCCAGGTCAGCATCCTTTACTACGGTGGGCACCTGGTGATCTCGGAGCAAATGACAAGCGGGAACCTGATATCGTTCATCATTTATGAGTTCGTTTTAGGAGACTGCATGGAGGTGAGTCTGTTTTACCCCCCGGGCTACCCAGTATCAAGACAATATTTGTCTTCTAGAAGGTCCCAGGGCAGCCGCAGGGTGTTGGGTTCCCTGAGACACGTTTCCTTGGTGGCTTTGTGCACTCATGGGCTGGTTCTCCAATCCTGCTGTGGCTTCTCACTCTGAACATGCCCAAAACAGCTCATCCCCCAATAAGGCGACTGGGACCAAAGGGGCCAGGCTGATCCGGCCGAAGGGCAGAATCCTGGCTGCCTCCCAAGCACGTTTCTTGGCGTGAAGGATGCAGGGATTACGAAGCTGCCTGTTAAATTTCAGGCTTTATTAAAAACTTAGTTATATTGCTTCTTTTTTTTCCTTCTCCCCTGGAATAGGCTGCAAGCTGCTGTGTTGGCAGCATGTTAGCAAGATGGGATTGTGGGTGGGAGGGTAGAGCCCACCCAGGGCTGCCTTCCCCTTGCAAAGGCGTAAGCTTGGCTAATCGAGGCAGAAACGATCAAACTGAGGTTTCCTCGCAGCCAAGCGTGGTTTCGGCGGCATTTCAGCCTTTGTGGAGTGGCAGAGCTGGAGGCAGCTCGCCCAGCTCTCGCCATCTGTTTGATGACTGCATGCTCTGGTGGTGTTTCCAGGCTGTGTTTTTGGTGTGAGTTTGGTTTGGGTTTTTTTTCCCCTCCTGATGGGAGGGGCAGTTGCAGTACATGCTGCTCTGAAGCTCTGGGTTTAATATTGCAAAGAGCCGACGTGACAGTGGGTTATGCCAGGGAAGCTGGTGTCAGAATGCAGAGGTTGTAGTTGTGAAAGCACAAAGGTAGATCCACCAGGACCATATTCTGGCAGGAACAGCCATACCAGCTGCCTAGAAAGGTCCAGCCTGAAGCTGCTGTGTGTTTGGGACACGTGCTGGGGAATGAGCCAGCACCTTTGGGGCCGAGGTGATGTGCTGCTGTACATGAACCTGGTTTAACCATTGGCTTAGGAAGCTGCTGACCTTGAGCAGGGAAAGATGAGTGCAGGATTTTGTTGGAATTTCTTCCCCGAAAGTGTTGTCGGGCATTGGAACAGGCTGCCCAGGGAAGTGGTAGAGTCACCATCCCTGCAGGGGTTTAAAAGACGTGTAGATGAGGTTCTTGGGGACATAGTTTAGTGACAGTGTTAGGTTAAGAGTTGGACTGGATGATCTTGGAGGTCTCTTCCAACCAAAGTGATTCTGTGATCCTACGATTGACTTTTCCATCCCATGGGAGGTCTCACCATTGCCTCTTCCCTTCCAGTCCGTCGGCTCCGTCTACAGCGGCCTGATGCAGGGAGTGGGAGCTGCCGAGAAGGTGTTTGAGTTCATCGACCGCAAGCCAACAATGGTGAATGACGGGTCCCTGGCCCCAGACCATGTGGACGGGAAGGTGGAGTTCAGAAACGTGACGTTTTCCTACCGCACTCGCTCCTCAACGCAGGTGCTGGAGGTGAGCCCCGCGGGTGCAGGGCGCTCCCCACCACGAGGCAGCACGCGCTGCTTCTGCATCGTGGCCAGAACCCTTCCCCAGCCCATGGGAAATGTCACCTGCCTTTAGAGATGCGTAAAGGCGAGCTCAACAGCACGCTGGAAAAGAGATTATATGGAACAGCGGGTGTTTAGGGCCAGCCTTTCTTACAAGGAATGAGATTTATTAATAAAACCCTTGTTCCCCGCTCAGGCATGGTGCAGGGCTTTGTGCCAAGCTGTCGCAGACGGTTTCCATGAGAGGAGGGTTGGGGGCAGGGGGGAGCAGCAAAGAGGTTAGTTTGCTTTGCAGTGTTTAGAGATCCTGCTGTGTCAGGCAAATTTGAAGCAATTTTGGAGGCTTCTTGCTTCCTCAGAGCCAGGAGAGATGGCTGACGTGGCATGTCACCAAGGTAGGGGATCACCATGGCCAGATTTTGGGTCCCATTTTTGCATAGAGCCTGAGCAACTGCCCTGGGACAAGCCAGGACATGAACCTGCTCTCCTGTCTGTGTTGCAGAATGTGTCCTTCATCCTGCACCCCGGCAAAGTGACGGCGCTGGTGGGTCCTTCGGGAAGTGGGAAAAGCTCCTGTGTCAACATCTTGGAGAACTTCTACCCTCTGCAAGACGGGCAGGTGCTGCTGGACGGGCGTCCCATTAACATGTACGATCACAAGTACCTGCACTCCGTGGTACGAGCGCCTGATACGTGTATTCGAGCTGTGGCCTGCCGCGATCAGAGGGGATGGATGGTAGCGTTGCGTGGTGCTTTGGATTTGATCTGGCAACTCCTGAAATGTCCAGAAAGCTGGAGGTGATCCAGGAAATGAATGCAGATATTCTGTGGGGGTGGAAGTGAGAGGAATGGAGGGTGGTTTCACGGGGAGGGGGGAAATCTTCCAAAAACAGAACAAGAAACATGTTTTGTTTGGTATTTTTTGGCCAACACAGTAGAAATATGTTTTTGGTTGTTGGATTAATTATCGTCTAAACTGGGTTTGGAAAAAAGGTTTTGCGTTCCTCCAGCACCTTCTGCCTTAAGATCTGAAAGTAATTCTCAGCTAATGGGGAGTTAAAGCTCTCAGGATCCAGGCGGCAGCTGGAGCACCGGAGGGACTGGGTGGTTTGCCCAGGAGAGGGGTCTGGGCCCCTTGATTCTCATCCGTTTGTCAGCACAGATCAGCCTTCATCTCCTCTGCAAGTAACTGCTGCCTTTCTTTGCTCCCAGAGCAAATGTCCTCATCAGTCAGCAGGAAAACCTAAAAACAATTGATCAGAGACAGGCTGGAAAGCCAAAGCCCATGTAACTAATTTACATTCCCTGCCCACACTGAGTGAAAATTAAAAGACAAGCTGGTCTTGCTGTTTAGAAAGCCCAGTGTGGTGTTAGGAGCGTGGGGAGAAGTCAATTAAAATATCATGTCTTACTGGCTCTCTTCATGATCAGTTCTGAGCAATAATTTGGAGGGTTCAGTTTATTTCAATATGGAGTGTTTGACAGAGCAGGCGGAATGTGAGAGCGAGGAACAACGGCTGGAAGGTAGGACAGGGAGGCTGTTGCTAAGCGATTTGGGAATTGCAGCAGCTATGTCCCTAACTTGCTAATTTTGGATTAAAAGATTCAGGAGGGCTCATTCTTTTGGCCCAAGCATGATTACTGGTCTTGACTGGAAGATCAGCCAGACCCTGGAACAGGGTCTCCCCAGCGTGCCCTGTCCCAGCAACTGGTTTCCCATACTGGGAAGAGCAAACAGTGATGGGAATGACAGGTCTTGGAGAAGGAAGCCTGTCCCAGATGCCAGTGTACCAGAATTGCATTGGTTTTCTTTCCTATGAAATCGTTTCCCAGCAAATGACGCAAAATGGGCTGGGGCTGTCAGTGTGCACCCCATCGTTAGTATCCTCATTAGAAGCTCACACTGAGGCACTTCTATATCTCGGTTTAATGGTGAGGCTCTGCCCACTGGAGTCCTTCCCCAGCAGGAACAAATGCCGATGATCCAAGATGCCACTGGCACGTGTTCTGCTCCCAACCCCTTGCTCTTCCCTCCTGTTCTGCAGATCTCCCTGGTGAGCCAAGAGCCGGTGCTGTTCGCCCGCTCGATTGCGGATAATATTTCTTACGGCTTAACCTCGGCCTCCTTCGAGTCGGTTGTCCAGGCTGCCCAGAAGGCCAACGCGCATGGCTTCATCACCGAGTTACAAGACGGCTACCACACAGGTACCAAAATCCTAAAAATATTGCCTAGGGAAAGCAGAGACTCTCCCCTCAGGTGAAAAGTCAGGCAGGTAGTGATGGACACGAGTCTTGTGGTGACGTAAGGATGGTTCCATGGAGGGGTGCAGCTGCCTTAACTCATTTAAACTGCTGTGCTAAGTGAGCAGAAGCATTTACCTCGTCTTTGCTTCAAAGCGTGACACCACTCTGAAGCTGCTTGGCTGGGAGGTGAACTTGACGGCAGCTCTTGGTTTTGATTTTTGAGCCCTTCCTCTCTCCTTTGACCCAACAGAGGCAGGAGAAAAAGGAGCCCAGCTGTCAGGTGGCCAGAAGCAGAGAGTGGCGATTGCCAGGGCCTTGATCCGAAGCCCCCCGATCCTCATCCTGGATGAAGCCACGAGCGCGCTGGATGCGGAGAGCGAACATGCGGTGAGTAGCTGCCTCAGGCGTTTGGGCCGAAGAGGCAATTTGGGTTTGGAGGAAAGACTGTAGCTCCAGTTGCTTCCAGCCTCTGGACAAGCTTAGTCTTGACACGGTGCAATCAGAGGTTTGGGTAAGACACTAATTCCACCAGGAAGGAATTAATCTTGTCCTCATGGCACCTAATGCCTGACAAATCAGATAAGATAATCTCAGCTGATTTTTAATGTGAAAAGTGTTAATTGGCAGAGAACAGCATTGTGCAGCCTTTTAGGACAGGACATGGAGGAAGACTCTAAAAACTGGTACTGCAGCAGGCAGAGTAGGACGGCCCCAGCTAACAGGCACCAAAGAAACCACGCTGGCAGGAAAGTCCATGGGCTTCATGGTGAACTGAGCTGGTTTATCTGTCAGGGATGAGATGACCAAACAGCTCTGGCAGTGGCAGTCTGGCCTCACTGCTTTAATGACACGAGGGAGGCCAGTTCAAGGTTGAGAAGTGAGGATGTGTCTCCAGGTCTCAGAGTATGAGCGGTGCTGGTCCCCAGCGCGGGGCAGCACAAGCATCTGATCTTGGGGCAGCTCGTGGGCTCACAGGTCCTCAGCCATGCGTGTGGGATCTGATGCCAGTCCAGGGCTGGGTTTGGCTAGCCCGAGGTGTCAATGCAACGCATGGCCTGATGACCATCTGCCTGCCTTTCGACCTCAATGCTGTTTGTCTCTTGGCTGGGAAACAACTCTCTCTTGCTTTGCTGGGAGATACCCATACAACAGCCCTGCTCTTCTGAGCAGCTGCATTTACCAGGTGTTGTCTTCCTGCGGCCCATGCCAACACCTCGTGGCCTCCAAATTTGGAGCCCAGCTCTGCCGAGAACCCAGTGTGCAGGATCAGACCTGTCTGCAGATCACAGCTGCAGGCTGGCTGGACCGAGATGGTGTTTTGAGGACTGGCTGGACCAAGATGGTGTTTTGGGCTGCACAGCACAAGTGGGGATCTGGAGTGGACGTGCTGGTGCTGGTAGTGCTGCAGGGAGTCCTGTGTCCTCCATAGCCAAAGAGCAAACCTCCCATCCAGAGGTTTCCTAACCCCGACCACAAAGCTGCTGCTTTCCCTTCCAAAGCGGAGCCAGCAATACTCAGGCACTAACGCCTTTTTCCTCCTGCGCAGATTCAACAGGCGATTTACGGCGATTTGCAGAACCACACGGTGCTTGTCATCGCTCACAGGCTGAGCACTGTGGAGAAGGCACACAACATCGTTGTGCTGGACAAGGGCCGCGTGGTGCAGCAGGGCTCGCACAAGGAGCTGATGAAAGAAGAAGGAGGCCTTTATTCCAAACTGGTGCAGAGACAGATCCTGGGGCTGGAAGGGGCCGGCGCGGACGGTCACCAACCCGCAGCCCGGGGGGATTCAGCGAAGGCGCCCGGCGGGCTGGAGGAAGAGTTCAGGATAGACCATCCCGTGGCGCAGGACGATTACAACAACGTGATTCACAAGTGAGAGCGGTGGGGGCCGGCGCCCCAGACGCTTGCTGGGACACCGAGACGGGGGACGGCTTGCCAAGGGGCCAGTGCTGCAGAACGCCAGCCGCTGGCTTCCCCCGCGCACGTCCCGCACCCGTGCACACACAAACACGCACTATCGAGCTTCCTGCATCGCGGGCAGACGCCGGCTGGTTAAACAGGGAAACGGATTTATTCCAGGGAGTTGGGTCTTTAGCAATTCTCAGCGTTTCTACTGGGTTTCTTTTCTTCCTACCAGTAATTCCGACTGGGACTTTTCTCCCACTGATATGCATGTGTAACTGCTACTACCTGTAATGGATGTTAAATGCATGCACGGAGGGGAGGATTGAAAACCCCCTTCAGGAATTTCAGGGGGTGGCTTTTGTGGCTGGATAGAAAAAACAGGGACTGTAAAACAAGGTCCTGCTCCCGCTCTCAATCTCTGGGGCCACTCCACGGTCTGCTGAAGCCTGCAGGGAGCCCCCTGGCTTTGGGGAAGCTGGGTGGCTCTGGGGGCTGAGCGGGGGAGGGTTTTGCACTGAATGCCTGCGGGCTCAGGCTGATGACCATTGCTGCTGAGCTTGTACCATGTAGTAACCATCCTTGCTGGGGACCGGGAGGCAGATGTTGCTTTTAGATTTGCTCTTGGTGCTTGGTGGGTGTTTGGTTTTAAGGAGGAGAAGTCTTACCATAGTTGGGTTAGATTCTGGGGGTTTTGGCTCAGGTTCGGGGTTTTTTTTAATATATATTTATGCGCACTGTGCAATGTCTGTCTGGCTCCAGCATCCACTGAAAATTGGTCCGTTATTTCAGAATTATTTTTTTTTTAACTCACAACCCCGGTGCTGGTTTGAAATAAAAACACTACTAAAGACAGGCATAAAATACTAAAAGACAGCACTTTATCAATCCCACCAAAGCTTTGTTCAGCTTCAGGCCACGCTAGCGACTTCACTGCATGGGGAATCCGTACAGTCACTTTCCTTGAAGTCCTGCCTGAACACTAAAATGTGTTTCTTTGAATATTGTTAACTTTTAGTATGAGAGATAGAAAGAAATATGTGGCTCCTAGTCCTTTGGATTAATGGCTCTGGCTTAGTCATGTTATCTTGCCATAGACTGGTGAAGAAACCTCTGCAGCCAGGTGGGTGCTATTGAAAAATAGCATTTACACAGGGAAGATTGACTTCAGACTGTGCATAGTTAAGAAATGATCTCAAGCACTTTAGCTCTCATGTTTTCCAGTATTTGAATGCTGCTGTGTTTTACTTTTCAGCAGTTTTGCATTTTTGTTCTTGGCAATGTTTTGGTTTTGTTTAGTGCTGTTTCACAAACTCTTTAGTGTCCTTGAGGAGGGATGCTCAAAAAATAAAATACTACCTCTGCCACTCGACATCGAGCCAATCTAGTGGGGGTGTTTTCTCATTCAGGGTTTTCAATGTAAAGTTCATCTGAGATGATGGCTGAATACAGCTACACATGCTACGGCTCCCTCACGGGGAATAACAAGAAGAACCTACAGAGAATTAGGTATGTAAAAGACCAGCATCTGATGATGACTATGAGCCATAGCAGTAGGTATAACCTGTTTAAGAACTTGTTTTCATCCGGGATCCCATCCGGAAATCAGCCTCACACGAAAGGACAGGCAGACTAACCCGTTCTCAAAGTACAGTGCTTTGCAACTGGAATCCTTTTCTGCTGCTTGCTTTTGCGATACGATAAAAATCAGTGTCTAGGAAGAATGAGAGCTCTCTGGCTTATCTCCCCCCACTTAGGAAACCCCTGTTGTGCACGGCAGGCTCACTGAAATCACTCCTCAGTTCATCACCTCAGCAAACGGCCACGCATTCCTGCCTGATGAAAACGTGGCTGTGGGTATGAAGAGGCTGGGGGTTCCACCCAGTGCCAGAGGGCAAGCGATTCATTCTGCATTTTTATCAGTACCTGTGAGCAGAATGTGGCCAGTGGTTCATAGCAGCGGAATTAATTTCTGCTTAATTAAAAAACTGGGGGGGGAACTAGGAAAGCCGACTTACCTGAGGAAGTGCTGGTATGACGATGCTCATTAGCACAAGAGATGCCAGAAAAGAGAATTGGATCGTATTGTGTGTGTCCCTCTCGGGCAGTGCTGCAAAAACGGCATCTGGAGGATACAGCTGGATTATTTTTATTGTGAAGAGGACAGTGGATCCCAGGAAGGGAGCCCTGCTTCCCAAGCCTGTCGTGATGACAATCCCAGCATTGTACTCCCAGGTCTGGTCCGAACAGCTTCAACTGAAATGGCACGTTGGACACACCAGATTGTCTCTGCTGGTGGCACCAGTCCAAGCTGATGAGGCCCAGCTGAACTCTTGCTTTCAGGTGCTGAACTCTTGCTTTTGCATCCAGATAACTCAAAGCTACTTTTCCATGGAGCCTCGAATCTCATGGCTCAAATAAGTCTGTTCATTGTGCTGTTGGTGTGTGACAAATGCACCTGTCTGTCTGCTAAAGCCATGAGGGTTTTCTTGGAAAGGGTTTTCTGGAAGAGTGGTGGGAGCTCCGCACACCAGCAGCAGTACCATTTTCAAAATAACCCTGATTTTCAAAATAATTCCAACTCCAACTTCTTTTTGAAGTGAAAATCAGGGTCAGAGATGCCCGTTAGCCAACCTAAGCCCAGATGAGCTTAAGCCAGTGCAGCTCTGGGAACTGCTCCAGTGCCGGAACACGAGCCAGCTCCTGGAGCTGCCCCGTCCCCTGGGCCTCGCTGCCCGTGGGCAGTCTCTGGGTTTTGGGCTATTCTCTTGGAATCGAGGCCACTGTTCCCTCTGAAAGCCTGAACTGTAGTATTTAGTGGCTGTGGCTTTGCCCAGAGTTGATGTTTACATGGGAACACAAACAAAATCTCTTCAGGAGCTTCTCAATGACAGCGATGCAGATAAAATGTTTCTCCTCCTCAAAGGGAAGAGTCTTTTTTGCTGGGAGGTCCGATGGGTTTATCTGAAACCTCAGCTCGGGGAGTACAGCCTGAAGACTGTCATGGCAGAACTGGAAGCAAATATGCGTTTGAAAGCACAATCGTTTAAGTTTGACTCTATATTCCATGGCAGGTTGTTTTTCCTCACTATTAATAAGCTCTAACCATTCCCTGTAATAGGTATAACCACAGTTTTATTTGATTTAAACATCGGAGAACCCTAACCAAGATGAAGTTCAAGAGCAGATCCTATAATCCTAGCGATTCCCCAAGGACACCTACTTACCCCGTGCCTCTGCACGGACAAGGTATGTGGCTGCCTGACCCAGTAAATGAGAACACGCTGTAATGGAACAAACACAGCTGTGTTTATTCCAACAACTCATCTCCCGGTGCACCAACCTCTACCTCAATGAGCAACTGTCTGTGTTGCAGTGGCTGCGCTTTCGAGGCCCTGGGCAGGTCTGGAAATACCACAAGCAAATAGACAAAGTGCTTCTAGTTTGGGTTCAGAGACGTGTCTTAGTCTGGGGAGGAAAAATAGTACCTGCTTTTTCTACTCTAGCTTCACTGTGAGCTTAAGGCAAAGGTGTTTGCAGGTGTATAAACCTGCTCTTCTCGCGCCTGTGGCTCCCTGAAAGGAAGGAGTACAGTATAATACAATTAATTATTGCTCTTTCTCAGACAGGACCACTGTTTCCCTCCCACGATGCTGAATATGCAAGTGATTTTCATGTGTGAAGGAATCTGGATTATGAAATCTAAACAGGCGTATGTACTGTGATTAATATAGAGAAGGAAATGAAATTGCAAATAAGCCTGAAAACGTATCTGTCCATTGAGCAACCAGGCTAATAAGGGTTAATAAGCACCAAAGATTAGACTTGCAAATTCAGTCTCTACGTGACCAACCAGTTTTTCCAGGAAAAGAAAAGAAGTTGTTGTGAAGGTGACTTGCAAAATATGTCTAAATCTAATAAATATGCATGGGTGCAGAGCTACTGACCGTAAAAGGATATGAGGTGACAGAAGGAAATCCAAGATTGAGTTTAAAAAGAAAAAAATCTAACATCTAATTTAAACTAGGCTGGATGCCAGTTCTCCCCAAGCCTGAAGTCTGATTCCTTATTCACCGTGACATGGTTTCCACTGTAATCTTCCCAATTTTTGTGTTCTGTTTCTCCTGCAGTAAGAACTCCTGACTTCTGTACTTTGCCTGCCTGCAGTTTCAGTGTTTGTGAATGCTGTCACCCTTCAAAAGGATTTTAGCAAAGGCAAAGAGGAACCGGGGCTGGGTAGCTGATAAATCTCAGCCTGCAGCACTGCAATATTTTATAAACCCCATAGCCTGAAATCCTGGTTTATCTGCAGTCCTTCATATTCTGGCCAAGTGATGTGCTGTCACAAAACCTTTATCTTTCATGAAGATCGCTGAATGGAAAGGCACCTTCCTACCTGTCCAAGCGGAATATGTGATTATACAAAAGCAGCTGACCCCTATCTTGTCTCAACCTCAGCCAATTTTCTGGCCAAACTTAAAACTCGATCCCATGCAGATGCTGATCAAAGTACTCAAAAGCAGACCAGATATTTAATAGAGACACCCCTCTCCAACATCCCCAGAAATCAAACATATCTACACAGGGAGAAGTTTTGGGGGGTTTTTTTGGGGTTGTTTTTTGTTGGTTTTGGTTTTTTTTTTTAATATATATTGTACTTCAGCACAAATGAGTTATGTCCATTTGTGCATTTTGTGAGGACTTCATTGTTCTGCATTATGTGGCTTCTAACTTTAATACAGATTACCAGTGACTAATTCAAATAATCTATTCCTGATGTCTGGAGTGGTGAACTTCCATCAACCCCATGCAACATAAATTAGTTGGATAGTTACAGAAAAGCTCCTTAGAAGGTCACTGTCTTTCCCCACAGCACATTGACAATACAATTATTATAATACTGTAGTGCTCTTCAGCAGAGCTGTTCACCCCGAGTATCTCTGCAGCATTGTTCAGTGTGAACTTTTCCTCTCCACACTCACCTGGGACTGGGCAGTTATTAATATTATTCCTCTTTTTAAGCAAAGGGCACTGTGGAAGGTGAAGCATCCACTCAGGATCACAGAGAAAGGCAGCAGTAAAACTAGATTTACAACATGAAGCTGAGTCAGACTCTTCTAAACCACACTCCCCCCCTACCAATTATTTAGCTATGCTATGGAGTTAAAATCACTGATGTTCTTGGGAAGAAAGGGCTTCTCCTAATCCCTCAACTAATTCCTCTATTTATTTATACGTGTGTGTATGTTTGCAGGTGCAGACTTTACAACCTGGTTTAACACAAGGGTGTAACTCTTTTTGATGGGCAAGTGCAGATACAGTCTATGGTATTGTGTTGGCATGGCAACTGTCTACTGGTTCTAAATAATGAGGCTGGGCTGTAGTGGCCGTGCAGACCCACGTCCCTGCCGAGGGGCACAACTCCTGACCCACGGGTGCTGTGAGCAGCTCCACACACGAGATGTTCAGCACACCCCTCAGCACCCGGCTGGCGTGGTGACCTGGGTGAGCGGACACGTGTCCGTGTCACTAATCACCTTCTCCACACCCTGAGCAAGCTCAGCTCAGCTTCCTGCTGCGCAAACACCCGCTCTTACCTGCCTCCCAACACCCTCGTTCGCATTGCGGGTGTGCGGGAAGCCTTTATCCAGCAGTGTCACGTTGTTGGTCTTTATTACCTATGGATAATAACGACAGAGGGAACTTTTGGGGGACTGAGTGGCACTGAGCTTAGTTATAGGGCAAAGGAACAAAAGTATGGCAGTCATATCTTCATTCAGTCCTGCCAGGTCACTTCCTGAACGCAACGTCATTACTAGCATTACATCAGAGTAATGAATTACATTCATTCACTACATTGATTTTTTTTTTCTTCCAGTTATGATACATCCAACACGTCAGCTCCAAAGGACAATGAGCACACGGTCATTCCCTGACCCGTTCCCTTGGCTTGGGTGCTGGCTCTGGCTCTCTCCGGTGTTACGCACACGGAATCAAGCACGGTGATGCTATAGAAACAGGCCAGGAAGGTGCTGCAAGCCTAGAGATGCTTACAACTTAGGCTCCACGAACACAATTAGTCGTTTCCAGGCATAATTGTCTTTATCAGCTACGCTACCATCAGTAGTAACTGGGGAGCTACTGCTCCAAAGCGTTACCACGGATTGCCTAGTAAAGTGTTGGTGACTTCATAGATGTAAACCAAAAGTGCAAAATTTAGCTATAATATTTTAATTGATGCAGAGCTTTTGCTACATTTCAGAAGTATTTAAATTCACCACAAAAGACACCTTTCATAGATCTTTTATTGCCATTCACTCTTGAAGAAGAAAGTGCTTAAGATGCACAAAAACACCCAGCACCAAAGCTTGGCAAGATACAACTTTTAGATATCTTTAACCCAAACAGGTATTCAGCCAAGGCTTCAGAACAATAACACGGTCACCCTTTCGAGATTTACTATAGCCAAGTCCCAACCTGGTAAGGAAGTGCGAGTTATAGAATTCTACTGATTTTCCTTCCTAATTTACAGCTGTGCAGCTCTAAACAAAAGGAGATGGAGAGCGTCCACACCGCTCCCAGGCGCAGGGCACAGGGCAAAGCCTGCTCCCCACAGCTCGCCCTGGGTGCCCAGGGTACCCCGGGACCCCCTCACCCCCCAGGATCCTCTCAGCCGCCCCTGGGATCCCCTCAGCTCCCCCCGCCCCGACCCCTCCTTCCCTCAGCCGCGGGACCCCACACCCCAACCGCCTTTGGTACCGTCCACCATCGCCCCCCCCCCCCCCCCCCCGCCCAACCCCCTTGGTACGCCCCGCCCCGCACGCTGCCGCCCCGCCCCCCCAGCAGGGGGCGCTGAGGGCGGTGCCCACCCCGGGCCGGGGCGACACCGCGGCGGCACTTCCGGTTGGCGGCGGCGGCGGCGGGAGCGGGGCCGGGGGAGCCGGGCAGGGCAGCGCCGGGATGGCGCTGGACGTGCGGCGGCTGGAGGCGCTGAGCCTGCAGGAGCTCAGCGCGCTGCTGGACGATGAGGAGCAGCTACAGGACATGGCCCGCGAGATGGATGAGGTGAGGGGCGTCCTCGCTCAGCCCCGCGCCCGGGCCGCGGCCTCCCCCCGGGCCGCCGCTCCCCCAGCCCGCCGGGGCTCGCTGTCGCGCCGGCTCCGTTACCGCTGGCTGTTTGGGGGGTGTTAATGCCCGCCTGCCCCCCACTCCCGCCGCAGGTGACTCCCTCCCCCGGCCATGCTCGGCGGTCACGGCTCCGGTAAATGGGACCCCGGTGCTGCGGGACCGGCCCCGCTCCCGCCCCCTCGCCCTTTTGTTTGCCGGCCCTGGGCAAGGGGGGTCCGTACTGGGCTCTGGGGAGGGCACTGAGGGCTCTCCCTGCTGAAAATGGTCGGTTTGTACTAAATTAGGAGCCGGTGACGGCCCGGAGGTGGGATCAGATTTTCCGTTAATACAGCCCTTGTTTTGTGCCTTGGCCACGATGAAGGATTTTGTCAGGTCCTGTTTGCGGGCTCGGATCTCAGCACAACTTTAATTGAAAACGAGATGAAAGAGGTTTCTGTGTGCCCGGGCTGGCATGCGGGGCGCAGGGCCGGCTGTCCGGCTTTGGGGGGCTCGGCTTTGCCCGTTCGAAATGTCTTTGTCCTATGTCAGGCTCAGAGCCGGGCTTTTGGATCAGTGCTTGTTAAAACAAAATAGAAGCCTGTTTTCTTCCTGCTGCTGTGGTTGTCTGATAGTGGTTTTTCTGTATGCCAGTGGACACTGTGTATTACAGTTCTGATAAGAGACTGTTCCTCGTTTATTTGACCATAAGTACTCGTAAAAGACTCTGTGTAGTCAGCTGACAGCAGATAAGATGAAACCATTTATATGAAAATTTTAAGAGAAAGAAATGCACTGTACTTCCCTGGCTCTTGTGTTTATTAGTTTCTTTGCAGTTTTATTGTGTGTGGTTTTGTTTGTTTGTTGATTATTGGTTTTTTTTAATTAGAGGCCAAAAGCCCCATGAGAAAAAAACGAAAGAAGTGGCAACGTATTAGTGATAAATAAGCTTAGTTTATTAAGTAAAATCAATTATTATTGCTTTCTCTCAAACTAAGATTCCTGCCCTTTTGGTACTTCCAAGGGAGCTTTTCAGGACCACCTCGAACCAGATTATCAGAGTATTACAGATGAAGAAACTGACTGAAGGTTGAGGTCGAGATCATGAGGTGTCCAAGGGAATTTACTTGCTGCATTATGTAACAATTGGTATTTTGAACTTTGGGTAATTAGGTTTGCAAGAAGGGGGGCAGGCATATTAGCTTTTCATATGAGTATAAATGTTGAGAACTTAAACTGCTGAAGAAACAGATACAGCTGTGATACGGCTGCAGAGGCCTTCCAGAAACAGTGGTTTACGGGGGGCAGGAGGACCCCCCCTTCTGCAACAAGACTAGATGTTTAAGGAAAGTCAGTGGATTATGACGGATTATGTATGTAAAGCTGTAAATAGGTGCAATATTGCTGATTTCAGTGTGGCCTCTGACAAGGTACAACAGCAGAAGGCCTGGCTCTGTGGGCTTTTTAAAAATTATTATTTGTCAATACACACTTAAGAATGTAGGTCAGAAGTGACTGAAAACCTCATGGCCGTAGTAAGAGAGATCGTCTCTCCCTCCAAACTAGACCATATTCTCAATTTGACCCTCCGGTTTTCCTCTTTCGTTGGCAACAGAAGCCTTTTAAATTGTAGAGTAAAGTTCTCCGGGCCTGAGGGAATATTTTGTGGTGTTTGGAAAGTGTGGCTGGGTTTGAAGGTATTCAGGCTGTGTGGAAATACGGCTATGCTCCTGTCTGGTATAATCCTCTTTTATTGTGTGTGGAGGCCTTTATGAGAGTCTGTTCAACTAGAAATGCCTTTACCCACCTTGGAAGGAATTGGCCATGCTCAAATACTTCTTCCTCGTTCTATTTTTGCCTTCACTGAATTGTTTACTGCTGGGGTTTGTGCTACTGCGTCCTGGTGTTTTCACTGTGAAGTGTGTGGCAGGAAGGAGAGAGGGAAATCCTGAATGTTGAGGAGGAACCGTGGTGACTCCACTGCTGCTCGTGTAGGTATTCGGTTGTCAGTCCACATGTATCGGGGTTGGACGGTTATTCCGAAGTCCTTAGATTTGTAATTCCATTGTGGCATGCCAACTAAATCACGATTCCTGAGTCACTTCTCTGAGGTCACTTGTATTTTTGGTGGCAAAGTTGGCTGAAGCTGATTATTCCATAATTGAAAAAAAACCTTTGTTCTCATTGCAAGGGAAACCCAGCTCCAAACCCAATGTTTTGGTCACAAAGAGGAGGATTTGGAAAACCACTTGGCTTTCTTGCTAATAGCTAAAAATAGGCACCTTCCAGCCTTAAAGGGAGTGTATTTCTGTGCAGGATTTGTATATGTCGTTGTGGGGGTGTATATGTGTGTGTATATCTCTGTGTGTGCTTCATGCTCACATTCACATTTCTCTGGGGTAATGCGCATATACAGCATCCTTCACATTGTATCCCCAGGTATGTGAAAATGTGGCATCAAAGAGCGCTAAGCTGTTGCTTTTTTTTTTGTCTGCACGGTTATTTTTGAAGCCTCTGGGCTTTTAGTGCTTGAACAACGAACATCTTGTCTGATAGAGGAAGGAAGCCAATTGTCTGGTACTCTTAGTCTTTTAAAATTGTGGATTTTTTTTTTTCCCCTTTTTTATAATCCTTTGAGGTTAATCTCTGTAGTACATCTACAGTGTTCATCTCCATGAAATAAAAGTACATTGTTTATAAAAGTCAATCTCATCACGATAACTCTAAACAGCACAGATGAAAGAATTCGTGACCTGACGTTGCTGGTAGCTCGAGCAATTTCTCCTGTGAAAATGAGTTTTTTTATCTACTGAAACATCACTTTCGTAACAGTGCAATATGGCGTTACTGACCGCTAAGATTATGCTGCCAAAAATTATTTGCTCTTCAAGACCTTAATTATATGAAATGGGGAAGTCAGGAATGTCTTCCGTTCCTCTCATTCCAGGATTTCAGAGCACGCTGGCAAGCGCCAACGGGTTTTTTGAGCGTAGTCCTTTTCTCAAAAGCCGCTTGAAAAGATCGGGCAGCGCAGAAAGTCCAGGTTAAACCCATGTGAATGCATGCCCAGATTTCTTGGATTCCCACTCCTGCCCTAAAACCACAGCGTGCAAGCGGTTATGTTTGTGTTTGCCAAACATGAAATTTAGTGACAGAGTTAGGAATTAGACTTGGTGACAACTATAGCTTTTTCTCGTCCAGCCGAGTATCAAATGAGTGACCTGCCTGTGTCTGAGTGCAGTTGCGGTTTTGGGTGCCTATTGCCTTTGCAATAAATTTTTACAAATTGCAACTTGCCTTTTAACCTTTATTCTATCGTTTTTAAAGCTAATACTTACATAACCAGAAGACCTAAATTTAGCAAAACTAATTACTTTGGACTACGTATTAATATTTATTGCTAAACAGATGTTGTTAGGAGGTGTATTATCATTCACCAGTACTTGATGAAAAGCGCTATTAAACCTCCTTCTGTAAAAGAACTCTCTATTCTCCTGCTCTGCACCTGTTGGCTCCTGTTTCAGGGCTTCATTTGACACTCCAAATGTGCATCGTTACACTTCCGCAGCGTGACTGCGTGTTTTATTCCTAATTTACAAGTATGTGAGAGAATGTGGGAATGATAAAGGCTATAGAAAGACCAGAGAAACCTAGGACTAACATGGATGTATGTTATATATATATATATAGCGATTAAAATGGTGCCAGTTGAAACTTCTTTTTATTTATAGCTCCTTAGGAGACTTTTTCTTGAAAGTACCAAGAGACTACTTGGCGTGACGCTTGCCAAAGCAGGTTTATAATTATAGCAGCACTTGATGGACTTTGTGGGTAGTCGGGATTTTGGTCGCTCAGACCTCAGGAGGCATCTGATCCAGAATTGTCCTTCTGGGAATGTGCTTTTGGATGAACAGGAGCGATGCTTCACAGAGACAAATAACTTGTGCTGCAAGCCATTGTTCTGGAGTAGATGATAAAGAGTAAAAACATTGCTAAGCTAGTACGGGCTTCTGTTTCAATTTTATCCAGCATTTTTCTTCCTTTCTTTAAAAGTGGGATGAAACGAAACTGCAGTTGATGGAAGTCGAATCTCAGTTCCCAAAGCAGTTTCTGCTGCCTGTTCTTGGAAGTGCTTATTAAACAAAACCTTGAGTCAAATTATTCAAATTATTTCTTTTATAGAAACTCACTTTTTAAGCATCTTACGTTTCAAAGTGCTGCATAAATCATGATTTTTGTCTTTAATAGTCTCTGTGTGTCCATGGCTTTATTTTCTTGCAGCGTGCATAATTGGGTTTGAGTGGTCTGCTCAGTGGTGGGCAGTCCTTCTGCCATTAAAATCCTTTTATAAGCAGCTCAGTATTGTTGCCCCATTTGTCCTATTCAGAATTCATAATGAGAGCTTAGCAGTTATACATATATATAATAGTGTATATTCTCTTTAATATTGTCCTGTCTCATTATGTCTCGTGATTCTGACCACTATTTCAGTTTAAGGTTTCCTGCCTGTTGAAATGCTCATGTTCTCAATAGCGTTTTTAGCAATTCTGCTGGAGAGTCACATGCTATTTGCTTATTTCTCTTAAGTAGATTCCATGCTAATATACGTTCTTGTTGCACAACACGTCTGACAACAAAATAACTTCTGTTGGATTTATTCCTTGCTTGGCTATTGTCTTGGGCTTGTGGAAAGCTGGGGATGGATGCTGAAAGCGTCCTTTGTGCTGCTTTGATCGTTGTAATATACTGGTCATACTGGGCGGTATCTTTGGCCCTTGGATGACTTTGCAACTTTTTTTGGTGGTTTTGCTTTAAATTAGTCACTGTTTTTTGAAAGTGTTTTTTCTGTAGGGCTTTCGTAGGCCAACTTCACAGTGTTTGCTTTTCCAATTCATTGAATTCACTTCTAAATGCAGCAAAACAGTTGCAGAAAAGTTTATTACGTGGACCCTGGCATCAGTGCCAGAGATTATTCTGGTTTGTAAAGTCACTACTATATTCAAGTTGCATTGCTTTGGGATTATATTTGTTCTATTTGTGAAATAGAATTTACTCATTCCACAGACTTCAAACAAGCATTTAAATGCCCTGAACAGGTGGATGAATCTTCACCAGCTCCTCCTTACATTTCATTAAAACATAATTCCTAAATTAACCTTGTATTTGAGGAACTGGTTCTTCTCATGGTTTCGAGTAAGATTCAATTTGAGTTTCTCATCTCTTCAACTGTCCATTTTTAAAAGAAATTTGATGTAGGCTAATGGTGGAAGTGAAGACTTCAAGAGTGACACTTGGTTATTAAATGTCAATCATGTTTTTTGTTCAACTTCTGTTGAAAGATATATACCCTTCTTAGAAGTACTATAATATGGAAGAAGTTAAGTCATTAAGTCTTGTGTAATTTCAAGCACTGTAACTTCAAGTGTGACTTATGAATACCTGAACTATTTTCAACCAAGTATTTTTAAGTCTTTCGCTTTGGTTTAGACTATTTCACAATCACTAGATATCAGGTGCCAAGGGCAGGGAAGGATGTGACTCTGCATTAGATGTAGGTAGGGCATAATATTGATTTTTTTTTTTTCTTATTTTTACAAGTCTCTTTCATCATGTCACACTGATATTCATTCATCTTTACACATTTGAGGTTATTTAAAAGTAAAGTTATTCAGGAAAAACATTGAAGAAAAATAAAGTTAGGCTTCCTGCTTGCCCTAGTCCTGTTGAGAGACACTGTGATACTTGAGGTAGGAGAGTTGTTTAAAAACACCACAAACCCCTGCTCTGGCTTCAGGGAACTTCTTGTGTTGTTCTGTCTGTTTACCTGGAGTTCTTCCTTCTCCTCTTGATTATAAAAGATTGCAGTGACAGGTTAATTTTTCTGGGCTTTGTGCTCGTGAAGGGTTTATAGGTTTGTGTCTAGTGGCTTTTTTCTTTCTGGAGGAAACATCCACGTTCTTCATCCTGAAGATCAAAGTTCATTCACAAAACTGGTCTTCCCAGACTGACTGTGCAGCTGCTTTGAAATGACAGCATCAGCCTTGCAAGCAGTGAAAACACAATCACCAGATCAAACCGAAGGCGCTTGAAGGAAGTAGTTTGCTCATTAAAATGGTGAAAGAGGAGAGGCAGCAGAAACCATGAAGCTTTTTGCACGCAATCTTCTTTGGCTGGCGGTTCAGAAGGCAGCGGGTTAACAGAACTTGTGGTGGTGATTTGGTAAGAAGCTGCATGCCAGTAATTAAGCTGTTAAATCATATGCATATGTTCCCTTCATCATTGTTAGGAAAGATGTAAAATAGGAGGACTTAGGGTGTCTGAAAGCGACAGTCTAACAGCGTTAGATCATACGAGTAGAAACAAATAGGAACAAGGAGTTTAATTTAAATTATTTTGCATTGGATTCAAAGTGAAGAGAGAGGATTTTCTTTTTATTCTTGGAAAGGATTCAAGTTGAACACAAGCACAGGGCTGGGAGCTTGTTTAGGCTTGATGTGAGAATCTCAGAGACAAAACAGTATCACAAGTACGGTTTCTCTGATTTTCACAGTTTGAATAGAATTTTAATTTGATGTAGACTTTGGGACTCAGCATTATCCCTGATGATTTTTTTTTTAAAGTGTTTTAGCATGAACATGGTGTAAGAGAGTAAAACTTTGGTGTTTGAAGAGCAATATCTGGGGCCAGAGATGTGTGTAAGTACCATTGAGCCAGTTTTGCATTCGGAAGATTAAAGCAGCGTATAAATATTTCAAAAGGAAGTAGTTGTTTTTGAAGACTCGGCTACACATGAAAAATACTTTCACCTGATGCATCTAATGGTGTGCTGAGAACACCTAAGCTCTGATCCTGCCCTTTTTTGGGGCTCTAACCAGCTCATTTGGGTTTTGTCTTTTCCTGTTTCGGAGGTGTGGCTCTCCCAGAAAGCCCCGTACTCCTGGTGTTTGAGCGAATTCCCTGCGACCGCCTGCAGATAAGATCTGTCAGAGCTGAGCAGGGGTGATGAGGGCTAGAAGGGGCATGTTAACATAGGAGGTCACGCAAAGCGTACCAAACCTTCCATTGGGTTGGAAGGCAGTGAACAGAATCAGTCTATTGTGCCATGGGAAAGCTGTCCCACTTGTTGATTCAGACTGAAAATCTGAAATCAGATCCTTTGCTTTATTTATTTCTTTCTCCTTTTGATGTCTGAATATTTTAATGAATCTAATGTGACAACTCAGGGCAGACTTGCCCAAACACTCATCTCTCCCAAAGCTCGTGAAGAGGCTCTTGATAAAATCGCATGTGTGCGTGTGTACGAGCGAACTTGGAATCTTGGTTTTCTGAGAATTATTGTTTGTTCTTCAGGAGCAATATCTTCAGGCTAGGGTATGTTATGCAGAAGGATTAAACTGAAAACCAAGCTTTGGGCATTAATCCAGGATTGGTTTAATGTAGTTGGGGAAGAATATTCTGGAGAAGGCACCGTAATGATGCAGTCATAGCTTTTTGCATTTGAATTAGATAAAGGATGATGTTCCCCTGCGCTCTTGTTGCGTGTTACTGCTGAGATTTAAAGATTTTTATATATTTTTAAGAGCAACTGTTGGTTTACCTTGCAGTGTTCATTATGGGGGAATGGTAAGGGTGGTGCCTGAGGTGGGAATGAAGCAGTATCTACGTTAAATAATGAGTAGAAGTTGATACAAAAGACCTGCGAATAGCAGAATTAATTCCTGGTCAGTGATTCATGGCGAGGTGCTCAGGGCTGGAAGACAAGATCCTTATTCTCAGGACAGCCCCTCTGAAGGTCTTTCCCCATGAGCTTCAACAGTCCATTATCATTTTCGATGATTCCAACATACTGTTTGCGGCGTAGAGCACCTTACTGCTTCTGGATGATGCGCTAGTAAAATAGTGCGGTAGTGAAGCAGTAAAAATACAGTTTGTGAGAAGGGATTTTGTGTAGCAGAGCAAAGAGATCATGGGATAAAAGCGCCAATAGCTGAATCTGACCCTACCCACCAAAACAGTAGGCATTCCCACTGTTCATAAAATGTCAAAGTACTGTAAGTTGCACATCCAATACTATAGTACTATTTTTTACTTTTGTTGTTTATTTAGAAGGTCTGAAATTCTCGTGTTGACTAAATAACCATTAGTCTTGTTCAATATTTTCTCTGTCACTCCACTTTTTTCCAGGCCCAGAATGTTCAGCACAGCAAGGACATGACACTTGCCAGCAACCGCAGTCTGGCGGAAGACAATCTTCTGTACCAGCCCAAGCTGGAGTCTTTGAAATCCACTTTGACTGAAAAATACCGAGAGCTGCAAGTTCTTTTTGAAGCATACCAGATAAAGAAAACAAAACTAGGTAACATTTTCTGTTGACGACGATGATTTGCTGTGTGAATTATGATTTTTAGCTGTGTGAATTAGGGTACAAAATGAAATGTTGTTCTTGTGTAGTTCTGCAATAGATCACGCTTCTGTTATGAAGTACCTGCTACACCTAGTAACGGATACCATGGATTCTTTCTATTACTGTGGTTACCCACCTGTTGTTGACCTACTGTTCTCTAGATGATCAAACTCATTTATTTTGCTAAAAAGCAAAACATTATTTGAATTTTCAGTGATTAATCGTACAGAATGTGGCATTTAGGTTTCTAATTTCATACTGAGCTTTGAAGTATTGTGCATCTGATACTGCAGTGGCTGAAGTGCTTTGTTTTCAATATTGTAAAGATATAATTGTAATTAGATTTCAGCTTTCAACACTGACAATATTACTAAAAATTCCTGGGATTTTTGTGCTTGCTGAGGCTGTATAGCTTCAGTTAGAAGTCACTTAGAGCCGGCTGTCATTTACTGTTCTGTTTGTGCCTTTCCAGACAGACAATCTAGTAACGCTTCGCTGGAGACGCTGCTTGCGCTGCTTCAGGCAGAGGGGGCGAAGATTGAGGAAGACACAGAGGTAAATGGCTTATACGTCAATTCTGCCACTTATACCCATTACCAAAGACTTTCAGTGTACGTAGCTGCAGCGTCCTGTTGAAAACGGGATAAAGGGCTATTTTTAAGAATATGGTCCAGTCTCTGCTTTGAACTTTAGGGAGTAGTTGTTTGGTTTCAATGAGAATTTTTTAATCTGTGTGATTCTTTTTACTCTTAATGTCTTCAAAGCTTAAGAGACAAAATGCTCCTTTTCAGAAATAAAAGCCAAACCCTATTGTTTCCTTGGCATTGCCATCAAACTCATAGCATATAAATGCGGAATATTTTTTTTAATGGTGTTTGCCTGGTATTTGTATTAATCCATTACAAACGTCAGTTAGTAACGCAATGAAAAACTGTGCCTGCCCTGTTTTGTATCCAGCATTTCCAGTGAAATATTCCATTATGATTTGCACACATCTGTCCAGATGCCAGTGGTCACCACTTGCTGTGACACAAGCACTCGGAGGGTGGTCTGTTGTCGGAATAGGACATTGTCTGTAACCACAGAGCTTCTTAGCGTTGGGGGAGAAATATGCTTATTGGCCATGAGTTACGATCACAAAAAAGACATTCCCAGGACAAGTTGAATTTTGTGATTATGCGTATGGTCACCTCTTAATTGTTAAACATCATTTATCCAACGCCACAAGTAAGCGTGAGTATTAAACCTGTTTTAGCAATAATGTGCCTCGCTGTACAGAGGCTTGCAGAGTTCTCAGTGTTTCTGTTGGCATTGCAAGCAGGATTGAGCTGTAATTCAGCTTAGCTGGCAATCTGGAAAGCTGTTAAACTTGATTCATCCCCATCTCTGATGATCAGAGGAATATTCAGAGGTAGATTCAGATGCTCCTGCTGCTGTTGCTTCAGTATAAATTTAAGCAGAAATGGTACTGAACTCCCACTGCTTCTGAGTAATAGCTAATTCAAAATTCTGCTCAGAATTCTTCGTATGCCAGTCATCTTCCATATGCAAGCTGGAAAATCACAGGCAAAATTATGCTATTTTTAGGATATAAGCCATTTAGATTCTCTTGCAGCATGCCGTTTTCTAAGAGATTGTTCCGTGTTTGACAGAACATGGCAGAAAAATTTCTTGATGGTGAAATACCCCTGGATTCCTTCATCGACGAGTACCAGAGCAAGCGTAAACTGGCTCACCTGCGCCGCGTAAAAATTGAGAAACTCCAGGAAATGGTGCTGAAGGGACAGAAACTTCCGCAGGTGCAGCCGCAGCCTCAGCCCAGAGCCCCCGAGACAACACCAGCACCTCAAGATTCCTACACTTCGGATGCAAACACCCCTCCTTCAGTCGTGCCCCGACGGATACCACCCCCTCCGCCTATCTCGGTCCCAGCAGGACGCTTTCCTACTCCCTTCACCGCAGCCATGGGCTCAGGACCAGCTCTTTCTTACCCAGGTGCTCCGTATCCTCCGCTCCCGCCTCGGCCAGGAGTTCAGGCCGCGGGTGCGATGCCGCAGCCGGGATACCCATCTCAGTTTGTACCGCAGTATCCTCCAGCTCTTCCTCAGAGACCACCTCGCCTTCCACCGCATCCTGGCTTTATCCTCCAGTGAATCCTTTGGTGCGCCTAACTTATGTGTTGGTGCTTATATTTCCTTTTTTCTCCCCATCAGAGACTTCACGTAGGCAATGGAAAGCCTCTGTATTTTTGCACAATGGAGTACAAAATCCGAGCTGTGGCACAGAGGTTTGCAATTGGGTTTGGTAAATGTGATTATTTTAGTTTTCAAATATCAGTGACAAGAAGGCTTTTCTAGGAAGGCGATAGGGTCTAAATTTCATAAATCCATCAAACTGGGAAGCAACGTACAGTGGATTTCCTGACATTACAAATCAAATCGCACTCTGAATTCTTTAGTGACGGTAAATCAGCATCCTCTTGTGTTCTCTGATACCTTCCCAGCGCAGCTGGGTGTGTGTGTGGCAAACTGGGAGCTATTTGTCTCTCTAAAGGATTCTCTGTCGGTGCCAGTGTTTGAAGAGTAACAACCATATCTGAATGCTGGGCAGGGTGGCTGCGGAGGCAGCAGCTTTGCAGCGTGCCCAGGCTGCTGCGCGGCACTCCTGCCCAGCTGCACAACCTTTTCAGAGCTCGCTGAGCTGAAACTCTTGTCAGAAAATGTGCTATGGTTTCAGTAAAAGTTACAAGAGTTTCATTTCTACATTTCAGTTGTTACCTTAGACTTTTCATAGTAAGAGGACACTCTCCTCCCGCTCCTAAAGAGTTTGATATCCTGAGAATCCATGATCTCTTGGAATTAAACTAAACTGTTTGTAGAGCCAGTTTAGAGTTTTATAGAAACTTTACCAGGCATTTTTATTTCCTTGCCTACTAAGACTCTTTCTTACGTGTTTTTCTTGTCCACACCTTGGATACAGCAGTGATTTTTTTCACATGGGTGCTGAGCTTTTGGTATCATGTGACTCCAGGAATCTAGGCAGGGTATTTTCTTAATCAAATACTGAGTTGTCACATCATGTTATTGGCCACTTGAAGCTCCACAGTTTCATTTAGTCCCTCGCTTGGCAGAACTATTTTTAACTTTCCCATTTCCTTTAGTTTTGCAGTTTTTTGGCATGTGTCCCTATCTGGAATTTGCAGCAGGCAAAACAGAAAAGCTGTTTGAACTCCATGGTGGCTGCTTGCATCTTACTTAATCCATTCTTGACTCCTTGTGCCACTGTAGGGGGGGGAGGCTTTTTAGGGAAGCTCAGATTTCACTCTCAATATGACTCTTGAAGCCTAAGATGCAGATACACGCCACTATTTTAATTTATCATTGGGAAGCGCAAATCTTAACCCTTGTTGCTTGCACAGAATGTGTCCAGAAATTCGTTAGCGATTTCTCACCAACAATTTTCAACTAATTCGTGGTAATTTAAGAAAGTCGCGGCCCAGAATCTACTGTAGCCCCTGCGTTATTTCCAGACATTTTCATATCATTGTCCTGGAATGCGCCGCGTTGTTTGGAAGTCTGTACTACAAACAGCTTCAGTCAAAATAGAATATCTATTTATTTTCTTTATGTAAGGCCCGTGACTGTCCCTTAACCATTTCCTCTGGAGTGTGGTGGTTGCTGGCAAATACCAATCTGAAATTAAGCTCATAACAGGAAGCTCTCTGTTATGAAAATATGGGTATTTGGCTTGTGTTGCCTTTTGAAGCCAAAGGGCAGAAGGTTGGTCGGTGTTACTGGTATCTGGACCAATTCCCCAGTGTAAGCCTGGAAAATTTCTATAGATGGGGGGTTTTGTGAAGCAACGTGCATTGGATTTGTTCGCAAAGTGTGTTTTTTCTGTAATCTAGTGATGGTACAGGCTCTGTTTTTCGTTTTAATAGTGTAATATGTTTTCTTGGTATTATTTTCTCACTGAAGCTTCGTATAAGCATGGTTAATCATGACTCGTTTCCAAGTAATTTTGCTGTGCTATTAGTGCTGGTATTTGGATGGCAACTGTTGTATCTGAATGCTGAACATAAGGCTGCTGGAGAAATGATTTGTGTCCTGGAAAGAATTGAAGTGAGTGGGGGCTCCTGGGGTGGTAACCGAGTACAGGAATTCGTACTTTGGGCCTGCTTCACAAAAACTCTACAACACACTCAATTTTGCTAACGTTTAATACAAACAACCAGGTCTATTTTACACTTATCAAGTGCCAACTTTTTTTCCGAGGGTTGAGAATCCTCAGAAGCGATGGAGGTGGTAGGTAAGTGTATTGTGAATTTGCACTGCGTTTTATGTGTCTGACTTTACTGCTCTTAGTAGTCCAAAAATATTTTTACTACTTGTTAACTTTTCTGTCTTTTGGTAACTTTTGTGATAACCTTTCAGGGATACTTGATCTAAACACAAACTCTTGTGCAAACTAAGTACAGACAAAGCTAATGCAATTTTTTCTGTCGGGAAGCAAAACAATGCATTATTGCATATGCATGTGGCTGATGTGCCTTAGGATCATTCCTGGTGATTGTAATACTAGGATATTAGCATTTTTATCATTTGAATAGCCATCGTTTAATTGAAGGGCTCTTCAAGAGCACTTTCTTTTACAAAAAATAATAAGAAAAAAGCACCCTCATAGGTCAGAAAAAACAAAGGCTGTATCTGCTATTTGTAAGCTTATAGTTGCCTTCACCAATGGGTTAGTTTGAACACAGATAATGTAACTAATGTGATGTTTCAGTTAAAACAACCTCTTAACTGAAATCCAGCTGCTCATGGAAAATGTTTTGCCATTAATTGTGTGTGTGTGTGTGTGCGCACAAACTGTAAATATATACTTGACTGCTGGTAACGTTTGAGGGTAATGGAGAAAGACGACTGGAAAGCTGTTAAAATCCTTTCAGAAATGTTACGGAACACTAACCTGAATGAGTCGGGCAAGAGACGGGTCGGTGCTCTCGACCTGTTGCCCTTCGACAGCTTCTCCTGTTCTGTTATAGCTAATAAATAATTTTTGCTATGGCTAGGATTTTTAGAATCATACTAATTTGCACTGTTTATAAGATAGTGAGATTAAAATGCCATAGGCAAGCTGAGACTTGAGAGGGGGTGGCTCAGTGTGCTTGCCAAAATATATATATTATTATGTTGTATTGAGGATTTTAATGCCCGCTGCAAATAGCATATACTTCCCCAGAGCAATTGGAGAAAAATCTTCTAAATCCGATGTGTAACACGGCTTTAGAGCGTTGGTTGAAAACGCCATCGTTGGGTGGTGTTACTTCTGCTGGTCTCTTGTACGTGGTTTTGTAAGTGGTGGCTGCTTGAGTTGTATGTGGTTGGGTTTGGTGATGGGTTCTGACCCAAGGGTGGGTTTCACCATCTCCTCGAGGAAACGAGGCGGGTTTTTCCAGCACGGCTGGTCCACGCAGCTCAACCCAGCACCAGCGGCCCCGGAGGGACGATAGATTCTAGAAAATGGGCTTTTTGGCAATGCCGGGAGGCACAGCCCGGCCCTGGCTAACCTGGCGTTTAGTGCCCCAACTTCCACAACCTCAGTCTTGACCTCTTTGGGGGCTCCTCTGCCTTCTCTAACTGGAATAATGACTTAGAGCTCAAATCAGCGATTCCTTCAGCCTGAACATAGAGCTACTCTATGAGAGTTTGGAGGAGGTGGAGTCGTCCTGCACCTGAACGGTTCTTCTGTGTGATCCCGGACAGTCTAACAAAGGGGCAGTTTTACATGCCTGGCAAGTGGTGAAACGTACAGTGGATTTGTTTGCATAATAAGTCTTTCTGTAATCTACTGTGGTCTGATTTTAAATAAAATAGCATATCTCTCTTGGCGGTGCGTTCCTGTTGTGGCTTCATTTAATCACGGTGGAGTTACGTTAATACTGTGAATATTTTTCAATACTAACGGTGGGTTTATGTTGTTAGTGGTAGGTGAATGTAGAACAAAAAAATAGCTTGAATTATTCATAGTAAATCTGTTGGCTGTGTTTTTAGTGACTGGATGTAGCGAGTCCATTCTGTACGTCGCTGCTACAGGACGGGTGTGCTCGGAGCAGGTTCTGCGCATTGTAATCATGGTAAGGAGGGCGGTGGGCCCTATTTCTGGGTAGAATCCCTTGGCTTTTAGTGTCCTGCAATTAGCTGGAATAGTGGAAGTGCTCAGAATCTTCACCTGGGAAAGCCGCTTTTATTTGTTAAAAGAGGAAAAGCTTCGATTTCAGCCAAGACGAGTCAGAAGAAATGACTCAACCGGAGTTCTTCAGGAGCGTGAGTCAGAGGGCAGAAAAGGCCTGATGTGATATTCTGTGATATCTGTCACTTGAATAGCAATATGAAATAGGATATCACTGCATAACTGAGAATATATGGAAGAAAATACCTTTTTTTACATTGTTTTTCGATCTATTTGTGGTGGCTACGGAACAGAGCAGCTCTTTAACACACTTTTCTACGGATTTGCAGCACCCCCGTGTTTAGCAGCAATGATGTCCTTTGCGCTGGTGTATTAGTTGTCTCACGTTACCAGCAGTTGTAGATGGTTAGTAAGAGGAACACAGCCTGTCTTTGTATTTTTCTGTTGCGTTAGGCATTTGTTAAATGGTCATTCTAGGTGATATTTCTGTGTTTCCCATCATTTTTCTGATGGGGCTGTTCAGGAAATATGGTCACTATGAATATTCCTGCCCAGATGTAGGAAACTCGTGCCTTACTCACGGCTGCCAGGCACAGAAGGGACAAAACCTTGCCAATGGGCGGCTGCTGTTCGTGGCTTTAACTAAAGGCTCTTTAAAACATAATTTTACAGCAGCTTTTTAACCTGAGTCCCTGGAGCATGTCAGAGCGGTGGTTTCTATTCGTGTGCTTGATTTCAATGGGCTTTTTTTGTTCCCAGTGATCTAAGAGACCCTTGTGTCTTGTGAACTTTGCTCTCTGTAGCAATGCTGTCCTGAGCTTTATGAGCGACTGTTCAAACTAACTTGTGGTTACGAGATTTGGCTGCCCGGGGAGCCGAGGGGTGGGGAAGGAGGGGTTTGATAAGGGACTGTTTGAAAACTGCTTCCAAAAAATACATTGGACTGTAGGAAGTTGGTGGAAGGAGCAGACCGGGATATTGCCCAACTCGCACTTATTTTCCATTGCTTTTTTTTCACAGGTACTGAGTAAAATCTGTTCTCAGTAGCACATCAACTGAAACATCTTCCTCTCTCTATAGATACAGTAATGGTATTTAAAAGTCATTAGCATTAGCGGTCTTGAACAAGTTACGTTTACCATAGCAGCATTCTTAAAGCCACATTTTACTTTATTTTTGAATTCTTTAAATATAGCTGTGGCTAGGCTTACGGTAGTGGGATTTAAAAGGTACCATTCTTGATTAATCAGTATTTCCATTATGAAACGCAGCGTTGCGAGCGGTGTCAGTCTCCCAGCAAATATATCTTTATCACCGCCTATAAATAGACTGCGAGCTGCTGCGGAAAGCGCTTCCTGGTACCCAGAGAAAAGGTTGCGGCAAGAAACGAAACTGAGACGTGGAGCTGGCCTGGCCGCTGCTGTGTCTCCATCGACACCGTTGTCACTCGGTGTCGCAGCTGGGGAACCCTCGCCCGGCTCTTTGCTGTACACGAGAGATTCTCTGTCCCTTCACAGCCCTTCAGGAGGTCTCAATGTCACTTGCAGGATCAGAGCAGCTGCCTGGCGCACTAACACCGAACACCGAAGCCTTTACATATGGAACACACTTTATAAATACGATTGGTGGGGAAATAAGAATTGTCACTTGCTGCACTCACAAAACAATATATCTGTACCCATATATGTGTATATACACATGTATCTATATTTTTTTATAAATGTATGTAACACACATCCCCATCAGTGTCCCATACCTTCTAGCTCATTTTTTCAAGGCACTTCATTGCCTTTTGCTGCCCCAAAATTCTGGGCCAACTTGGTCCAATGAGCAAAGCCCCCAGTCCTCCCACCAACAAGCTGACCAGGCACCACAACATGTATTTTAAATATTGCTTCTTTAATAATCTACATCCTGGTATTAACAGTAGCTCCAAAGGAATATACAGCTGGCGGGTTCTTTTCTGCCCCCGTGTCTCTCCACATCAGTAATTCCTTATTGCTGCAGACTTCTCTACCCCTTGGCTCCCATCGGCCACGGTTAGATTTAAGTCTGCTAATTATCTTAAATACAAAACAGAACGCACCTGATCCCCTGACATCGCTGTAGTAATAAAAAATAGAAAAGAAAATAATAAAGGTTGTATCCTTATTGCCAGTGTGTGCCGGTAACTGCTTTTCCTTTCCAACAGCCCTGCTCTTCGCACCAGTTAAGGCTTGTGTTTCCCTCTCTGCTGAAACAAAGTCTGATTATCCCTTAGGCTGAAAAAGGGGGATTTAAAAAAAAAGGGTTGCAAGAAAAGCCCAACAGTTTCCTACTTTAAAAACAATTCACAGTTGTTCGGAAGGGTCTCAGCAGTACAGTAGAGCGCTACATTTACTGAAAAAGTCTAGTGCTGATAAAGATTTTAAAAAAACCAACCAAACAACAACCCCAAAGGAACCCCAAATTAAATAAACCCGGGAGAGGCGGTTGGCAGGGCAGGGGTTGGAGGGCGTCCTGTGTGGTTGGGGGAGCCAGCAGAGCCCCCGCTCTGCGGACAGGAAGCGAGTGAAGAAATAAAATTAAAAATATTAAAAAAAAAAATCTTTAAAAAATGCAGTTTTCCAGGCCAGGCGGTGAGGAGACCCCGCGCACGAAGGCACAGCAGCGCCAAGGCACCGCGATCCGCGTAGCGTCCAGCCAGCCCTGCTAGAAGTTCACCGCGGGAGGCGCGTCCGGGCCGGCGTCTCGCTCGGGCTGAAACCAGAGCGAATAAAGCAAAAACATCAGTCATTGTGCTGTGAACACCCGCCCTGCCATGTATATTTACCCCGGGGAGCCTACCTCCCCCTGGCCGGGCTTCTGGGCGATGGGCGGCTTCTTGAGGATGCCTCGTCTGGGCGCTGGTGCCGGCTTCATGTCCCCGTCCTCCTCTGCCATGTCGCAGGGCCCGGCCAGGGCGTAGTGCTGCTTCCTCAGCTCGCCCAGGCGCACCCGCTCGCCCTCCAGCCGCTTCTCCAGCTCCAGCACCTTCACCTGCGCCCAAACAGCCGTCACGGACCCTGCGATACCCACCCCGGGGCTGCCACATCCACCCCCGCAGCCCCCGAGGTTCTGCCGATGAAGGGACTCGTCCTGAGTGGGGCAGAGCAGGTGAGCTCTGAAGGTCCCTTCCAACCCAAACTATTCTATGATTCATGGCCATACCTGTGTTTCCATCTCTTCCTTCTTCAGTTTGATGAGCGACATGCCCGAGAAGTCCATGGTGTCTGTGGAGAAAAGCAGGGTCCTCGCTCAGCGCACCCCTCACATGCCAAAGTGCAGCTGGCCGGACACCTCGGCATGTTTGCCAAGTTAGAAAAAGGATTTGGGGTGGGTTTTCTTCCTTCTCTTTCCTTGCAACAACCTCACCTTTCTCCTCGATCTGCTCTTGCCCCGACTTGGTGGAAGCCACCACGTTGGCCGCCATCTCGTTGACGTTGCGCGAGCACTCCTGGAGCCGGCCCAGGTTCCTGCTGTTCTTCTCGGCTTTCACCTGCAAAGAGCACGGAGGCGGCTGTGGGTCCCCACCACAGCCATGTTCTGCAGAGACACCGCGCACACCGTGTCAGAACAGCCCTTGGGCACGAAAACCTGGGGGTGAAAAGGATGGACAGACAGAGGGACACACACTTATCTTTGCTGATCCCATCAGGGCCAGTCAAGGTGACCCCCACAAGGCCCTTCAGCCCCAGCACACATGAGCTGAGCACACATGGATAAGCAGCATCGGTGAAGACAGAGCTATTTTTTTCTTAACCATGCTCTTCATTTTAAATCATCTACTGTAAAAAGCAGGATGGGTCGTCCTCCCCCCAGCATGCACCCCCATTTGCTCACAGAAACCTCCACACATCATTTTCACCCACACCAACAGGAAAGGTGGCAAGGACTGAAATCCACCACCCTCAATGCTGGCTGCTGCAGTTGCTTATTTGAGGCTTCCTGCTAGTTATTTAACATTTTCTTTACATAATCAGTTTGACAGGAGGTTTAATACACCTTCATTTGCAAGGCAAGCCCTGCTATGCGTGGGAATATTAATGCAGGTGAAGACAGGGATTAAAATCACAAACTGATTTGAAAATAGTAAGAGCTTCCCCCTTCCTCCCTGCTCCGGGAGGCGGCTGCAGCGCCGGTGAACACGACAGCCACGCACTGCCGCCCGAAAGCACCCGTGGGACAAAACCGGGGGAACAAAATGACTTAGACTGGACAAGCTGCACACCAAGGGTCCCGCTGGGACACTCACCTTGGAGGCGGCCACCAGCTGGGCCGTGCTGGCGGCGATTTCATGGGAGCAGACGATCAGTTCTTCGTATTTGCCCGTGTGCAGGACGACTCTGTCTGCTGACTCTCTGCGGTACGGATCAGAAGGGAGATAATGTCAGAGATACTCGCTGGGCACTACAAAGCAAGTGCAGGTTATTTACCTCCTGCTGTACCCTTAGAAATCAGCATCAGACTTGGAAGCAGCAGCTTTGTCTGTAGTTAAAGCTCATTTACAAAGCAAATTACTAAAGCCCATATTCAGGGTATAAAATATAAAAGGAGGCAGGATTGTGTTTTTATAATGAAGTGGATGAGATTTTTGAAGGTTTGTCCAAACAAACATCCACATTTCCTGCCCTGATCCAACCGCCCCGTCCACAACCATCTGAGCAGCCACAGGAGTATTTGATTACAGCAAGTGACTGGTCCAACATGGGCTACGATGCTTTATAAGGAATCAGCAATAAAGCTCCATGCAGACACAGCAGTTTGGGTTGTGGGGTGATGGAGAAGCACAGACTGGCCCTGGGTACGAGCACAGGGACAGGTCCCGGTCCCGGTCCCGGTACCTACACAAGCTGCGTGGCCCCCCAGCCCACTGCCTTGGATGCAGAGATCAGCCCTTCCGTCCAGCGCGAGTTCTTGGCGTAAAACTCCTGAGTTGTTGCTGCCCCCTGTTGTTAAGAGAATATTATGGCCTGTATTAACTTGTTCCTAATATACAATATATAAATTCCATGTAAAATATCAATATAAAGTGTAACAATATTTACATTTGTATATAAAGCCATAAATCAAGGGATTGGCAGCATTTCTATGCCCTTCAGGCTGCTCTTACTGCCTTGCTTAAATATGTACCAAAAAAAAAAAGCTTTGGAGCCCCAAGCCTGCAAATTTGGGCCGGGTTTAAAACACACAAGGTTTTGCAAAGGTGACAGTGATGTGTGCGGAGAGCACAGGGCTGAGCAGCCCGTCCCCAGCAAGCGGGGCTGCCAGAGTACCACTAACACGGGAAAGTGCAAAACTCAATATATTGCTGCAAATTGTGGGAAACTCCCCCACATTTCATGTCAGTGCAGAGAAACAAGTGCAGGGGAGGGCTTACCCGGCCGCTTTCTACTATCTCCTTCTGCAGGTTCGTAGATGTCATTACAAGAAGTCTAATAGCCTGGAACGAAGAAAAGCAGGTTTTGGTGTTTGATAGGGAATTTATAGAGAAGGATTGATGCTGCTGATGGTGGGAAGTTCTGGTTTTGCACAGTCTTTGTTGTCCCAACTAGGTTTCTGCAGTACTGACCTTCATTAGGTCTGTGCAGGAGTTCAGAATCCTGTAGGGAAACAGGAAAAAAAGTGTTCAGCATCCTCCAACAGCACATCCAGGGAAGAAAGTTTCTCTTCTAAAGAGAATTTTGTGCTCAGCACAGGTTACATGAGCAGCTTTGGAGTAAAGGCAGCTCAGCAGGGTATGGGCATGGGACACCTCACAACTCACCGCTCGTTCACTTCAAGCTTAACACCGGAGCTCTCATTTCTGGCCTGGCTCATCATCTCCTGTCAGGAAACATGAGAGGAAGGTTGGATATCGTGTTGCTGCGAGGACGAGCAGGGTGGAGAAGAGAAGGGCACTTTGCTGCCCCAAAATGGCCCGTCCTGCAGCTCCGTCTCACCTCTATCCGCCTGACAGCATCCTCAATCGCCTCGGAGGTGGAGGCCATCTCCTTCTCAACCATGTCCCCCAGCTCTTCTTGCTTGATATCTAAACTCTTGGGTCTCAGCTCCTGCCGCAGGAGGTTTCAGGCAGAGGGAGAGAAAGGAATATTGGCAAGGAATAACACCAAACCCAGGTTTTTGACCCTTTTTTTTTTACCCCATTAAGTAAATAAAGATGCAGGAGCAGCGTTCCGCAGACCACAAAGGTGGAGGCACGCATGCCACCAACTTGCAGCAAACATGGCACAGGGACCTCAGATGTAATAAATGCCCCAAATCAAGGTGAAAAAACTCAATCACAGGTGCAGTTTTGGCAGGAAGGGGGGTGGGCTGGGCTCCATCTCCTACCTGGGCCAGCTGCAGGACCCCCTGCAGCGCCCGCCGCACGTCCCCCAGCTCGGCGCAGCCCAGCGTCTGCTTGTCCTTCAGCTTGCCCAGGTAGTCCAGGCTCTGCTGCCCGCAGTCCCGGCACGTCTCTGTCAGCCCTGCGGAGAGGATGGGTCAGTGCTGAGCCCACACCGGGCAAGGGGTCTCCCCATCTCAGCCCGGCCACACTCCTCTTCCTCCTCTCTTCAGTCATGTAATCACAGAATCACAGAATAGTTTGTGTTGAAGTGACCTTCCCAGCTCCCCCAGTTCCCCCTGCCATGAGCAGGGACATCTTCACCAGCCCAGGTTGCTCAGAGCTCCGTTCAGCCTGGCCTGGGATGTCTCCAGGGATGGTTCATCCACCACCTCTCTGGCCAACCTGGGCCAGGCTCTCACCACCCCAACAATTTCTTCCTCATGTCCAGCCTGAATCTCCCTCCTTTAGTCTAAAACCATCACTCCTTGTCCTATCACAACAGGCCCTGCTCAAAAGTCTGTCCCATCTTTCTTAGCAGCCCCTTTTAAGCACTGAAAGGTGCAATAAGGTCTCCCTGGAGCTTCTCTTCTCCAGTTGAACACTCCCAGCTATTTCAGCCTGATAGAAATAATGCTGAGCATTGGCAGCACCCAGCAAATTTCTTGCAGAAAAGGATAAATCAGTTTCCACGAGTAAAGTGACATTCCTGGCGCAGGAAGGGACCTTGGAAGGGAGGGAATGTCAGGGAGTACAGGGAGCTGGGGGGACGGTGGGAAGACCTACCCCACACACAGCCTCCACCCGAAGGGCCTTTAACACAGACACCCCAAAAACAAGCCCCACGAGCAAAAAGCTCCGCCAACACCCACTGCATCCACCCACACACAGCACTCACGGTCAGCATGGTCGGTGGGAGCCAAGTGGGACGTGGCGCTGCCGTTCACGATGGTGTCGGCCATCAGGTGTGCGAAGAGGGCCAGAGCCCCCACCAGCCCCGCGGCATCTGCCCATGAGAGGACATGGTCAGGCGCTGCTGGTCGGGGCACCACTGGCCATGCCCTGAGAGCTGCAACCCCCCAAGGGATCAGTACGAGCACTTGGAGAGGTCACTGTTGTCTCCTCCGGCTTGCAGGCTGCTCCATGAACGAGCACATGGGGACCCCTCAACTCCATCCCCCACGTCCTCCCATCACCAGGGCACTGTGCACTTGCCAACAGCCCCAAAGCAGCTGGGGGCTGCTGGATGGATGAAAATAAAAGCAAGATGCAAGCGATGCCACCGGTCCCAGCCCCAGGTACCTGCCATGGAGGCCACGTACTGCGCGTGTCCGTTCTCCAGGCCGCCCGTGGACTCCAGCGCCGCCTGCGCCCGGCTGAGCAGGTAATCTGCAACCAATTTAGATTCATTAGCGCAGGGTCTGAATGAGCACGAGTGCTGACTTCACAGGGCACCACTGAGTGCAAGCCAAGACGGTTTGAGTCCTCACAGCCCCCGCTGGGACCAACACTAAAATTTGAGTCATTAAAGCCAAATAATGCTCAGACCAGAGCTAAAAATTTATCCCTGAGAAGTCAGACTCCAACCTTGAGTGTCATGCTTGGTGGGAAAAGATGCCTGGAGGTAGCTGAGATGCAACATTACGTGTCTCAGAAGGGGCTGTGGGTCGCAGCCACATGGTTAAGCAGGAGGTACCTGGGGAGCTGGTGCAGCGGACGTGCAACGGGTCATCCAGCTTGGCCACCGCGTCCCGGAGGATGTCCTCGGCCTCCCGCACTGTCTCCTGCAGGATGCCGAACTGCTCGTCCAGCAGCTTCTGCTGCAGACTCTGCTCCTGGTTGCTCTGTGGGGCAGGAGGAAGAGCTGAGCGGCACAACGGGGACACAGGACCCCTGTCACTATGGTCCCATCACCACTGTATCCCTCGAGAGCCCGTCTGCATGATCAGACCCAAACACACCATTTCTACTGGTGCAAGTCACAACCCACTGGCTACATCAGCGATGGCTGAGCCCCCCAAAAACACACCTTGCCCCAGCGAGGGGAGGGGCAGTGGGCTCTCCACACAACATTGTACCTTCTCCAGGAGCCGGCCCTGCAGCTCGTGGATCTCCCGCGTGGCCTTGTCCACCTCCTGGCTCCGCTGCAGCTCCTTCTCCTCGACAAGGCTGCGTGCAGAGAGCAGCTCGCACTCCTTCTCGCTCACCGACCGCCTCAGCACCTCCTTCTCGGCCTGCAGAGCCTCCACCTGGGCGCTGAGCTCCGTGCTGGCCTGCCAGTGGGGACAGGAGAGCCCTGCCACTCACCTGTCACCATGTCGCAAGCCCAGCGGTTATGCGGGAGGAGCTGAGGACAAGCCCAGCTCATGACACTGATGGGCAGACCCATGTTAAGCCCCACAAGGGCTCCCCGCACTGTTTGCACCACAGTGGTGGCAGGGACATGTGATGGGGATTGGGGTGCACGCTGCACCCCCCACCTCGTACCTGCTTGGCGTGGCTGAGCGAGCGCTGTGCCTGGTCCAGCTCGTCCCGCCGCGTGTCCAGCTCCTGCCGCAGCTGCTCCAGCTGCACGCTCTGGTCCTCCAGCTGCAAGCGCACACCGTGCCGGGGGCTCAGCCGCTGCCACCGCGCTCCAGCCCCGCTCCGCACCGGCACACGGCCAGGATCGGGGGAACAAATCCGGACACGTTTTCCGGGAGAGGTTTTCAGTGTCTTGGGGGGACTCATTTCGCCAAGGCAGGAATTTTGGGAGCGACCCCCAGCCTGGGCCCCAGAGAGCAAAAGCACCCAAACCCATCAGTTTGCACTGTGGCATTTTCTCAGGGGAAGAAAAGGCAGATTTGGGCAAGAGGGAATAAAGTGCATTAAACAAAACGTTCCTAAGGAGCCAGGGCAATTCCTTCCAAAATCAGGGACCAACATCAACCACCCCCATCCCTGCACCCAAACTGTGCACAACCACTGTGTGTCCCGGGCTGGGGAGGGCTCGGTGCCGGGCAGTGAACCCCACGGTGGGGAAGGACCAGGCTGTGCCGGCTCACCTTCATCTCGGCCTCTCGCTTCACCTGCTCCACCTGGAACGCCAGCTGCTCCTTGACACGTGCCACCTCCTCCTGGCTCTGCTGCGTGACCGTCAGCTGCTTGGCAGTGTCAGCGTTCTGTGTGGGGATGCGGGGTTTAATGGGTGTTCAGAGGTGGGACCCTGGCCATCACTGCGCTCATTCTGATCAAATTCTGGCTCGGGGGATAGCTTCAAGATGCCTTTCTCATGGCATCTGACTGCCAGGGGACACAAGACTAAGTGCCAGGTCCTGCACTTGGGTCACAACAACCCCAGGCAGTGCTACAGGCTCGGGGAAGAGCGGCTGGAAAGTCCCTGGCGGAAAAAGGACCTGAGGGTGTTGGTTGACAGTGGCTGAATATGAGCCAGCATGTGCCCAGGTGGCCAAAAAGGCCAACAGCATCCTGGCTGGTACCAGCACTGGTGTGGCCAGCAGGAACAGGGCAGTGACCGTCCCTGTGCTGAGCACTGGGGAGGCCAAACCGCAAATTGTGGGGTCAGTGGAACAGGCTGCCCAGGGCAGTGCTGGAGTCACCATCCCTGGAGGAGCTGGACAGACAGAGATGAGGTTCTCAGGGACACAGGGTAGCACCAAGGGTGGGTTAACAGTTGGACTTGATGATCTTGAGGGTGTTTTCCAATCAAAACGTTTCTTTGATTCTCTGAATTCAAGGGGTGCCCCATGCCCAGTGCACCCACTGCGTGCAGGACAACGGGACCAGTACAGGTTGGGGCTGGGCACACACAAGCCACACCAGCAGTGGCAGAGGGACAAAGGCAGTGGTGTGTCCCTGCCTGGCACAGGCAGCAGCGTTACCTTCCTCAGGAGCTCAGCATGTATGTTGATGAGCTCGCTGTGCTTCTCCTTCAGCTTCGTGTAGCGGATCTCAGTGGCGTTGGCTTTCTCTGGAACAGGTTGAAAAAGCATCAGCAACCACGGTGGGGGTGTCCCGCGGACGATGGGTTCTGTATGGCACCTACTTTCTGCTTCAGCGCAGAGTCGCTGGGACCTGTCGCTATCCTGCTTCACCCTCTGCAGCCTCTCCAGCTCATCCCGCAGCTGCTCGTTGTCCACCAGTGCCTTCTGCTTCTGCTTGCGCTGCTCCTCCACTTCGCCCTCCAGGCTGTTCACCTGTGCCTTGAGCTGGGTGATGTACCGCTGTGCCTGCGGGACACCGTGGGGGACTTGGGGACAGCCCTGCACCACTGCCAGCAGTGGCTGTGCCCTCCCCAACATCCCTATCCAGGTGTGATTTGGGAAAAGTAGCCACAAGATGCACATGAAAGCTGTCTCGTCTGCACCTGCAGCCACTCTGTCCCCACTGCAAGCAGTGGGTTGGGATGCTGAGGGACAGGTCTCATGTGTCCCCTCCCCAGCAGCATCAGGAGAGAGGTTCTGGCATGGGGAGAGGCCCCAAAACACAGCACTGGGTGCCAGGACCTCACTCCTGCTGCATCCCACTGGGGCTGCCATGCAACAGCACCAAAAAACACCCCACTCTTCCACACCGGCTGCTCCCCAGCTGGGCTTTACCTCCAGTTTAATCTTCTCCATCTCTGCACGGAGCATCTCCACCTCCTTCTTCAGGCTCTCGATCTGTGCGTCTCTGCAGAGAGAGGCAGGTTGACCCCACGCCACAGTGTCCCCGCTCTGTGCCACCAGAGATCTTCATACCTGTCGTCCCGAATGCCATTGGGTGGCCCGAAGGTTTGCTCAAACATATCTGAAGTGATCTGGAGAAGACAGAGGGTGTCAAGCTGAGCCAGGCTGCAGGTGCTTGTCCCCCCTGTCCCAGGGGCCCCATCCCATCCCCGTGTCCCCACCTGTGGCTCCGTGGTGGAAACCGTGCTGATCTCAATGAGGTTCTCCGGCTCCTCGTCCTCAGGGGCTTCCTCGGGGATGACGACCACCGGCTTCACGTGCTCGGCCAGCGCAGACGCCCGCAAGAAATTCGGGGGGCTCTGCAGGGACACAGGGTCATGGTGGCATTGCCTGTGGTTTTGGGGACCACCACACACAGACCCCCAAGAGGAGGGAGGTAACCATCCCCCTGCTGCCGAGATGGGCTGGTGGGTCCCTCCGCAGCGTCCTCAGACCCCAAACTCACCTGTGGGGACACCCTCATGCACCCCAAAACCCACAGGGTCTCTAAAGCACCACCTACAACCAAAATCCCACCGTACCTCCGGCAGCCGGGGGATCTGGATGAGCCGCTTGAAATACAGCATGTCAGATGCTTTCTTGAAGAAGTTTTTGAGGCTGGAGAGGGGGGGAAAGAAAAAGCACTCGCAGGGAAGGCAGCGGGGCTTGGCAGGAGGGAGGGGACCCCAGCACCCACCTCGGCCCCGCGTTACCTGCGGAACTGCTCGTGGAAACGGTCTCGGTGGCCCTGCAGCGTGTCGGCTGGCAGACCTGCACAGAATCACAGAATGTCCCAAGTTGGAATGGACCCACAAGGATCATCCTACTCCTGTCCCTGCACCCCTGCAGCGACGGAGGGGACAGCCGGGACTGATCTGGGGCCACAAATTTATCCACGTGCATCTGGATCCCTCCAGCTCCAAAAGCCAGGGGGTGAAGGCCAGAAGGGAGCGGGATGTGAGGGGCTGGCATGGGAGTGGGATGTCCCCACCCTGGTGCAGGGACCAGGGAAAGGCAGCTGTGGAAACCACAAAATACCCACGTGAAGCCCCTGGTGCCGCACGCTGCCCAGCAACAGAATCGTAGAATCATTTCGGTTGGAAGAGACCTTCAAGATCATCAAGTCCAACCATAACCCAGCACTGGCACTAGCCCATGGCCCTGAGAACCTCATCTATGTATCTTTTAAATGGTGACTCCACCATTGCCCTGGGCAGCCTGTTTCAATGTCCCACAACCTTTTCTGGGAAGGAACTGTTCCCAGGATCCAACCTAAACCTCCCCTGGAGCAACTTGAGGCTGTTTCCTCTCGTCCTGTCGCTTGTTCCTTGGGAGAAGAGACCAACAGCCCGTGCAGGGGGCTGGCAGACCAGGGTACATTGGTTTGAATTCATCGAGAACCAATCCTTTTAATTCCTTCACCCTGGCTGTCTCTGAGGGATGGAGCAGGTCCCTAGAGCCCGCCTGGGATACAGGGACATGGTGACAGGTGTCTCCATCCACACAAGCCCGATCCCCAAACCCAGCCAGAAGCCAAATCTGGGAAAAGACGAGCGCGGAGCCCATCCCTGGGGACTCACAGGAGTGCAGCTTGAACATCAGCTTGACGGCGTAGTGGTAGAGGTGGCTGCAGTCCTGGATGACCTGGATGAGGGGGGCCAGGCGGCACTGCACCGCCGACATCTGCGACACGGCCATCGAGGTGTTGAGCTGCCTGAAAACTGGAGGGTTGAGCGCGGTGAGGCACCGGCGCCGTGTCTGCGGAGCCGTCCTGCGCCGGGAGACTCGGATTGATCATTAACCGCCACGGATGTGGCTTTGCCAGGACACGGGGTAAACACCAGGGTTGTTGCCCGCCCTGTCCTACTGAGCTGCGAAAATCCCCCCTCCATGCAAGAAAAACACCCAAAAGTGGCACGATGGCAGAGAGAAAGGGTGCTCAGTTCTGACCCCGATACCCTGATCCCAAAAAGAAGGGATTTAACCCCAGGATGATGCAAAGGCAGGACAGCTGAGCCTGAGGAGCTGCTGCTGCATGATGCAGCCAAGAGGTTTTGCTCTGCTATACAGGGTGTTTCAAAAAGATGGACCCAATTTCAAAGGTGTATATTTCACAATGGAACCATGTTACAATTACCCAAAAATTTACAAATAGTTCAATGAGTTATCAAATTTTAGTAACCTATTTATAAATGCTCTATGTTCCCTCCACCTGCTGTATGGACAACAATGAGATGATCATTGAATTCACGTCCACATCTTTTTGAAACACCCATATTTAACGGCGCAAGGAGCTGGGAGAGGATCGCAGGGCAGGGGACAGACCCGCTGGCACCGCGGCCTCGCCTGCCCCGGCTTGGAAACAGATCCCTTCCCTTGGCAGAAATCCAGCCAGCACATCCACGCCGGCTTCTTCCCTGCTCAGCTTTAAAGTATTTATGAATAGAAATTCTCTGTATAAGTGGGTCAGGAGGAGAAGCGGGAGGCTGACGGGAGCCGGGAACACGGTCTCTCCTGCTGTGCCCTGTTTTCCAGGGCAGCTCCGTGTTCTTGACCCACGACTGAGGAGGAAACCGCCGCATTTTTAAGCCATCTAAAAATTCCTGGAGAAGGAGGTGAGAGAAGCAAACATGGGCAGGGGCCTCCAGCCCTCCCCAGAGGACAAAACGAGTATTCAGAAAGAGGTACAGTACAGCCTCATCCTCTGCTATGGGGAGATAGAAAGGATTTGGGTAATGCATATGATTAACATGGTTATATCAGAAAGAAATAAAAACATATTTCAGAGCAGCACCGCTCTGAAAACAACACTGCATTGCTCAGGTGGGCTAAAACCAGCCACGTTCCAGAGATATTTTCCTACAACCGCCTCTAGAGAGCATCAATGGGAAATCTGGCTGAGAAATGACCTCAGACACCTTGGAGGAGGAGGAGGAGGAGGAGGAGGAGGAGGAGGAAGGAGCTGAGCCACTGACCTCAGCCCAACTCCCTTCCAGACCAAAGAGCGAAACTATTGCTCAAGAGCCCTGGGGCGAGCGGGAGGGACCGGCCACCTCCTCACCTGACTCCGACAGCTTCAGCTCGCAGTCCAGGTAGTCAAACAGCTCCACCGTCAGCTGGAAGCTGCCAAAGAAACCCCCAAAAAATCCCATCACACAGCGGCAGAGACATCCTTGCTCCGGCTGCTCATGTTTGCTGCAGGTCCATGCGCCACCAACAACTCAGATTGATAGGAATTTGGTGGTTTTGCTCCCTGAATTTATGCTCTTCATCACTCTGTGGGTGCAGGAGGAATCAGACACCATCCAACCAACTTATGAAGCACCGATGGGTGCCCTGGACAGGAGCCATTTCTTAGGAGGACGCTGCCAGCCAGGTGACACAGACCTGGCGACCATACTCACATGTTGTTCACGTCCGTCCCCGCCATCTTTTCCAGCACCTCATCTGACACCTCGAGGCCTGCGGGGAACTCAGGATGCTTGTGAAAGGAAAAATAAAACAAAACAGTAGTTGCTGTTTTTGCTGATGTGACACAAGCCCCTGCAAAGCCCCCCACCCTGGCACAGTGGGGTGTGGAGGCAGCAGAGGGTCTCACCTTGACATGGAAAGAGATCTTGTTGAGGAGGAGCCGTGTGTAGATGCTGACCAGCTGCCCGTACCTGTCGTGCAAATGGCCCTGCCAGAGACACGAGGGGAAATGTGGCGAATCCCGAGCGATGCAGCTGGATCCAGCGGAGCCCGCGTGTGCCGCTGACCCTGCGCCAGCTCTAGGGCTCTCACCCTCTTGCCCTTCACCATACGTGGAACCATCACGTTATTTCAGGTGATACTTTGCTTTCCTCATGCCCACGATACTTTTCAGCACCCACCTCCAAACGCCCTGGAAGGCACAAACCTCCAGTTCCCCCCACTCACCCACAGGTCCCCTGTCTCCTGGATGTTGCTGCGGTACCGCTGGCAGTCCTGGAGGACCTGGGGACAAAATCGGCAGGGATGGGGCATGGAGGGGCTGGTATGGAGCTGGGCAAGCACCCACCTGCCCTGAAGCTGGGGAGAACACGGACCCGGCCCCTTGTGCCGCTCCGGCTTTGGGAGCAGAAGTTTAAACCCTTCAATGGCAGCCAGAGGATGGGGCTTTGCATGGGAAGGTTTCAAAGATGTGAGGTAACCGAGAGCTCCATGGCCTGGAGAAGGTGGCCAGGACAGGGAAGGAAACCCCCCGGGGCATGCAGAGGAACGTCAGCAAGAGCCAAAAATGGAGTTTCCAAGGGGACACTCACGTTAGGGTGGCCGTCGCGCAGGACCTTGTGCAGGACGTGGCAGAACTTCCAGCTGAGGATGGCACTGCTGGGCAGGGGCAGCCCGATGGCGTAGGACCAGAAGGTGAACGCTCCCTTCTCGTGGTGTGTCCCCAGGATGATCCCTGCCCTGCGGTCAAGGCCAACCAGACACAGACGGGAGCGGGGGACAGGCTGGGCTGGGGACTGCTCCTGGTCAACTTGCATTAAAAAGGGGACATGCACCGAGTGTACCGCGGGCATGGAGATCAGCGGCGTGATGCTGCACCCACAAATAAAACCCCATTTATCTTCTCCTGGTGCACCTTGCCCTGCTGCAGGGCACACTGGGGCCCTCTGCATTTTATTGCCAAGGAAATGCCAATTTATTGCACTGCCCGTTTGCATTTTTGCTGATGGACAAATCTACACTATGCCACCCCCCAACCAAGCTCTGAGGGGTCTCCTCTCTCCCAAACTGCCCACGGGGTGAAACCTCTCCGGCCTCGGCACTGGGTCTGCTCCCACTGCCCAGGCGAGCCAAGGGAAAGGATACGGCGGGCATGCTTCTCCTTCACCGGTGCCTCTTGCGTATTTATGGCTTTGCTGATGCTGATGGCCTGGGAGAGGAGGGGAGAGCAGCTGTCAGACACAGCATCACCCTCGCGGCTGCCCTGTCCCCCCCGAAGTGAAGCACTCGCGCTTTTGGGGAATATCCTGAATTTTATAACACATTTGTCACCTCAAAGCCATTTGTGACGCATCAAAGTAGGCTTTTTTACCCACAAACAAAGCAGCCTGTTGAACCCCCATCTCCAGCAGGATGGGTCGGAGCTGGGCCACCACCAGCCACGCTGCTGATGCTCCCGCTGTCCCCGCACCAGAAAACAAATCCTTGCATTTTTGCAGCCTGAACTCAGCACCGTGCCTGGGGAGCGCTAAGGCACAACAGCCAGATCCCAAATTCCAGAGTTGTTTGTCTAATCACAAGGAGCCTTTGAACCAGGGGGGTGGCGGGGGGTTTTTTGATGCTGTTGCTGTGAGCAAACAGCACCTGGGGACACGCAGCCCCCGGGCAAGGAGGGAGCGGCGGTCGCGATGCTCGTTTCAACGGAGCAAAGATCCAGAGCAACGTGATCATCGGGGGAGGATTATCTATATTTTGATGTGTTTGATCACAGCACGCTTTGATTTATGGGCTTATTCCAACAGACGACCTCAGGCAGGGGTCAGTTGTTGCATGACTGCTGTGACTGATGAGGATCTTCCTCCTCCTCGCCGGGTCCTCAGTGGTGCTGCTTTGCCCTCGCACAAGCGCCCGGGCTGTGCTCGTGAGCCCTCGGTCACCGGCAGAGGAAAAGGTCCCAGCCGGGAGGGCAGGAAGCGGCTCCGCCACCGACACTGGTGCCGGAAGAGAAACGCGGTCCCTCCCTGCAGCCCCGCGAGCCTGAAACCTCATAAAAATCTCCTCTCCCCTCCAGGGGAAAGCACCTGCTTTGACACGGCTGATTGTCTCTGAATCGAGGCGTTTTCTTGCAGGAGGAAATCGAGAACAAGTTATCGAGTGCTCCTGACTTATGCAGGAGGAACCCGACACGCTGCCCAAGGGGCGATGCTGCAGGTGTCAATACACCCAATCCGCCCTGAATCAGCCCAAAATGCCCATGCCCGCAAGCTGGGCACAACAGCGGCAAAAACGCTGTGAATGCATCCCAAAAAGTGAGCCGGACCCAAAACACCGTGCTCAGTCACTGGGAAAAGACGCTGGTTTTGCCCTTCCCGGCGCAGGGGAAGCCCCGGGCATTACCCCGCCATGTGGGGCCATAAAGCAGCAGCGGAGTTAAGCCGTTGACTCGCTGTAATCCTCTTATCCTCGAAGGTTAATGAGCCTGGAGTGCCCGGAACAGGCACTTGTAGTGCAGCTGCCTCTCCCAAAGCTCCCGGCACCTCCGCAACCGCCCAAAAACATGGAGCAGGTGGAGATGCTGCACCCCTGACCGCGGCTCAGACGGTGAGATGTGCCACAGGTCCTCATGGCTGCTGCCGTCTCCCAGTATAACACCAAAGCGATGGCTTATTGAGAGAAAGCAAGGTTTACCACGTGCCGGAGAGCAACGAGCCGATGGTTTTGCAAAGCAGGGCTTGGAAACACATCTTACTGCAAAGAGCTGCTAAAGGGGTTATTGCATCTTATGGAGGTGCTTTGCACAGAGGGGAGCAGGGCAGACACAGCTCCCAAAATGGGGTTTTCACCACCCACCATGTGCGGGAGCAGCATGATGTGCTCATCCCAACTCATGGTGCTCGTCCCAACACACCAGTGGGAGCCAGGCTCAGCCTGGAGCCCCGCGGGGCTGGCAGGAGGCGATGCCAGAGGGGACGATGTGCGAGATGAGGGCAGACTCCCCAGGAAAGGAAACACTGTCCCATGTATCTGGGGACAAGAGCTTGGCCACCTGACACTGCATGGCAGGACAGGTATAGGGCTGGGATGCATCTGGCCCATCCCAAAACCAGGCTGTAATTCCCATTGGTGCTTGTGGTTTTATTGTGTTTATTGCCCATAATTTCATTTCCAGCCCAACTAGCCAAAATTCAGCCCAGGAGCTGCTGGAAAGGCTGGTTTCACCCTCGGTGATTCAGTGCAGAGGTTTCACCTGAGCCATTCGACGTCCAGCACAGCGGAGCTGACCCTGCAGGGGCAGCCCCCAGCACCAGCGTGACAGGGACACCTCATCCAGTGTGGTCCCAAATAAACCATGGTGGCACTAAACCAATGCCAATCCCTCGGGGCTGCCGGCTCAGGTGTGCTTTCATGGGCTCCAAACCCTGGGCTGGCCAGGAGGTCCCCAAAAAGGGGGACCAGAGACAGGCACGGGTGGTGCTGCAGCCTGGGACATGTATGCCTCTCCAGGACATCCCCGCCCGGAGAGGCTGGGCTGTGGAGGATGGCTCCAAAATAGGGAGATTCACCCCCAAGCTGGCCTCTTGGGACATCATCAGCACATCTGGAGATGGGCAGGTCCTGGTTGTCACTGCAGATGCGCAACCAGCCCGGCCAAAACTTCACGTCACCTGCGGCCGGTTCCCCACGGCTGCCGGGGAGCGGAGCAGCCCCAGCCCCACCAGCGGGGGGTCCGACCCCAAAACCCGCCCAGCCGCGGGCTGCGGGAGCCCACACGGGTGCAGCCCGAACACCTTACTCACAGCCCTCACGTACCAAGCCAGTGACTAAAGCCGGGATCAAAGCGCCCAAATGAAGGAGTGCAGTTTACATCCACCCTTTCTTTCCAGGCTGCTTTTAATTACGGCGTGATCCTCCCCGCCCACGGCTCCCCAAAACCCCGGCATCCCACGGGGACGCAATCCCCACCTGGCAGGTGGATGCCGGGTCCCAGCGTGATGCCGGAGCAGGGGGTGATTTTTTGGCAGCAGGACATTGAGCAGGAAATCTCCCCGGCCCGGCGGCACAAAGGCTGCCAGATCAGCTAAACTGCTAACGGCTGCTCCACGGTTCCCTTCCTAATGCTCTTCCATCGCAAGTTACACCAAAAAAGCCCCACTCGGTAGTCACACACACCATATTCCTGGCAGCTCCAGAGCTCGCTGAATTTTTAACCTTCTTGTTTAAAAAAAGCAAGAATTGGCTGTGGAAAAGAGCGAGTTTTGCCTCCTGCCAGGCTGCAGAGCCAGTGCCCGCTGCCGGATGGCGGCTTCCCACCTCCCACGCGCAGCCACTCCGACGGGGATGTCTCCATCACCCTGACACAAGACCTTGAAAAGCATTTTCAGGGAAAGCGGGTGAGTTTTGCATCAGCCATGAGCACCCAGGATCACAGCAGGGCCAACAACCCCTGTCTGCACCCGCCGGCACCGACTCAGCCCTCGCTGGACAAAGGAGATGGGGCGCTTGGATTTGGCACCATCATTTTCCATGGTGGTGGGAAATCCTCAGCCAGGAAAGGCTCACACAGAGGATGTGCCACCGACCGCCCCGCGATACAAAGGTGACCAGTGGCCCTCTCCCTGGCAGCTATAATTAGACGTAAAAGGCAGATCGATACCCGTGTACTGACATTGGAACTGCTTTGCTCTCACCCAAAGCACCGCTATGAGAAGCCGCATTAGGATAAAGCCCCTTTAGGAGAGTTTTTCAGCAGATGCTGGAAAAAAAGGTCACTTTGGGTGGTGGAAATGACTGTCAACCAGCGAGCCCCAGGTTGAGCGCTAATGTAGAGCGACCACCCGCTCGCCCTGTACGTGGCTCTGCCACAAGTAAAGCTGCACCCACGTGGGGCACAAATCCCATTGAAAAGCCCAAAACATCCCAGAGGGGCGGAAGGGAGCGGGGAAGGACGCGCTCCTGCCGCTGGCACAGGCTGCCCTTCGGTGCACGAGGCAGCGCTTGCACCGCGATTATTTATCAGCATTGCCCAGTGGGACAATTGAAGGAGACATGTCCAGAAGGAACCGGAATTGCCGGTTTTCTCATGTTGCTTCCCAAACCCAACAAGCTGCATTTCCTACCCAGCACGGCTGAGCAGCACCGTGACCCCGCGAGGCCCAAAATCACCACCTGGCTTCGCTGACGCTCTCCAGGACTAAACCATCCCAGGGGCTGGGGAAGGACCAGCGAAGGGGCAAAGGAGAAGAACACCTGCGATTAATTTGCAGACTGGAAAAAGTCAGACGGGTCGGAGATGCCTGCCAGGAGGTTGTCATTATTTTTGCTGGGGCAGCGGGTGAGCCTGTCCCTCTGTCCATCTCTGCCCACGGCTATTGGAGTGATTGATTTCCCGTAAGCCGTACACGGGCTCTGTCAGTGCCCGAGCATCGCCCACCCCACGGGGGCTGCAGGAAGGGCTATGGACACCCCCATCCAAGCCAGACACCGCTGGGCACTAACGCGATGGGGCTTTGTTCTCACTCTGCCACCCACTTCGGGACCGGCCACCCCGAACCCCCCAGGGAGACCCCACGTGTGACCCATCCCCGCTGCCAAACAGCCCTCGATTTTGTCGGGCAGCCCGTGTCACCACGGGGCTGGGACCAGCGCCGAGGGGCATTGCAGGGATGCGGAGATGCTCGGTACCGGGGCGGTGGGTACCGGGGGCACAGCTCCGTCTCTTCCCTGCGGCGGCCCCGCGCTTGGCCGCGCTCCTGCCGGCACGGCCGGGGCCATAAACTTTCCATGTTTGCTCACGTCCGTGTTTACCTGCCGATAAGGCCCGAGCGGTGCGGGGGGGACGCACCGCCTGCCCGGGGCTCTGCTGCCCGCCGGGACGGCGGCGCACGGCGGGGACGCGGCCCCGGTGCCCGGCCCGGGGGCGGCGGGACCGTCCTGGGGCCGCGGCGGGAGGAAGCGGTGGGGCAGGCGGGGGATCGTGCGCCGCACCGGCAGCGGGGACGGACGGACGAGCGGACAGACGGACGGACGAGGGGACAGACGGACGGATGAGCGGATGGACGGCAGCCGCGCCGCCCCACCGGGGGTCCCCGGAGCCCGGCGGGGACCCACCTCCCCCTTTCCCGGTGAGCCTCCCCGCGAAGCGCAACCCGAGGCGATGCCCCACGAAGCGAAGCGGAGTGGGCCGGTCCCGCAGCGCCCCCAGCCCGAGCCGGTACCGGGAACCGCAGCCGGTACCGGGTGCACCGTCCCCGCCCCCTTCCGCCGCCCTTGCCTGGCTCTTGTCGAACTGCTCCCGCTCCGCCTCCAGGCTGTGCCCGCCGCGCCGGCTCAGCACCCGCGCCGGGACGCTCTTGATGCTGTTCATGGCGGGGCCGCGCTCGCCGGGCTCCGCGCCCCGCGCAGCTCCGACCGGCGCCGCCCGCCGCTCCCGCCGCGCACTGCGCCCGCGCGCAACGGCGCCCCCAGCGGCCGCGCCCGGCCCCGCCCGCCACACGCCCGCCCGCGGGCAGGTGGGACCGGGGTGCGGGGGAACGGCCGAGCCGCCCCCGCCCCGCTGCCCGGAGCCACCGCGGCTCTTCCGCGGCTCACGAAGCTGCAGCTGCGGTGCTTCCAGACCCCGCGTTCATCTTCCCGCTCTGCTCACTCACCTAGTGCCGGTTGTACGTCCCGTTCCCAGCAGCACAACAGACCCGTCTCCATCCCGCTCAAAGAAACCCTGCAAGTGACCCGAGACTGAGAGGTGGGGTGTTCAGCTGGAGAAGAGAAGGCTCCAGGGACATCTTATTGTGCCTTTCGGTGCTTAAAAGGGGCCGATAAGAAAGATGGGGACAGAAGTTTGGGCAGGGCCTGTTGTGATAGGACAAGGGGTGATGGTTTTAAACTAAAGGAGGGAGATTCAGACTGGACATGAGGAAGAAATTGTTGGGGTGGTGAGAGCCTGGCCCAGGTTGGCCAGAGAGGTGGTGGATGAACCATCCCTGAGACATGCCAGGCCAGGCTGGACGGGGCTCTGAGCAACCTGAGCTGGTGCAGATGTCCCTGCTCATGGCAGGGGGGGAGCTGAGGGAGCTTTGAAGGTCCCTTCAACCCAAACCATTCTGTGATTCTATGAAATACACACACAACACACTTAAGAGACTCAGAGCTTCATCACTACCCACTTCTCAGCCTTCCCATTCGAAAAGTCCAGCAGCAGAGCGCAAATCCAGCCCAGCGGAAAGCGGGCTGCAGCTGAACGGCAGCTTTGTTTTCTTTAATAACAATTCAGCACAACACTACAATAGCAAAAGCACTCCCTGGAGTATTTGTAATGCTTCCAGAAATAAGGCAGCTCAGTTTGAGGCAGCTTGAGTTTCGATACGAGCCTCAGAGCAGGTAGATAATAGTTGGCTTGTAAGTCACTTAGTGCCCAAATAAATTAACCCAAATACTCCCCTTCTTCCCATCCCACAAATCCAGGGCAGCCCTGAAACAAACTCTGAGGGCTCTGCGGATCCTTATTGCATCGCTTGAGCTCAGTTTGCTATATTGATTTTAAAGCCATCAGCTGAGATCTTAAATTCACAAGGGGGTTCGGAGCCTTCGCTCACTAACACTAAACACATTTAAACTAGGAAGTTGCACCAACTTCTCCAGGGCTTGACATACACTAGAGTTGCTGGGTAGTTTTGGGGTGAGCATTGTGCTATTCCCATTGGTGGCTTTTGGGGGAATTTTTGTCATACCCACAGCAGCTGATTTTGAAGATGGAGCCTGGAAAGTTTCTCTGCAGGTAGAGGAATCAAATGCGCTTTAAAGGCTTGTGGAAACTTAAAGATAAAACAAGTGAGAAGCTGAGATTCCCTCTGCGGGTAACGCTTGTGGGCAGGGAGGGAAAGAGTTGGGAGGACAGCGGCTATGATCAGAATTGGTCGACTAATTTTGAGGCCATTAGCACACGAAGGAAAGCAGGCTGTCATTTAGGTAATTAAAGAGAAAGCAGAAAATTATACGAAAGAGTTAACAAGGGGAAACTGAGGGTTGTTATTTTACTGCGATTAATTCATGGCAGCGGATGGAGCCGGAGACTCCCACCCCTCAGCTGCCCCCGCGCAGGGAAAACGCTGACACAGCGCTTGGGTGACCCCGACTGCTCACAGACCCCACACGACCCACGGCCACTCGTGTACAGTGTCATAAATTACATACTAAATGTGTTGGACGGTGAGTTAAACAGGCAAGAAAGATACAGCAAAGGTATCACCTTTATTAACTAACTTGATCTTTTAATTAAAAAGTTCGAATAGTGATAATGGAAAACATCTTGCCCAATAATCAGAGATAAAAAGAGTTTAAATGCTAAAAAGCCAGTGATATTGTGCTCGGCGCTGACGGAGCCCACGGACTCACCTGATCTCATTAGAACCGTTCAGAATAACTCGCTCCTGACTGGGGAAATGTTGTTTTCCCCGTCTTGTGGGTGCCAGCTTTCCAATTTCAACAATGTAGGAGGCAGTTCCTGCTTACCACACTAATTGGGAACTTCCTACAAACATTATTCATCTCTCTCTACATGGCAAGAAGTCCAGAACAAAAACAATCAACTAAAAAAAAAGAGACTGCTTGGCTGTGTCACGCTCTATAAATATTTCTGAGCCACCATAAAAAAAAAAGGTAAGAAAAATAGTTCCTATGTCATAACAATCACACATTTAAGGTTCTTAAAAAACAAGCTAGTGTTTAACCTGAGCTCAGCTATAAAAATAGTTTTGTTAATCTTGGCATAATTCTATGTTTTATTGCAAGATAAAATATATGCCCGCACGGTCACATCTTTTTGCCACTTGTGAGTGTTTCAAACACTCAGAGAACCACGGAAAAACATTGGTGACTTTCCAGTGTAGCTAACGGGCTGATGATCTTCAGTTCTCAGAATTCATTCTATGTTGGAAACTTCTCCATCCACTGCAGAAAATGAAAGATTTGTAATAAAAGACAGAAACATTCCATCTAAAATATATTAAGCAACCATGTCAACTCACTATATAAATTTCCAGACTGAAAAGAGAATACTGAATGAACATATAAAGAGGAGAAAGGTAAACAAAGCACTATATGGAACGACAACAGTCTCAGGGACACCACTGGGGTGTTATGAAATGAAACCTTCCCAGTTTGTTTGGCAGAAAGGAGTGATCTTTGTGCCCTGGGCCAGCCGCTGAGTCACAGTTTACACACGGTGGCACTTGCTACGGAGTCCAGAACTGAATGTATCCCTTTACTCCTTGGTTTCCTCCTTCGTGTGCCTCTTGTCTCTCCCTCACTCGGCCTCTCTCCAAAGGAAAAACAACCGACTGATGAAAACGGCCAAATCACTGTCAGCTACTCAGGAAATCAGCCTCTGTTATCAGTGCACCTGCCCGCAAACGATTTCAAAGCAATTAAAAAAAGCCGCAAACCCAACCGAAATCAGTGCAATCACTTCTCTATACAAAACTGTACAGACGTTCGGTATTTCTGGACCCGCTATCAGCTCTGCAAATGCTGCTTTAGATTTGACTGATCACAGTGATTCAGTGCGTTTTAATAACGAAGAAAGTAAGAATTACGCAGCAGCCAGCGACTTGCACAGTCACTAACTCTCGTCATGGATCTACAGTGAATCGTGGGTGCGTTTGTTCCACCGGTTCTTTCTCACTTGCAGCAAACGAGATTATTCCCGTAGGCTAAGCACCCGCTCACCGCTTTGCTGGGTCAGCACGGTGCTCAGCAGTTTTGGGGATTTGCTCCTGAAACTTTTAAACAGCAGTAGTTTCAGGATGCAATTCACAGCGCTGGCTTCGACCTATAAAACCTCCAGCTTCTTTTACCTCAGGGCTCTCGTTAGGAAAAGCAGAGATGTCTGCACAGGGACATCACAGCAAAGCAAAGCGTGCCGTTCCAGCTACTCAGCATCCATTTCCTACAAGAGCCCATTAGCGCGCGCTAAGGAAACCCAACTTATTTCGGAAGAAGACTCAGCGTCTCCAGACCTAATGCAACACGAACCTGCAGAAACAGCAGAACACAAGGTCGCCACGAACCAGCCCCAGTCCCTGGGGACACAGTAGGTTTGGGGACACAGGACAGCAGCAGTTTGGGGACCGCAGGTGGAATATACCGAGAGGAGAAGCGAGCACCAGCTCGCGCTGGATCACAGCTAATCGCGGTTAGAAACCCCACAGCACACAGCTCCACGCTCCAGCTCGCTGTGTAAGAACTTCCCTTTGCAGACACGCGCTTGGGTTGTGTCAGCACGGGAAGATCTCTTCTTTTTGTCAGTTTTGCCCCCCGTTGTTGCTAGCTGTTTTTCAGTTTCAGGTAGTGTTTGGTATTTTAACCATATCTAGTTAATCTTTTGTCCTCAGAACCAGACAACACTGTGCCTATTGCAAGCATCCAACTCACATTGGTAGAACAAATAATCAGAGAGCGAGAAACTTCCTGATTCAAAAAAAACAATCTGCTACGGGCAAGGCTGCTGCTGCTTTTTTATGTTCTGACACAGCCCTATTCAATACATTCTACTTTTGGATCTCAGAGTTCAGGAACAATATGCTAAACCAGCCCTTGGCCGCGGCACTGAAAACCACTTCCCAATCTCTTACTCAACAATGTTCATATCCTTGATCCTGTTATCTGTAGCACACAGAAGGATTTTAACTACAATAAGCGGTTTGCAGGTACTCGGGAATGGAGCTGCAAGATCGTACTGCCCAGAGGATGAGGAAGATGCTGGAGACAAGTTGAATCGTTTGACTATAGGAATCCCTTGCTGCCTTAATGTCTGTTTGCTGTTACAGTGCTCACAAAAGTGTCATTGGAAATGCATTGTGAGCAGGGCACTTGGAATCTTGTGCCAGGCTCATCCCAGAAGTCCATAACTCAGATGCATTTAGAAAGAGGGAAACAAACAAACAAACAGAAAACTATCAAGGTGAAAACACCTTCATACTCACTGGATGTCATAGAGAAAAGAATGGAAGTTTAACATCTCTTTCTTCCGCAGCAGATAACTGGGTTCTGTGAAGAGCTTCTGCAAGTTCTGCTGTCTATATTGTAACCCAAAAACACTATGTGGAAATCAAAGAACTCAGATAATAAACATTACAGAGCTGTCAGATTCAAACCCGTGAGCAGCAAGCACTATTTAATTCCCTCTTCTCCCTCTCCCAAGCAGGGCACGGAATCCAACAGGTACAAATACTGATTAAATTCTAAGGTTTATATTTGATGTAGATTATGTTTTAAAGCGTAGTTTAAACCAGCCTCAGGTTAACCTGGTTTTAAGCACAGATTAGTTGGCCTGCATAGATTAACTAAAACACGCTTGACAAGTTTTTGCCCAGAACTGCTATGAAGTAGATCAAAGTTCTACAGATGTGGTTCAGAAGCTGCTCCCACCGCTAAACACCAGCCTGCTTTATTTTCTGTCCACTAAGGCAATTGTTCTGACCGAGAAGCCAATTTCCAAGCTCAAAAATGCAAGATCAGGTTATAAAGCAGAGTCACGCAGGCGGGTTCAGCCGAGCAGGAGCTGACAGCTGGTGGGGCCGCGAGCAGCCACTGTTCTCTGAAGAGCTTTTGAGGAATCCCTCCTACAAGACGGGCTTTGCAAAATCTACACTGCTGCTTTCACACCACGTGAAATCCCGCAGATGAACTTCTGAACAAAACATCCTTTGACTTAATGTCAACACTGGCACACAAGCTCAGTCAGTCCCAGCCCAGCTAAGGTTTTATGGTTCTGAATGTTATCAAAATTACTTTGACTGCTACTTACAGTAACATTGTTCTGGTTAAGTTCATGTAAGGATTCAAGGAGTGCAGTGTTTTTAGAGGTAAAACGTTTCAGCAAGAAAGCTGAGGTTTCGGCATGCAGCCTTCTCATTAGGAGTCTGCTTTAAAACCCAAAGCCTAAATTCTCCCTTTGTGACACGCATCAGCACAAGTTTACTCATTTTTAGTGATGAATGGTGCAGTGTCCTTGTCAAACAAGACAGAAATTCTTAAGGATGTTTATGAAAACAAACAAGTGCCCCCTTCTCCAATGACTCCTATTGCCCACGTATTCAAGGCAGAAACTCCCTATCAGCATTCACGCTCATACAATAAATTGCTGTGACAGCTATATACGGGTTATTTTCTTTGACCATTGAGTACGTTCTCTGACCCTGCAATGAAGGAACTAAAATTATTAACCCACAAAAACCCTAAAGTTTTTTAAGCTGAGAGTCTGGTTTAAATTAATATACAAAACTATTCTATGGATCAGATATTTCCTAAACTCTCCTCCCTTCCACAAAGATACCCAATGTAATAAACCAGTGTTGAATCTAAGTCATACCGCCGCTCGCTTTTTTCTAGACCTCCTACAGCTTGCTCCAAAATGACTTCTTCCTCCATCTGTTTAGACATGTGCAAAAGTCAAATCCTGTCCTGACCTTGAGGAGCCATAAAGAATCCTATAATAAAATTTCAAGTACTTCGTGCTAAGGCACGCAGGAATTTTCTCTTTAGCAAAGTGTGATGAGGATATTGTTTGTCATGTTATAGAAAAAGTCAAGCATAAGGGCAAGTATGTTCACAAACATCCTTCTGGCCAACTAGATCTCGTCGTAGGGGAGCAGTACGTACCGTATGAACGCTGCTGCTGTTGGGGCTGCGGCGCGGGCTGGCGTGGAGGAGAGCGCTAAGCTCCAGATCAGCGACCATCTGTCGAGACTCGGCCAACGCGTGCTGCAGCTTCCTCACCGGGGAACCGGTGTGCTGGAGGGGATGGAAAAGGAGCCGAAGTTATTAAATGATCTTTTTGGAATATGTCAAAGGATGGTAACATACTGAGAATCATCGCTTTCGTTTTGAAAAGTCTCAGTTCAAAATACTCCCGCACAGCACTGCTTCAGACTCTGTCTAAATGCAGATATTCCTGCGAAACGCAGAGGTCCTGCCTAAAGTCGCCTTTGTGACATTTTCACACAGACTCGTGCACAGCGCACACAACCTGAGTAAGCAAATAAAGACAGGAGAAAGAGGGAAAATCAGGTGGAACAAGAACGAAAGTGTCCCATAGCTTCCAACAACTGTGTCCAATTGTACTCAGATATCGTGCTTTACTGAAATTACCATATATCAGCCAGTATCCAGAAATCTTTAATTTCAAAAGCTTATTGTTTTTTAGACACCATGACTTAAGACATATTAAGAGAGTAAGAAATTATTTCAGAAAAGTATTTTACCAGGTTTGCTGTAAACCTGCTGTCTCATAATTCGAGTCTCTAGTTCTTCCACACCGGCAAATATTCACTTTCCTACCATCAGTCACAATTCCCCTTACAATTAATGAAGTACAGTCTGCAATACAATACTGACTTGTTCCACAGCAGTGCTGCAGGGTCTGTTTGTTGGCTTAATCACTGACAGATCACTGATCTCCAGAGGAAAGTCTTCATCCGAGAATTTCTCACATCTGTGTGTCCTGTCTCCCTTCTGGGTGGACGTCAAACAGGGAGAATCCAAGTGGAAAGAACTCAGATCCACGTTTTCCTCACTGTTAAAAAAAATTAAGACATTGCCAAACCCAGTATCACCATCCTTTTTAAACTTCCAAAGGAAAATCACAGGACAATATAAATAACTACAGGCCCTGAGCCAAGAAAACCATCAAGCACGTGAGGTTGCTCTGTTCCTCAGTGGTTCCCATGTTTAACAGCTTCTTTAGAACAGTTTCATCTGCTGAGGAAAACAGTTTGACATTCATCCCCTTTCAAGAACGACATTACCACGTGCTCCAGTATCTATTTAACCTTGCACAGAGCACACAAAAGGCGATATCTGGTTCCTCCCGATACTCCAGTACTCCTCCTACTCCCATATCCTACTTCCTTTGTTTTTCTAACCAATCATGAGGCAAATTCATATTTGTAGCTGTACTTTTCCAGGGAATCTCGGACTTTTAAAGTCATCATCTGACTTTAGAGCGCACAGGAGAGTTTTCCCAGAGAGGCTTTATTTGATTTATTTTTAAATAGAGCAGCAAACACTACATCTAAAGTGCAGTTTGGGTAAACTGCGATTAAACCCAAAACTCAGTTGCTCGACTATCATTTCAGCGTGGAGTTGAAGCACACAATCTACTGGCATCCACCTTCCCTTAGCTTTTAAATCAAAGCTAAATATAATTTAGCACTGGGTATATCTGAGTGTATTTAGGAGCGTCTGAAAAGCAAATTAAATGACAGTGTGCATCCTTTCACTTCTCTTGTAAAACACTGGGATACAATAGGATTTAAGAGAGAAAGCTCAAGTTTGTGAGCTTCTGACGGGGAAAAGCTTTGGAGAAATGCGAAGGATACACAGGTTGGGAGGAAAACAGGTTGGATTTGGGGCAGGGAGATGGCTAAGCCCAACCCGAGCACGCTCAACAGGTAACTGCTGACGTTCCGTCTTTAAAACCAGAATAGAGATAAAAATCCAAAGGCAGCAAATGTTGATCCAACATAAACCAAGTCACTAAGAGCAGACAGAAATGATTCCTGCACTACAGGATTTCACAATCCCTCTGCACTGGGATAAGGTATTTCGCTGCATTAATAACCTTCTTGTTGGCTGTTCCAGAATTCAAGAACTCATGTCAAAAATATTTGCTGGGCTGACAGGGAGGTGCCAGCACCCTTCCCTATGCACCAAATCCATCCCCAGCACCACAGAGCCAGTAATGGAAAACCAGGGGATCCAGAGGCAAGTCCCAGGGGAATGTTGTGTTTGGCCTCCGCCGTTAATGCCTCAAGGAGAAGCCCACGCTGTCAACTGTGGTACTCCTGCCTTCCTCCCGTTTACGGGGTGAGAATTCATTCGCTGGCAAATTAGTCAGCAGAGGCTGGAGAGCAGATGGGCTGGGATTTGCACCCAGTCAATCCATCCCCAATTAGCAGAGCTCCCAGGACTAAACGTGGGCATCAAGAAAACTTGATCGCTCAGCAGCAAATCCCAAAAGGGCAGAGCTGCTCTCCCTTAAACAATATCTGCTCCGCTGGCATTGCCCAGGTCAAATTTATCCTTTCCCCCTTCAAATCTCCTTAAGGACAAGACAAAAAAATGAAAGCAATTTTCATGATTCAGCCCCAAAAGAGATGTGGAGGGCTGGCAGTGTGGCATTTGTGCTGCTGGGGGAGGAGATAAGAAAGCTCAGGGGAGATATAAGGGGAATGGAGTCTTTTTAATGATTGATGGCCAGTGGAAACTAGAGAGAGTCCAGGCAGAGCGCGAAGCTCAGCCGAGCCGTGTGGGAATGTGTCAGGACAGCATTCTTTTCCAACGGCTGCCCATTCACCTTGTTTCTCAACAGGTCTGTGTCTCTGCACTAACGATTTCTATAATATTTTTGTCTCAAAAGCAGCACAGACCGAAAACACCAGTACCTCAGGTATTTCCATCCCATAACACGGATTTGTTTGGACATCAGGCAGACTCGCTGGCTAAAATTCTTCGCAGGTTTAAACAGCTGTTCATTTACTGTACTTGTCAAACCACCACCTGAAAAGCTACTCCCCCCGGCTTCTCTGCCTAAAAGGCAGCTAAGGAATCTCTCTAAAACTTTAGAAATCCTTCCAAAATAGAGCTGGTTAGTCAATTTTTTGAAGGGAATTAGAGGAACCAACACAACAAATCCACAGAAAGTCTCAGCTCTGAATGTCCTTGCTTGTGCAGGCATAAAAACAACTTCTACAAATGCAAAGCAGCACTTTGATCTCAGACACCTTCCAATACCACTGAGACACCTGAGGTTTTTTTCCAACACTTCTCAGCATCAGAAACCTCATTCTGCCCATCCCCAACCACGTGTCCTTTTTCCTCCCCCAGTACAAACACAGGGATCGAGTCCTGTGAAAAAAGACACAGGGCAGAGGGGACAGATTATTGTCCTTTAAGTCTTGCCGTCCCGTTTTCCTCTCTGAGCGGGGAATGCGGCCTGTGTGGAGCAGCCGTGTCCTACATTCCTGCCCAGCCACCGTGTGGTTTCTCAACAGAAATAACACAGTTACTACAGCATCAAATAAAATCTAAGTTTGCTTCTTGCCTTCTAGAAACACCACTGCAGAAGTCCAGCTCTGGTCAGGATGTATTTTACCCACCGGATTTACAAGCAACATCTGGGATTTTTTAAAAAATCAGAAGATTTGTTTTAAATCTGCATTTTTCTGAATGAGTTTACTTGGCAAGCTATGTGGTATTGCAGCTCTCCTACCCACACACCTCTTGGGGATGAGAGATGCGAAAAAATAGATGCAGAAAACCAGAATCATCATACTTAGAGCTATTTTAACTTAGTTAAATTCACTGCTTTTCAAGTTGGTAGACTCATTTTAAAACACCTTAAACATCATTTAAGATAATATAAATTGAGAGCTTGTACACTCAAGTTTCTATATAACTCGAGTCTGTACCTATTTCTTAAATTTAACAAGCACATAACCTTTTTGAGCTGGCACATTTCACGTCTTGAGCGGTCTTGAGACAGCTGCAATCTTTTCCGTGCTGTACACTTCCACCTCCTTTTATGGGTTTGAAAATCTTCAGCCATTCCGGATCCGATATCGGCTTCCATCGGGCATCTTTTTTTATGGTGAAGTTATTACTACATGAATCTAATTCAGCCTTGTGAACGGCAGCGGGAGACTCTCGGCTTTTGTGGCCGAACAGAATTCCAGTTCTCTCTTCCCGGGTTTTATTTTCATTATCGGTTTTGTCAAACGTGAGGGTGTTCTGGATCAAAGTACTTTGCGAATCTACACAAGAACCGACGTTAAGCCCGTGCTCACATTGAGGTAAAGATGACTCAAAGCTTCGCTGGTCTCTGTTTTCCACCCCACGCTCGCAAATGTCCCTGTTTCTCAATGGCCTCGTGTTGTTTGCCTCACAAAATACTTCACTGCCTGGCTCATCAGAGCTTGATGCAACATCCTGCTTTTCTTCTTCCGTAAGCACAGCCAAGACTTTCACAACCTTCTGACGCCGGTTTAAGCACGCTGAGGTAGTTTCCTCCACGTCTGATGCATTCAGTACCGGTCTATTATCTACTTCACACATCTCTGAGGTGGTTTTTACCCTACTTTTTGGAACTGGTGCAGTTCCACACTCCTCGCATATCCCGTGGGTGCCCTCAGTCCTAACTGGCTCTGTCTCGCTGTTACTGTCGGGGGCAGAGAATGTCACAGCCACGCTACAATGGCACGATAAAGAAAACAGTCAGAAATACTGCATTTAAATACACAACTGCACTCGAGGTTCAAGCTATACATTAACCAGGGGCCATAGCCAGGATTCTGCGGTTGTTCATACACCAACAGGCAGCTGTGTCCTGCCTAAAGCTGACACAAGTCTGCCCAGATTTGACTGTTACTCTCCAAAATCAGAGAGTTCCTTCATGTTTTTTATATATTATGGTGATTCTGCCTGAACCTTCAGGGTGTGCACCGATTTCCTAATACGAAAGCACAATAAACTTGGATTTTTTAAACAGAAATAGTAGCAAGCGGGATTAACACCCCTACCACTGAACTATTAATTTTTTTTAATTAATGAACTCTCCGGCCTGCACACAACGCTTTATTCTGCAACTGATACTCACGGTGTCTCCTGACCAAGCTAAAAACGTCATAGACAACATCACTGGATGTCTGTGGTTGAGTCCAACAAAGCCACCGTTTTCACAGCACAAATCTCTTGTAGGATGTTAAGCATGGCTGAACAGTGAAGTCTCAGTGTAAACTAGTGGAAAAAAAAGGGATTACTTTACCTGCTTTCACGTGTTGCCTTTTCATGGTTTTGCGTTAATTCCTGAGAGCTCTCTAAATGGACATGAAGAAACTGCAAGTCACGCTGCTGTTTGGCATAGATCTGTTTAAAGACAGTCATTTGCTTTAGTGAACGTCTGGAGCGCAGGGACGTTGTCATCAGGTACTAACACATGGCTGTATCCTCAAAATATTATGATCAATCAATAACTGTAGAAAAAACTGTTGTCAAAAACTTGCAAACCTAAGGGGCCAGCTCTACATGTATTTAGGAAAATAAAGTTTTGCGGCAATAAACACTATTTCTGTTAGAAGACTGCACAGGTCTCCTAAAATGGAAACACACTGAACCGCAAATACAATATCACTATTGTTATTTGATATTTAATACATTGCTATTATGTTGTTTAAATTATGCGGTATTACAAGATGGGGAATGATGATCAAGGCAGGTTTTCAGCAGGGAATTTTTTGTAAAGCTAATGTAGACAATAACCCACCAATCAATTATTAGCAATTTAAAAAAACTGTTTATGCCTTGAGATCCCCAAATGAGTGCAGGTGAAAACACTGATTTTCTTGAAAAACAGGCCTTTCAGTGCAGTATGTCCCTTTGCGCTGGGAGTTCAGCTGGGGCACTGTGGGGGGCAGCAAATTTGATTTCTTTTCTTAATTAACAATACCTCAATCTAATATTTTTATACTGTCCTGTGTAGATCTGAAGTTATTTACAATGCCTTCATAATCTCAGAGTAGAAACACAATGAGGACTCTACCTGTCGCAAAATCGATAGTTCTGTGTCAGTCCGTGCCTGCTTAGACTTGGCCAGCTGAAGAAGCTGATCCTTTCTCTTTGCTTTCTCAACTGTTTCAAAACACATACAATTTTTTAATTACTTGAAGCGAATAGACACAAAGTACATTTGCTAACACGTATGTCTGTAGCAGTAGAAATAGGTACCAAACCATTTTATCGAGATCAGCTGGTTCTGTTTCCCCTCAAAATAAAAAGAACACAGAAACTATAAGACAACCAAACAACTTAAGGATTTTCCTCAGACTTTTCACCAGCTTTATTTTCCTAGCAGTAGTATTCTGCTCCATTGACTCCATTGTACAGGGAAGTGCTGGGAAACACTTCCCATTACTACTGTTTTTAAAACAATGAGACATGGGATCAATATTTGGCAAAGGTAATGGCAGATAAAAAGTGATAGGCAAGTAAATAATCTCACAGCAGACGGTATCTTGGGTCACCTAATCTTTCAAGGTATATATTGCTTGTCTATAATACTGCAGCACCCAGTCTGCCTGCCTTATCCACCACAGCACGGACAAGTTCCTCTCTACCCAAAACCAAAGGGAAGGTATCAACAGATAACAAGCTGCAGTTTACCAAGTCCTGCATGTTAAACCCGGCTAAACCAAAACCATCAGTTAAAGAAAAGCAAAATGTGAATTTGTGGCCATACTACTGCCGTACAAACACCAGAGGGAGTGGAAGGGCTGGTGATTTCACAGAGCCTGAGCTTTAGGTTTTGAATATGGTTTCTTTTCAGTAGCTCACCACTTTCTACACAACCTACATCAGCAGGGAGAATGTCACCCCCATTTATTGTATTAATACCACAGGAGACATGAGAGTCTCAAAGAGAATCCTCTGAGCCAGTTATTCCCCCATGTGTAACCATACTGGTGAACTTTGTGCTTTTACAAGATTTTATAAGCTGTCTGTGCAGAAGCCCTAGGTATTGCTTTCAGAGAAGAATGACACACAAAACTGCAAAAGGAAGGTGGAGAAGCCACCTCCTTCACAGATATTGGTGAACTGTTGTTGTCTGGAAGTCTCTGAGCTGCTGAAAGCTAAAGCGTGAAAAGCCCAGGGCCCACACTCACCAAAAAGTGTGAGCTCATTCCTCAAAGAGCCATTTTCTTGTTGGAGGTGAATGATTTCTTCCCGCTGCTTATTGTTCTCTTTCACCTTTTCACAGAGATCACCTTTAAAACAAAACGTAGTATTTCCCAGAATGAAAAGGAACCATGCTGGTCTACAGCAAATTAGGTGCCCAGTAGAAGCGTTTACCTTTCAGCTTATTTGTTTCAAGTATTAGTTCTTTCAGTCTCAGTTTGAGGTCTTGCTTTTCTTTGTTGAGGCTGAATTCCTCTGTCTTTGCAGCACGCAATGCGCTTTCCAGCATTTTGAATTTGGATGTAAACTCAGTAATGTAATCAGTTGTTTCAAGTATGGCCTCATCCTGAAATATGAAATAGAATTTATTCTTGATTATTGTTTTGTTTGTATGGATTTTGACAAAACAACCGTACTTCTTACTGCAGTGGTTATAACCACTTCACAGATTTTCTTCTGAGCTCTTAAGGAAAAAGTAAAAATCAAAGCCAGGAAACAAGCTTGTTCATGAAAATAAACCTATTTATTGTCTGTTGGCCACTTTTCCCTTCTCAAACAAGCCTAAGAATTAAAAAGCAGCAAGATCAGTGGTCACTACACCACGGTACAGTTACCAGGAACTGCACTGTGACCACATTTAGTGCCTGGTGACGGCAGATGTTACCTTCAGCTTCAGCATAGTAAGAAGCTCCTGTTCTCTCGCTTGCAGCTGCCCTGCTTTTAGAGACAGTTCCAAAACCGAGCAGTGGAGACTTTGATTTTTCTCCTAGAGAACAGAAACAAGAGTGTCAGCTACTACTTCAGTGATTCAAATAACTATTTTTCTACTAAATGTGTGCACAACTTTATTTAAACACCATGAATGGCTTTTTTGTCTCTTTTTTTTTCCAATAAATCAGAGCTGCACCTTAATCTAACATTACTGAACTAAAAGACAAATGCAACTCAGGAGCCTTAATATGAAATATTTATTCACTAGGAGAACTCACAACTGCCACTGGTGTTCTGTACATGCAAGAACTGCAAGAATCAGACCATTGCTCAACTCCTACCTCCAGGGCCTGACAGTGAATCGTTGCATCTGTCGCTTTTTGAGACAGCTCTTTAAACTTCTGTTGTGTATTTTCAAATGTTGTCTTACTGTCATTCTGCTGAGATTCTAAGAACTTTAACCTTTTGGTCAGTGATTTTATAATTTCATTTCTCTTGTTCAGCTCATCTGAAAAGAAGGGAGACAAGGTATCTGTGAGAAAACAGCTCAGATACTGTCGTGCAACTTTTAAAATCTCAGAAATAGTTTAATCCAGTGGTTTTACATCATGCGATTCAGAAATGGATGCTCTGAAGCAGGATTCCCTCGCTACCTCAGTCAGATGAAATACAAACTCTGTGGGGATCTCTGTATTGTGGCTGTCAAATGAGACTGTTCCGAGCTGCCAGGTGGCGAGCAGGTGGCTTGTGGTTGATGTCAGAGCTGCCAGGTGATGAGCTGGTGGTTTGCAGATGCTGTCAGAGCTGTTCAGCACAACCTCAGGGCACAGGGCTCTGCAGCACACCAGCATGTTCACAAATTGTTCTGTTCCCCAACGTGTATTTTGTCAGATTATTTTAAAAAGAGTCCACAGCAGCAATTTACATATTTAAACAACAGCGATCTGATTATCATGTCCCCTTCAAGATCAGATTGCTTTAGTACTCCTGTGGAAATGCTGGTCTCAGAAAGACAACCAAATTTAAGGTTAACGGGTAGGAAATGGTTCCTTATAGGATGCCAGATTGTTTTTGATAAATCTAAGTGCCTGAACATACTTCAAAGACCACGGTCTTATCCCTTCCACACAATACTCACGGTTCAATAAGCTGCATCGTTCTGCTAAAGTCAGGACCTTTTGCCGATCATCTTCCCAGGCCAGCAGCTGCCTCTGATGCACCGCGACCATGTCATTGAGTTCCTGATCTCGATCTTTCAGTTCTGCAATTAAAACCTGGAGCTCTTGCCTCTGTTTCTGAATGGCGCTGTTCTCAAGGCTGGGGCCAAGTTTCTGTAACAGGTAACACACAGAACACATTTCAACGCAAAGAAGCGACCAATTCTCCGATAATAAAATTGAGGTTTTAAGTAAAAATATGTTTAGATTAGAAACAGAGAGTATTCACAAAAGTCCCTCACGCTCGCAGTACCACCTGTGGTCCCCGACGGACATGATTAGCGGTACAACAAGCACTTTAATGTTCAAAACAAAGTGCTGCGGTTGTCAACTCTCCTCTTTTACCTGGGGCGACGCAGAGCGCGGCAGCGATGGATTCATAGGGGCCTGGGGACCGGGGCGCTACCGGGCACCAGCGGACATGGGTCACTATTGACACCAGTAACGTTCAGCATGGAGGCCGCCCCTGATCTCCACACTCCACGGTCACCCGCCGAGCCTCCTGCCAATCCTGCGGGAAAGACACACAAGGGGTGAGGGGGGTTAAGCCCCGAGTCGCCACCAGCCCGGGGAGGGTATCCCCGGGGCCGCCATCCCCCCACGCCGGGGCCTCCCCGTTCCCCCGGGGCCTCCCCGTTCCCGCCGAACCCACCGGCGCCTCGTCACGGCGGCGCCCCGCCCCCGGCAGCCGTTGAGTGGCTGCCCAAGGCGACAGTTAGGCAGAAGCTCCGCCCCCCCGCCATGGCGCAGGGCTGCGGGTTCGAGTCCCGCGCCCGCCCGAGGCCGCGCTCGGCCCGTGGGTCTGAGCTGCCTGGAAAACGTCAAAATTAATAATCTGGGTAACAGGAGACGAGTAAGAACTGACCACATGTTACAGGATGGCGGTAGCTACCCTGCTCAGCTTTTAAATGGAACAACTACCTCGTTCATGTTTATAAATATATAAAGGGTGAGTGTCAGGAGGATGGAGCCAGGCTCTTCTCGGTGACAACCAGTGACAGGACAAGGGGTAATGGGTTCAAACTAGAACACAGGAGGTTCCACTTAAATTTGAGAAGAAACATGTTCCCGGTGAGGGTGGCGGAGCCTGGCCCAGGCTGCCCAGGGGGGTTGTGGAGTCTCCTTCTGTGCAGACATTCCAACCCGCCTGGACACCTTCCTGTGTAACCTCATCTGGGTGTTCCTGCTCCATGCGGGGATTGCACTGGATGAGCTTTCCAGGGCCCTTCCAACCCCTGACAGTCTGTAATTCTGTGATTACCCATTAGAGACACCATCCTCATGTGAACCCATGAGCCTATAAACAAACAAAGGTCACAGGAAAAAGAGCATGTTGATCCAATTGGATTTCTTTTTCTTTTAATCTATGAGGAAACTATTAAAGAAGGAGGATGAGGTTTCAAAAAACCTTAAAGGAATTAGCTTTCCACTGAGCTTCACACAACAAAGGTATCATGTGAATAATTCTACTACAATTTACTTCGTAGAATGAAAAACAACAACAGCTACTTTGGTTGTAAATAACCCCTTTTGTCATAGCAGAAACCCACTACAAGGTGAATGTCCACTGTATAACTTCAAGATTAGGCTCATTACAACTGCCATGTTGATTATTTATTTTGTTTTAACTTCTTGAAACATCTGAAACATCTTGAAACAGAGAATTTAGAAATCCAAAGTCCTCACTTTATCCTTCCTCAGACCCTCCATCCTCTTTGTTTATCATTATTTGGGTGAATGATTCTAGCAAAAATGTTTCTGCCTTTTTACCAGAATCACAGAAAAAAAGAGCTTTACTGGTAGAGAACAGGGCACAGAACACGTCACCTCCTTGGGTTTGACCTCTTCACAGTGACAGGAGACTGTCAATTCCACGACTCTGCCACCAGGGAGCATTTAACCTTATGAAATGGAGCAGCGAAATACAAAGCACCCCTAAAACTGTCTCAGCTAGAAAAGCAGCAGGGTTAGGACTCGTTTGGAATGATGGACATCAGCTAAACATTTCAGACAAATTCACATGTTCTTCAGCATTCCCACTTACTAGAATACAATAGTTCAGTTGGAAGGCACCTTACAACCATCATCTAGTCCAGCTGCCTGATCACTTCAAGATGCATTTTCCTCTAATTGTTAAGAAACCTTTAGGATGTTTGCCCCGTTCTGATTTCTAAGATTTTACACAGGTAAACGAGATGGACGAGTTTCTGTACAACCACCACATGCCTTACTCAAGTTCAGCAGAAAGCACGACAAAAAAAACCAAGCATTTAAGGACTTCAATTATTATTTTCCTGTAAGAATGTTAGAGCAAAGTATCTGTAAAGAAAACACAAATTGTATTCAGTGAGGAACAGTAATTTTATTTAAATCTACTTCATGCGTAAGCATGATAGAACCCCAATTTAACTTTGGCAAATATCACAACAAAAAAAAACCAAGCAGCCTATACAGAACAGTGAAAACGCCAAGGATACGGATTCGCCACAGTTTCACTGTGGAGCAAATGGATGTAGAAGCCTCACTTTGGCTACGTCGTTTATAACCATATGATTAAATAAAGGTAATCTTTCACTATCACTTCTTGACTTCTCCAAGATCTTCAATGCTATCATCATCCACCTAGGAAAAAACAAAAGGCCAAAATACAGCATATTAAGTAAGTTTTCTTCTTACATGTCAGAATATTCACCACTGTGCATGTAAGTGTGGGAGAAGGATGCAGCACTGCCCGAGATTCCCTGCTGTCAATTGTACAGGAGTGATATGTGCCTGTAGGATGCAGACGAGCCCATGGGGCTCTGAATAAAGACACACTACAGAGTTATTTCAGAAAGAATTCCAACACCAGAAATGCCAGAACAAAGTAACCGCTTGTAATTACAGCGGCACAATCAAACCTCTCAACCAAACCCGAAACAAGCTAATCTCTTCTTGTGAAGCGAAAGTGGCTTCGTTTCTGTTTGCAACTGTTGTCTCATTTTTGTTTGAATTTTTTATTTTGCAGTGTTTAAAGAGATTTTTAAAACCGGCATGGCAATGCTGGAATACTCAGGCATTCACCATTAAGAAAGTCACAAAGAAGCCACAGATATGACAGCTGGACTTAGTCCGATGTGCCTCTCTCCCTGTAGTATCCAATGACCACACTGCATGTTTAGGGAGTTTGTTTCTTGGACAACAGAAGCAACATTAAACTTGAAGTTTAATCACTCCTTCACCTAGTCGTTCCTAGGTGGGAAAGCAACAACTGCTCTTCTATTTCTGCACAACAATCTGTGCTGCCAAAGATGAAACCCTGTTTCACAATCATTGGAATGTCACGGACTGCTGTGGAAAACAAGAGTTTTGACAGAAGAAAGGGTTTATTACCTCAGGCCACTTCTCCTGGATTACATCGATAATGTCATCTGTAAAATCCCCCTGAATGATGATTTCATCTTCTCCTGTTACTGAGGCACCACAGGAAAATTTCTGAGCAAAAAACCTTTGTGCTTCCTTAAGGTCAATTTCTGTTGACAAGTAAACAGACAGTTTAAGCACAGTAACTGCCATAAAAGTATCTTCTCAAGTTTAAAACCAAAATCTTGTGTTAACTATTGAAAAACTAATGGCAGTTTACAGCTAAAGCTTTGCTACAGTTTCAGTTGGCTGTTGTTTACACACAAAGTAACTTACTCAACAAATCCAGCAAACTCTTTAAGGCAAAAAATGGCTGAATGTCCCATACATGCTCTGTTTGCCCAGGTCCACGCTACACACACTGCCCAGAAAAGCACACGCAGAACAGATTAAAAAGCCCCTCCAGTTCTGAATAACTTCTGTAGTTATTGAATAAGTTTTTCCACTGAAATGCTTCGGTGTGTTCCTTTCAGAAACTCATCCCAAAGTTTGCAAATGCCATGGAAATAAGGACTTCAATGATTTATCACTGGGGGAAGTCAGTGTACCTTTGGCATGCTTTGGAACTGCTAACAGCGCCTTGGGACTTTCACCTCACACGCGTGGAAACATCACTCAACATAACACAATCAGAATAAATATAATGAGGTTAAAGGCAGGCACATCTAACACCACAGAAAACCGCGTAACAAAAGTCAACTCACCAAACGTTGCAAGGCCACATACTCTTGTGACATATTTCTTTTTTGCTCTGGGAATTTTAGCTATTGTAACTTTCTGTGGTACAGTCTTCTTTTTCTGTTTTATCTGACCTCTTCCACCTTTAAAACAAAGTGCGAGGTTACATCATTAGTTAAATGATGTCACGCTTATTCAAAGAAAAAAGTATATAAAGTCAGATTTCGTGTCTATAAACAAAGACACTTATTTTCCCATCAGTGTTGGTAAACAAAAGCATATTTTGCACACTGTCTCACATTCAGATTTTTTAAATTATTATTTAAGAAAGGTCCCACGTCAAAGCTCAACATTATAAGAAAAATATATGCATGTGAAATGTGCATTCAAGTACAGCTTGCACAACAGAACTCTGCTACAATTACCAAAAAAGGGGTTTTCCCCACTCTTCACTAATCACTGTTTGCGGTCTATATTTAACCCCATCTTTCAGGAACTGTTTTTTGGTTGTAATGCTAGGAACAAACTATTACTTTAATGTTTTTCAATGAGTTTAACATCCTTGGGGTTTGTGTCCAAGGCAAAGCGACCGACTCGTGTCCACCCACCGAGGCCATGAGGACGCATCTGCTCAGGCTGCTGAGTTAAAGAGCAGATTAAGTTCTAGGTACCCATGTGTGACCCTGGGATGAGCCATATATCGATATATGAGCTTGCAGAGACCACCACGGCTCTGCAACAGAAGGCAGCTACAGTAGTTCACTGCCAAACTTCCACGTGATTTAGCATCTTCTTTCTTACTGTCTGTTTCTAGGTCAACCCGGGGGAACATTCCACATATCAGGCTGTTATTAGTCTGAGCGAAGCATGCAAAAAAAGTATATTCCACTCATTAGGATTCTTCGTGTCAGATTAAGATCTCACTTAACTTTGTACACACTCATCAAGTTACTCCAGGGTAACCAAAGTTTCATGTTCTCAAGCCTTCTCAGCACAAAAAGCTAAAGAACTTCTGACATGCAAACTAACCCCTTGTGATGACTTCTTTTTCTAACATGCAGCACTTTCAACTCTACATTAATATTAATTGGTATCCGGTAATTTAAGACAGTAAATTTCTGTCTTAAAAAATTGTTCAGTAAATTTATTCAGTGTCTTAGCAAGTTTTTGCTTGTTTTTCCTCACCCTCTCTCTTACAGCCAATTTAATACCATCGTAATTAACACCCTACCGTACGTTTTCATGAAACTTTAGATTCTAGGAGAAAATCCCTAAATACTTCAAACGCTGTTATTTTAGAAGCAGAAACCAGACTGAAAGCTAATCATACCACCTCACATCATAAATTAACGTTGAAAGAAAACGTCCTGGAGTCTCTGGGAACAGCATCCAAGCTACAGAACACAAATTACTCTTGTCACTACAAATAGCCAACTGACAAGGTAAACACAACTGGTTACCAAGACACAAAAATAAAACATCTGCAGTGATATGTGGCTTAAAATATGAATCTTACTGAGCTATTAACCATAATTTCTGAAGCACTACAGACACAAATGACACTCCACAAGCAAATTCATATTAACAACCCCAGCATTTTGATTTATGATGGAAAGTACATTAATTAATTAAACAGAAAGAACTCCAATGGTAGAAGATAAAGTGTGTTTGAATTGTTTCATATATTTAATATCTTCTGAAGTTGGTGTTTAAAACCGTTTTTCATTAGTATTGCTGGGAAGAGACACAGCTGTTAATGGAGACATAGGTGATAGTTTTAAAAGCATAAGACCAAATCCTGTTATGTGTGGAAGGAAAAAAGGCAAAAGCAGCATCAGGAGGCATTAATAAAGGAGAACAGTCTTTGTTCTACTCTGCAAGCAACCTATAAACTGCTGCTCAACAGGGCAGAAACAAGGACTCCGGGATGCATGCCAGCTGATTTTAGACTGAGAATTACTCCCCAAATAAGTGCACTAGCAATGACAGAACAAGGAGACACACAATCCAGGGCATCTTTCACTCGCTATTGCCGCCATCCAATTCTTCCAGCAGCACGTATCACCGCAACAACTCTGCTACCTCTGCAAGAAAGATATTTGGTATCTTTTGTGCAGGGTCAAAATGTAGCTAACAACCAAAATGCGAGGAATCCGTGCCACAGTCCACAGCAGCAGGTGAGAAAGGGATGCCCCAAACTGCTCAGAAATCAGTACCACAGTCAGCTATTTAGACCTTGCCTCTCTTTTGCTTCTTCTTCTCTTCTTCTTCTCCTCCCCCCGCAGTTCCTTGGCCTTCTCCAGTCCCAGTTTCCTGTTTAGGTGAGTTTTCTTAAATACATCAGAAAAGAATAGGGAGAAAAAAGAACAAAATCAGTGGTCAGACAACTGCACCCTTCCAGGAACAGAAAGTAAGGAACTACTGCTACTAAGTGATATTTTGCAAAATCATAAACTCTTTGCTTAATTGCAGCAGCCCCTTGACTGATGTGTTACATCTTCATTATAGTACTTGTCCAAATTAGACTCCAGAAAAGCTCAAAAGATAGTTACAATTTCAATACAGTCTCTTCACATAATTGCCACAGAGAGACAGAAATTCATGGTAGTGTTAATACTGAAATGCCAAATGCAAATCAACACATTCCTTATTATTAATGACCATCCATCCATCCAGAACAGACTGGACAGACAGAAAATCCAATAAACTTTTTTGGCAAACAAGTGCATGGATGACTGGTTGCAGCTGGAACATTAAGAAAGCTCAAACATTATTACTGAAACAACATATTGTTTTCTGACATTATCAAGCATATTTTCACAGCATCCAAAACCCTGGTAGACTCCTAAGAAAATGGTTAACTTTCACACTTGATACAGTAGGAAAAGGGAAGAGATGAGAAATGGACAAGTTGAACAATTGCTGAATATGTCTAAGGGCACATATCAGAAAATAGAAAAGATTCTTACCTACTGTAAGTTTTGCAAACTCATCTGGAAAATTCTTTTCTAACCATTGTCTGCATTTAGTCACATCAGGCATGTATTCGCAGTACTAGGGAAGAAATGGCAGATGAATGCTGTTAGTAGAGTAACTACAAAATACATCAAAGACACCTAAATAAACTTGCAATTCAGCTCAGTCGCTTCTCCTTAAGACGACTGAACACCAATACTACACTAGCACATATGAAACTTCCCAACATCCTAAAGATGACAGTGGCTGAAGCACAGAGCTGCCACAGTTAAGAAAAGCCAGAAAAGGTAAGAAAGAATCATTACAGTCAGGAATCACAGGACAGAAAGAAGAAACTCAGACAATAAAAAAAAGAGAATGAACTCACCTCTGTTGGTAACGAACAAACTGGAGAAAGAGGGGGGGAAAAAAAAAGAACAGATTACAACAATAAGTTACCCACTTACAGCCTTAGCATTAAATTCAAAGTGGTATTTAAAGTTAGGGATGACTTCTTACATCATAACTTCTGGTTATAACCACACATTGACTCAAAAAGATTACTTTATTGATCCCACCGCACGTTTTAATTTTTCTCTCATTAGTCACCGTCTCACATGCTCTGAATTAGGATAAAACTACCACAGCAGGAGCAGCCAGTCAGTGAAGGAAGGGAAGGAGATCCCTACAGGCTCGGGAAAAGTTAAAAAACCCTTCCGTTCTACCAGAGACAAAAGATGCACCAAATAAATGTTCATGTTATTTGGTCAGCTTCTCTTTTTCCAAGAGCTGCCAATGTCCAGGAGAGGGACTCAGCTCCAGAACAAACACAAATCAATCGTGCAGACCTTCCTGCACAACAGGGATTCTTTCCTAATCTCCTGCAGTTGTGTTCAAGCCCAAAGAAAACAACATACCTATCAAGATTATTTACCGCCCTTTAAATTTAATCCACATAACTACAAATGTAATAATTCTAAACACGGTACAACAGTTACTTTTATTAATTCTAACTTCGTTTTTTCTTATACTAATGCTCAGAGGCCTTGTCTGTGCTAAAGGCTTTACTGGCTCTCTGGTCAGCAGTTTACAATCTGAGCACTACTCCCACCAAAGTAACTTTTACACACAGTTAGTACCTCTTTCTCTCAGAGGGAAGATCCCTACATTTCAACAAAAATGCTTTAGATAAAAACATACACCACCAGCCACTTCAGAAAGGCGATCAGAAGGGTCAAGCTGACCATGGTCTAGCTTCTCAATAAAAGCCGACCAAAGGAAAATCTCCGATTCTCCCATTCTGCTGGGCTGCCCTCGCAAACAGTGCAGTGTATAAATCGTGGACAACTGCCCCTTCAGCACTTGCCTCCGCAGTAGAGAACCCGAAGAGGATAGTCAGCATCTGACCTGGCACCGCTCCTCACGTCTCCTCTGCAGTCAGGGACCACAGGCTCAGCGACATCTGTGGCCATGTCACAAGCCTGCAGGTCACAGAACGAAAGAATTAGGGTCTAAATTCTGCATTGAAATTATTCACGTCTTTCCCAACCCAATAAAAATCTCAAAGAAAATAGGTGCAATTGCAAGTGCAGGAGAGATCAAGAGAAGGAAAACCAGGCCTCAATAAACACTGAAAAAATATCGTGAAAGCGACTGCAAAATGATACCAAGCAGCATGGAGTTCTGGTACATAAGGGGAAAACCCAAAGCGCCACAAAATGCAGTGTAAAAATGAAGAAAGATCTGCGAGAATACTACATGAAGTTAGAGAACAGATCGCGTTACACAAAATGTGAAGTATGTTAAATAAATAGTATATGAATAGAAGGTGCACTGGGGGGTTATGGGGGGCACTGGCAGTGTAGCAGCAAAGAAAAGGGGTCACTTAAATCAGCGTCTAAAGTTACGATCTGATCCTGGGACACTGGCAAGAAAACCCCCAAACACCACAAAACAAGCAAAGCAAACCCAACTCGCTAACACTAAATCATGGTTTACACTCACACATTTCCAGGTAAGGGGCTGAGCAAACAGGAGCCACCAGGGAAGGGCTTTGCAATGCACAAGCTGCCCGGGATGGGGGAGCAGGGGGGTCTGGAACTCGGGGCGCTGGGGGCAATGAAGGGCGGGGGGCTCGGGGCGGGGAGGCCGCAGAGAAAGGCGGCACAGGGTCCCGTGAGAGAAAGGGCGCTGGAGGAGCCGCGGAGATGGGAACGGGGGAGTGAGGTGCTGGGAGCCGGGGGAAGAACCGAGGGCAGGTCGGGGGAAGGTGTTTGGGCACCGGACGGGAAGGGGAGCACAGACACGGGGGCTGAGCTGAGGAAAAGGAGGGCGCCCGGTACCTGAGGGGGGGATGCTGAGGTACGACACGGGGATCACTGCGAGGGGAGGCACCGGGGGAGAAGGAGGGTGCCGGAGCTGGGCAGCGGCGGAGCGCGGCTCCCGCGGAGAGGGCCGGGCGGCAGCGCAGCAGCGTTACCGGGGAGGCCCCTCAGGCCGCGGCGGCTCCTCCTGCTCCCTCCGCCGGCGGCTCCGCACACCGCGGCACGTGTGCCCGAACTCTCGCGAGAGCCCCGCGCGGCGTGACGGAGAGGGGCGTGGCCGCGACACGATTTGAACCCGCCGGCGCTCCGTACTGTGGGGGAGGGTGCGTACTATAGGCTACCCGCGGCACGTGACCAGGGGAGCTACGGGGCGGCGGAGCGGCCAGTTGCCTCCGCTCGCTGCCCGCCGCCATGCCCCGGTACGCACAGCTGGTGATGGGCCCGGCGGGCAGCGGGAAGGTGAGGTGAGGCTGCGCGGGCGGGGGACGGGCGGCGGCGGCGCAGGCGGCCGCTGACGGCTCGTTGATGTCTTGCAGAGCACGTACTGCGCCACCATGGTGCAGCACTGCGAGGCGCTGGGCCGCGCCGTGCAGGTGGTGAACCTGGACCCGGCGGCCGAGCTGTTCAGCTACCCCGTGATGGCAGGTGAGCGGCGAACCGGGACCCGCGGCAGCCCCGGCGGCGCCCGAGTTCAACCCGCCCGCCGCGTCTGTCGTTCCAGACATCCGGGAGTTGATCGAGGTGGATGACGTCATGGAAGACGAATCCTTGAGGTTCGGGCCCAACGGCGGGCTGGTGTTCTGCATGGAATACTTTGCCAATAACTTTAACTGGCTGGAGGAAAGCCTGGGGCACGTGGAGGATGACTATATATTGTTCGATTGCCCAGGTAAACAAACCTCAATGTTTTCCTGTCGTTCTTCACACGCAGTACAAATTTGCAGTGATTTTTTTGTTGCTCGTAGCCATGTGCGCTGTTTTTTGCATCACCAACAGTTGCCAGGGTTAATTACGGATGTTTAACAAGCCAGCGTGGTCCCAGGATAACCTGGGTGAGAGCACTGGCTCCCAGTTACATCATACTGTAGGAGACAATCATCTTGCCAGTATAATATCTCTCAGCAAAGCATATTTTACTAACGATTTTGCAAGACCGAGTGTTGTACCTAAAGGTGGGCTCACAGAATAGGGCAAAAAGCCCCCGCTTATATCCCCCCCCAAATCCTGGATGCAAATTCCCTCCTCTGTTTCCCACTGGTTGGGTACTGCAGGGTTTACAGACTACCTCATTCACCTGTCTCATTCATCTAATTCTAACAGCCCTCTTCCCTTATTTATTTATTTAAAATACAGATTCGTGGCTCTTTGGTTACCCTTCTCCTTAGCTTAACTTTTTCAATACAATAATTGGTTTGCATTCTGGGATTAGTTCGAAGAAACTTTGTTTTACATTGAAGATTCACAGTCTGACGTCTGTCGGTCCTTCCCCTCTGCTGGGGTCGGGCACCACGTCCCCAGTTTTGTAAAAACATTCCTCCTTCAATGGCTCCTTACGCTGCAGGAATGCTGTGGCAACTGCAAACTAACACTAACTGGAGATCCACGGAGGAAAAAGCCCTTTTATTTCTTTTCCAGTGTAAGTTCATCCAAACACAGTCAGAGTTGTCGGAGAAGAAAGATACTTTCTTCAGCTTTTATCCATATTAAGTGAAATGCCTCTGTTTATATAACTGATAACCATGAACTGTTCCTGTTAGTGTCACATTTTGCACACTAATATCCTGCGTCTGCCCCAGGTCAGATCGAACTCTACACACATCTGCCCGTGATGAAGCAGCTGGTGGAGCAGCTTCAGCAGTGGGAATTCCGCGTCTGTGGCGTTTTTCTTGTGGATTCTCAGTTTATGGTGGAATCTTTTAAGGTACCTGTTTGAAATCTGTTGTAAAAGTTCATGTTGATAAAGGGCAAGAAATCTGAGCGATGTAGGGGCTGGGTGTGTTTAGCCCAGGGGAGATCCGATTGCTGCCTTCAGCTGCCTCAGACACAGGTTGCAGCAAAGAAGATTCCAGTTAGGTGTGAAGAAAAGCTGCACGGCGAGAGTGGTCAGACTGGAATGGGGCACAGAGATCACGTAGTGGATGTCTGTGGGGTTATTCAAAACTTGACTGGGCAAAACCCCTGGGCAGTCTGGTCTGAGCAGTTGTATGAACCTAATAACCTCTAAAAATCCCTTCCAACCTAAATTCTGTGATTCTGCAAGAGGCTTCTCCGATCTGGAGAGACCCGGCCACCTTCCCCATCTAGCTGTCAGAATCCTGAGGTGGGCTTTGAGTTTTGTAATGGCCTTTTCGGTGGCAGATCCAGATTTGAGGCTCTGGAAATAAGAAGGTGCATGAGAAGCTCCACACCTCCCTTTTCCAACAGAGATAAGGGCTCCCCACTCAGCCTCATGTCCACGTTTCATATATTTGCTAGATTGGGTCTGTGGTAGAGTGTGCTGCATGTTTGTATTGTGATTTCTGTACTTAACTACATCATTTTTTTTATATTCCTGAAGTTTATCTCTGGAATTCTGGCAGCTCTCAGTGCAATGATATCTTTAGAGATTCCACAGATTAACGTCATGACTAAAATGGATTTGCTGAGCAAGAAAGCCAAGAAGGAAATAGAAAAGTAAGCTCCAAAAAAATTACTTACTCTGTAGTGTAATATCTTGAGGTAAACATCAGTCAAAATTCAATCTACTCTTTCCCATAATTAAAATATACTGGGTTTGAATGGGGGAAGATGGATTTGTTCTATATCAAGCATAGTCCTTAAATGTCTGGATAGAATGCTTACAACTTAGTCAGAATCAAAAGGCTAACTCCATGTTTGTACATATTCCTGCATTTTTCTGTAAATAATTATCATTATGTGAATTACCATTATGCTAGACCATTTTGGTAGCTGTATAAAAACACACTGACTCATTTGCTCTGTGCCCAAGGATTCTTTTGATATTAATGATAACTTTGTTTCTCCCAGGTACTTAGATCCAGATATGTATTCTATGATTGAAGATTCTACAAATATATTGAAAAGCAAAATGTTCAAGAAACTGACTAAATCCATATGTGGATTGGTAGGTATATTGCTTTTTAATTGGGACCCTTAAATTCAGTCCTGTATTTATAAACGATCCTGTGCCGTTCCTGACTTCATTGTTGTTAGAGATACTGTATGTACTATAATAATTCTCCCACACCCCCTTGCCCCAAAACTACCAGACTATCTACCAGTCTACCTACCAGACTTGTTAGCAAAGCCAGGATCTAAAAGATTCTTAGGCTCCTGAGCATTTTAATGTTGCTTATTTTAACTAATTTTTTTATTTTCTTTTAAGATTAGCATAAGATTCTTGATAGTAACGTTGGGATTGTAGCCAATATATTTTCCATGAATCCTGTTCTATTAGCAATTTTGGAAAATGTTGTCGTTGAGAACTAACTTACTGCATTTTCTTACTAATATCTTTTGAATCCTTTCTCCAGATTGATGACTATGGTATGGTTCGATTTCTACCTTTTGATCGCTCTGATGAGGAAAGTATAAACATAGTTCTGCAGCACATAGACTTTACCATTCAGTATGGAGAAGACCTTGAATTTAAAGAACCAAAGGTGAGGTACTTCTGATGATCAGATGAAAAATTTAAAAGGATCCATAATATAAGTTGTAATGTAAATGTGTTCTTTGCCTTGCTAATAAATTATTGTTTTAGTATGGCTCAAAATAAGCCATGTGTAGTCATAGTGACAGTGCTTATATCGAATTCATTTACAATTACAACAGCGAAATCCTTTATATGAAAGAATTCTTTATATTGAATTATATTAGTCTTGCATATGCAGACTGATCAAATGGTTGTGTTTAAAAGTAATGCTTTGGTTTTCAAACCAATGGAATTTTAAACTTCAAAGCACCATTAACATCACTAAGATTTCTTCCTACATGAGTGTTCAGACTCCCCTGATAATTCCTGTTTTGAAGCTACGTGTTGTATATGAGATACAGATCAGGAATAAATTCTGTCGTGTAAAATACAGGAGAGAAAACTGCTGTGTTAAAATCTGTTCTCTTATTCAGCTCATAAATCCTGAGGAACAAGTCCAGTGCTTTTATTCCATTTTGTAGTCTTCAAGTATGCAGAATACCTGCATCTAGATTTTGATCTATATAATTTCAGTAGCTCTAGAAACACATTACTTTTCAGAAAGTTTTGCCACATGTTTCATGGAACCATATTAGACCCGTTATGGGTTCTGAAATAAAACCTCACAGAACAGACAATGTACAACAGCCTCTAGAGAAAAGTCAGGTTTTATCTTTTTTGTTTTGTTTTTGGCAGGAATGTGAAGAAGACAAATCTGCTCTTGTGGATGAATACTTTCAAGATCATGTGGATGAGTAAAAAATGGATGTTCAACAATGGGATGAAAAGACCTTGTTTTAAAACTGAAAAAAAATCCACCCCTACACAAACCTACTTGATGTTTTATCTGTAAGATAACTAATATTTATAATGAAGAGTGGGCTATATAACCTTGTAACTATTTTAATAAACAATTTTTATTCATATGTGTGTGTGTTATAAATACATAGGCTAGCATTAGTATGTATAAAAGTTCCCCACCTATAGATCTATCTCATTTATGCACAAGAATGCTTGAAATAGATGTAATGACTTGCAAAAGAGGCAAAGCCAAATAGAAGTAATAAATATTTCTCTCCAGTACTGAGTAGTTAGTTCCATTATTAGATGAGATAAATAATTGTTCTAAAGGGTTAAAATTGTGCTTTATGAACTGAGGGTGAATTAGGCAAAGGGATAAAGTCTGGTCAGTGTGTGCTCTCTCTCTCTCTTGAACATGAGTTTTTGACATTCACTTAGGAAGAGCCCAGATTTTAAGCTGGTTTAAGGTTGATTTTTGTACAACTTGCCTGGGGCTTTAAGTTGTTTATACATCGATAACATCTTAAGCACAGCACATTTAATAGAAAGAAAATCAGCTTAAATAGAACTTGGTAATGATCTTGTGCAGTCACTTCAGAAACTGTATTGATTAACAAAGAATTCAGCAACAGATAGGTAAATTCCTTTTCTTAACTCATGTCCAGACTGGCACATCCTTGGGACAAGTTACACTTTCAGCATATCAAAAGGACAAACCCCAGCCCTGCAGTTTGATTACTTTGACTCAACTTCCAAATGTCCTCATTTCTCCTCCCTTACTCAAGGTGTGAGTCATGTAGTAGGGGACAAATTCAGAGTGCTGGGTCACACGGAAGGTTATGGCCTGATAGTAGCAACAGTGTGGAGCTTAAAATATTGCTTCACTCTACACGTAACGTTTGGACCTGTTCTGTGTTTCCTAACACCAAGTGCCAGCTGTGCTTTGCAAATTGGGTCAGAGCAAGCGATGCCCAGGAGCGTGAACACAGAGCAGAGAAAACCGGCGGTGAGTGAAGCGTCCCCAAACCGCGCTCTTGCCAAGCGCTGACCCTTGGGCAGAAGCTCAGCTCTGCCAGTGCAAACGCGAGATGCCAGGCTGGCTGGGGAAGAGAAGGGTGGCAGAGGGACACCCAGGAGGGTTATTCGCAGTGCCGGCCACAGCAAAAGCAGCGGAATGAGGGGAACCCCACGAGCGGGAACCAAGCGATCGAGCCCCCATCGTGGTTTCACAGCACCTTCCCGGGGCGGTGCGGGGCTCTCCTGGCACCGCCTCTGCTGCCTCATTTCCTGCAGCACAGGCGGACGAGGAAGCTGCGCTGCCGGCCGCTCTGCGCTCCCCGCCCGGCCCCGCCGAGCCGCCTCCTGCCCTTCGCCATGCCGGTGAGGGCTCCGCAACCGGGGCGGGAGGGGAGGAGGGAGGGCTAGGGGGACAGACCGGAGCGGGCGGGGGCGGCCCCGGGCCGGGCGAAGGGGCTCGGCTGCTGCCGGGGTCTGGCCGCGGGGGAGGAAAGGGGCTGGAGCTGCGGAGAGCCCGGCTGAGAGAAGGGAATTGGTGTTTAAGGAGGCTGCTGCGAGGCCAGCGCCCTCCTCTTCCTCTTCTTTTTGTACCTCTTCATCTTCCTCCTCCTCCCCTTCTTCCTCCTCCCCCTCCTGGGATCCTCCCGCAGCTCCAGCCAGGGAGAGGGGGGTGAGAGCTGGGCTGTGCTCGGTTTTGGGGGGGTAAGAGTTGGGCTGTGCTCTGGTTTCGGTCACATCACCTTCCTTGGGTGGAAATGAGCTGCTTTTCTGCCTGGGGATGCTTAATTCCCCCCCACCTGCATCCCCTGCAAAACCGCGGCTGTGAGGAGGCGAAGGCTGCCCAGGGGCCTGGCACAGAAGTGCCTAAAACTACACTCATCAGTTGTTAAAAATCAGCTTGTCAGGAAAAACCTGCTATATGCAGAAAGGTTTGTTTTGTTTGCCTGTTATTGTTGTTTTCCACTTTGACAGTTTTATACTGCACAGAAAAGTCTTTTTTTTAGTGTGTGTGTATGTGTTAATCCTGGCTTTATTTATTATTATCTAATATTAGCTAGACATGAAAATAAAATATAATCTTTTTTTAATGATCAATGGACTCTGCAATACCTCAGCTTGGGCAGGATGGGGTTGGGCAGCCCGGAGATGCAGCAACACCCGCAGACCAGCTGCACCAGTTCTATCCTCTCTCCCAGCACCACAACCTAAATGGTACTAGTGATGATGCCTTCCCAGTCTTCACCAGAATGACCCTGAGATCCGGGCCTAATTACAAAACAGCAATTATCCATACAAGGAAAAATTGCTGGAAACATCACAAACGAACCAGAGCCTGACTCCTGTTTGATGAAGACACGGGGGAGATGTGATTGGATGTGGAAATGTCTATTTTCAGTAGCATTAATAACCAGCCTTCCACCCATCTGTAGGCTTACCACTCAACTTTAATGGACTCCGACACCAAGCTAATTGGGAACATGGCGCTGTTACCCATCAGGAGCCAGTTCAAAGGCCCAGCACCTCGGGAAAGTAAGTTTGTAAGAATCTCTGAAAACCTGCCTGCATATTGCTCATTGTTATCTGACAATTCGCTCTAAGCCAGTCCTAGCAAGAGTGACGAGAGGGTTGGAAATGCAATGCTTTGCAGTTTATAGAGGAGGAAAAAAAGGTTTCAGATACTGAAGCTGTGCAAATCCTAGAAAATAATTATGCGCAGATAAATATGCGCTGTGCTCAAATCAGTTGTTTCAGTATTTAAAGCCTACGGTTACTGTGCTCGTGGTTCCTCCTGTCTGGCTGTTCTGGGGAGGATGTGGCGGTGCGAACCCTCTGCTCTCAGAGGAAGTGGAGGTTTAGCTACAGAGAACTCAGGCTTTGGGGCTGCAGCTGAAGGACGAGCAGTACGTTATTCAGAGCTTTAGGGCGGGGGCTTCAGAAATGAGAAAACAGCATAGCGTGGCTGTTCAGTTTCAGAAATATAAAGGAAATTTTTCTGGATTTAAGTAGTCTTGGCTGGTGGCAAAAGCAGGTGAAGGTCACAAGTAAGCTTGGCGCTATGTGTTCTGCTCACTCTCCCTTTTTTTGAAGAGGACGATGAAATTTGTGTGATTGTGTTGTTATGCTTTCTTCAAAAATATTTTTGTGTCCTGAGAAGACTTTTACGCTGTTAAAACTGCTGAGTTACTCAACCGATAGAAGAGTGGGGAACTGCTGAATTGCTGCTGTTTGTGAAGTCAGAAGGAGGGAGTTAAAGTTCCAGCTAAGAGTAGGAAGCTTAAATATTACAGTCTGAGCTCACCAGTGTTACACACAGCAAAGACTGTTTTCTGTTACATAGTGCTGTCTTCTGCTTTTTGCAAATACCAAGGTTTTGCCTTTCCAATTATCCTTATTTATGTATTTCAGTGAGTAAATTTATGACCAAATGTAGTATAATGGTGCGGTCTTTAACTCTGTATTTCTCTTTTGTTAGCTAAGGACACAGATATTATAGATGAAGCCATCTACTACTTCAAAGCAAATGTTTTCTTCAAAAATTATGAAATTAAGGTAATTTTTTGAGATATTGTGCATATAGTAGTTGTTTGGAGGGTTGGTACTGTGAATATAAATTTGTTTTCAAATAAATAATTCTACTAAGGAACAAAAACTCTCATTCCGCCTAATTTTTAGAGTTTGGTAAATGTCATGAATTGCAAATCTCTCTCTCATGAGGGAACTGTAGGCCAACATGGCTTGAACTCATTCCTGTTTCAAGCTTTTATCAGTTCCAGAAAGTCTCCCTTAATCTAAGAGTGGCTGGGCTCTCTGCTTGCTCTTGTTTTGCAGAACGAGGCCGACAGAACGCTGATATACATAACCCTCTACATTTCTGAGTGCCTGAAAAAGCTGCAAAAGGTAAGAGAAGTGAATTTCTGTGCAGGAGGGAAACAGAGTCTGTTCTGGGGATTGCACTCAGGAAAGGGTTTGCCGATATTCTTGTCCCAGTGGCATTAATAATCCTGTTCAACCCAGTCCCGGTTGTCAGAGCCACAGATATCCGAAGCCGTGGATCTCCAAAGAGATGTGATGAGTTTTTATGCGTTACAGATTGGTAAAATATTTGGGTCTAATGCTCCACCAGCTAACTGCTAATCCACTGTTTGCGTGGTTCTTCCAGTGTAACTCCAAAGGCCAAGGAGAGAAGGAAATGTACACCCTGGGAATCACCAACTTCCCAATCCCCGGGGAGCCCGGCTTCCCGCTTAACGCCATTTACGCCAAACCTGTCAACAAGCAGGAGGAAGGTAAGGGCTAATCCAGGACCTCTGAAGGCTTCCTTGGCTTCATACTGGCTGCATTTTTGTGACTGCAGCTAGAAAAATCACCTGTAAAACCGAATCTCCTAAATCTGCAGTTCTGTCTTCCAGCAGAGGCTGGATTTTCTGACTTCAGGGGCCTAGTGACTCCCTTGGATCCTTAGATCCAACAGAACAAATTGACAGGCGTCTGAATCTGCCTTTTGCATCAACGAAATCACATAAACACTTTGCTGCGAAATTCAGCTTGGTTTGGCGCTGCCTCAGTTTACCGCGTTCTTTCCTGCGCTGTGTTTCAGAGGTGATGAGGGCCTACCTGCAGCAGCTGCGGCAAGAAACTGGTCTGCGCCTTTGTGAAAAAGTATTTGATCCGCAGAGCGACAAGCCTAGTAAGGTAAGAGTTCAGTGTTGTCATTGTGGATTTAATGAGAGGCTTGGTGTGGTTTTTTTTTCAGAAATGTGTGGGGAGAAGTGAGATGATGGGGTGAGGGATCAGGTGTGGGTAACTTTGGCACAAGCTTCTCTGGTTGTACAAGGCGAGGGAAGAGCAGGCTGCAAGTTATCAATAAATTTAATCTGTAACGTGGTAAGGCAGCCAGTGCCAATTTGGGTTACTCTAAAAAGCAGAGCAGTAATAAGTGGTGTCTGGTTCAACTCTTCAAAGTATTGCACATCTGCTGTTGGCCAGGTTTTCAAATGGAAATTCAAATGCACGAGTGATGCTGTTTATCTTCCCACGTGGTTCTGATTTGATAGTTTCTTTGAAGTAGACCACTCTGTGCCATATCCAGATTAAAAAAAAATAGCTAATCAATGCATGAATCACCTCCTGAGTGTTAAGATGTTTCATGTGCAAATGTGGCTGCGTTTAAAATTGTAGTTATTTAGGCTAATTTCTTTTCAAAGTCATAGCTTTCTGATCTATCCCTTGTTTAGAGTTATATTGGAATAAACAGTAAAAAAGTATTGAAATAATAGAAAGTAGAATGTTACACTTTAATTCAGAGTCCTATATTATAAATTCATTGGGTCCATTTCTGTCCTCTTGTTCTAAATTCCAGTAGAAACCAGTGTGGAAAACATCACATGCAAAACCAGAGACTTAACATTTATTTGTCAGGGGTTGAATACCTTGAGGTCACTATTTTGTATATCTCATGGGAACTGTTTTTACATAATTTCTGATTTTATACTTCCTTGTGCAGTGGTGGATCTGCTTTGTGAAGAGACAGTTCATGAACAAGAGTCTGTCAGGTCCTGGCCAGTGAAGAGGCAAAGCAGCAACAACATTAAACATTTCCACAGCAAGGTGTATAAAGTGTTTTGCCTTTGTTTTGGATACATTTTGTACCAACGAAGAATTAAGTGCTTAGGAAGAAAAAAACCCAAACAATACAAACCAGGCAATGAGGGGTAAAGGGAGGGAGAGCAAAAAGATAATTTTAGTGTAAGCAAATATTATTAAGCTGGTGCTTAATAAGTAATTTCTAGCATGCTGTTTCAGATGCAGGCTGCTTTGTTATTGGTGGCTACAGCTAGTATTTAAAACAGGGCTTGTATTTAAAGAGAAGAAACAGCCATGCCTGTGGGGCAGATGGAGCTGCCTAATTGCTCTACTGGCTGGAGTCTCAGTTTTGGGTGTCCATGGAAAACGGACCCGTCACGCTGTGTTGTTAAGTGCTGTGATTTTTACCTTGTTTTCAATAAACTTAGCTTGTAATGAATGTGGTAACTGCTTTATGTCTTATGGACAGCCTTTAAAAAGTGAGACTTCTGGTGTTGTTTTTGTGACAAGACTATCATTATTGTGTAATGGCTATCAGTAGGAAGCGAATCATTCGCACTGAAAACGGGTGATTTATATAGTGGCTGTAGTTCGCAGCAACATACCTGGTTTAGCCAGCCTGCCTTCACAGAGCAGCGCCCCATCGCACTGAAATGCCTCTGGAGGGTGACACAGCCGGTACCGTCCGACACAGCCATCACACCACACCGGCAAAAACCAGGACTGTTTTGACCAGTGTGATGGCTCCTTGAAGCACCGCAGTCCAAATTGGGTTTATTCCAAGTTCTCTCTTTGTAGCAATCCTTGTTTTGTTGTCACCATCCAGCACCAACGCGCTTTTTGTTTGAAGCCCCGTGCTGGCGATGGTGCGTTAGCCTGTCGAGGTGAATTCCTCTCCAAGCACCAGTGATGGCACATTCAAACTGAAAGCTCCTACTGAATTCATTTATAGTAATAATATGATAGCTGTGTTCTGCATTCTTTTTGTAATAAAAGAGGGAAAAAAAAAAAGGTTATGGTTCAACTCTCGGTCTACGCCTTGTGAGGCATTTCCCCTGTCTGTGGCCCAGACAAAAGGTAGGTTTTGAAGAGTCTTTCACCTCAGTTACCTATTTTTATGGGCAGGAGCTTCGATGTCCCCGATGCTTCAGTCAGGTTTAGCTGCCACAACCAGCAGATAATGGTCTCAGGAGAAAAAGGGCCAGACTCAAGAGAGGTGCAGACACAGAGAGTACGTCTCTTCCATAAAACGACACTGAGGCGGAAAATGATTCCTCAAACCCTGTCAAAGAACCCGAGTCCCCTCCCGCCGAGCGGCTGCGGCGGCCGGCACCCGTCACTGCGCAGGCGCGAAGCTGCCGGGGACCTCGCGCGGCGCCACCCCCCCTCGGGCTGCCCTACCGCGCGCCTGCCGCGCCGCGCGCCCGCCATGGAGGCAGTGTGGCGGACGCCTGCAGGCGGCGGCGTGCGAGGTCCCCCCGGTGGCGCCATTTCGGAGTGGCGGCGGCCGGCGGCGCCGCTCGCTCCCCGGTCGCCGTTCGCTTCCTGTTCGCCGCCCGTCCCTCCCGCCCCGCGCCTCCCCGCCGCCAGCATGAGCGTGGTGGAGCACGTACGGGAGATGGCGGCCGCCGGGCTCCACTCCAACGTGCGGCTCCTCAGCGGGCTGCTCCTCACGATGAGCGGCAATAACCCGTGAGTGGCCGCCCGGGGGCTGACAGGGCTGAGGGGGGAACTCGCCAGGCGGAGCTCGCAGGGTGCCGGGGGGTGCGTTACGGACCGGGCAGGAGCAAGGCCCGCCTGTGCAGCCGCCCCTGCTGCCGGGCTGTGCCGTGCGGGTCCCGGGCGCCGGTCCCGGCCCGGGGGTGAATTTCTGTCAGCACCGAGGGGCTCGGCATGAGCGGCCTGGTAGAGCTGGGGTGATTTTCTCCTTCCCAGGATGCTCTGTGCAGGTCACAGCTCTTCTTTGGATGGGTTTTGAGGTACTAATTGAAGCCAGAATCCCATTCCGATACCCTGACTCTTATCACTTCTGCAAACACACGGGCAGTGTTAGGAAGGGGGATTGTAAAATGTAGGAATGTGGATTAGGACCAGCATAGTTATACAAGGAACTGGGTTACCTTGTAAACTCGAGTCCATTCAAACAAAATGTGCTTTAATAGATGTTGACAACATGTGGTTTGTTATGGGGAGGATGGAGGCAGCAGTGGCCAAGCAGCTGAACAGAAGCTGTTGTTACTGAAGAGGTGTCGGAGCGGATATTGCGTTTGTTTGTATACAGATAAAAGAAATTGGTGAGATAATCCCTTTGTCAGGTGCTGGTACCTGCTACCCAGGGGTCCTCGCGATGTAGTAGAGAAGCAGCAATTGGAAGTTGAATCCAATTGAAGCTACAGATACTTTGGGGTTGTGAGGTTTTTGTCCTTCTGCAGTTAGCTGATCTCAGCCTCTGTATTTACATTTCTTTTAGGGAACTGTTTTCACCATCTCAGAAATACCAGCTCCTTGTGTATCATGCAGACTCTCTCTTCCATGATAAAGAATATAGAAATGCTGTCAGTAAGTATACAATGGCCTTGCAGCAGAAAAAAGCACTAAGTAAAACTTCAAAAGTAAGACCTTCTACTGGGAATGCTGCCTCAACTCCCCAAAGCCAGGTATTTAAAAATTGACTCGTGCTGCATAACATGATCACGTTCCCCCTTACAATTGATATTGCTGACTCTATATTATAGCATTTAATTGTGGATTTATAATGTCCAATAAACCTGAATTTTCAGGCTAATTTATTTTGAAAATACCAGTGTGTTTTCTAATGAATAACTTAATATAGTCTCAAACATGGGATTTTTTTGTTCATGCTCTTTGCTTGAAGACAGGATCGTTGTGAGCTGGCAGTAGTTTGCTTTGTTAACTTTGTTACACTAGATTTGTTCAGCATAGTGTAAGAATTTAACAAGGAAACATTATCCATTGTTTTCACTTGACTAAAACAACATTGTAGTTTAAAGTTTGTATTTTATTGCAGTGTTTACCATCTGAAATTGAAGTGAAATATAAAATGGCTGAATGTTACACAATGCTAAAGCAAGATAAAGACGCCATTGCTATTCTTGATGGGATTCCTTCCAGACAGAGGACCCCAAAGGTGAGTTCTGGCAGACTTTTGTCACAAGTGCTTGGTCAGCACATCTTGAATCTACAGCCAAGTGTCTGAATGTAGCCTGTAGGTATAATGACATTGTATATTGTAACAGAAACCAGCTGCTTATGTTGAGTAGAGCTCAAATAATTTCTGTTTTTTCATCAATCATGACTTCATTCAGAAGCTGAGTGGAAACTTTCTCTGCCTTCCAAAGCCGATTCTCCCCAAGAATCCCATTGCTGTGGAGAGGTCAGCTGAAAGAAGGTTGTGTAAGGGATATATGGGTCCTTCTTGGCATTGTATATAACCACTTGCCCATCTTTTGACTTTGTGTATGCACAGCACTGAGATTTCAAGACGCACTGTGCAAATACAAAAGAATGTAAATTTTATCTTTGGGCTCAGAGAGAAGCAGCAGTTTTGATTTTATACTATATGATACATCACAGTGTTCTCAGAAGAAGGGCAGGTGATTTTGTCTCTGCCCAGAACAGGAGGCAGGTGTTCCTTAAGACAAAGTTGTGACCTTTCCCAGTGACGCTTTCTCCTTTCTCATGCTTGACTCTCCCAACATTTCTGTCACTTGTAGATCAATATGATGTTGGCAAATCTGTACAAGAAGGCGGGTCAAGAACGCTCATCTGTAACGAGCTACAAAGAAGTGCTGAGGCAGTGCCCATTAGCGCTTGATGCCATACTAGGTAGGTGTCTGCACACTGTAAGTGTTCCAGTATTAAACAGTATTACAATTTGAATTATGTGTGGGAGTAGGTAACTGTCTTTTACTTGCATGTAATATGTAACAGCTACATTATGCAAATTATAAAAAACGCTGTAACAAGCTGCTTGTTTATGCTTGTCAAGGGATGAAGGTTCTGGTCCTCAGACAATTAATTTGCATTAAAAGCAGTTCATGGTGGCTGAACTGGATGTGTTTACTGTTCTGAATAGGTTTGCTCTCGCTGTCGGTGAAAGGTGCAGAAGTGGCCTCTATGACCATCAACATAATTCAGAGTATTCCCAACCTGGACTGGCTTTCCATGTGGATCAAGGCGTACGCTTTTGTGCATACTGGAGATAACACAAGAGCAATAAATACCATTTGGTAAGAGTTCAAAGAGGATAGTGTAATCAAATAATATATTAACATTTATATGTAATTCTATTTAAAGTGGCATTATACAAATAACAGGGACTTTTTTTCTCTTAAAGCTCTTTAGAGAAAAAGTCATTGCTGAGGGATAACGTAGACTTGCTGGGGAGCTTAGCAGACCTGTATTTCAGAGCTGGAGATAATAAAAACTCTATTCTGAAATTTGAACAAGCACAAATGCTGGATCCTTACCTAATAAAAGGTGAGTAAATCCTAAAAGAAAGTTTAGCCGGTATAATGATCTGATGAGTGACATTAGAGTGGAATGTTGTGTATTGTACCTGCCTTTCAGTTCAGAATTCACATTCAGAAGCTGTGTATCTTGAATAGTTACTGGTACTTACACTGTTTAAAGTAGGTTTTTGTGGATTTGTTTTTTCCTGTTGTGAATGACTTTGCCATTTCTTGATGAGTGATCTCCGCATGTTTCACATTAGGAATGGATGTATATGGTTATTTATTGGCACGTGAAGGTCGATTAGAGGACGTGGAGAACTTGGGCTGCCGTCTCTTCAATATTTCTGACCAACATGCAGAACCCTGGGTGGTATCTGGGTAAGTTGTTTTCTTTCCTTTCTTACCTCAATTCTTTCTGCACGTGGTGGATTACAGTCGATACAGTGGATTCAGCTTTTTTGTTCAGAAGGTGGTTTTCTATCTTACCCTGTTCTTTGGGTAACTTAAATTAGCTATCCAAAAATATCTCTTTTGGTTGTTTTCTATGTGTTTAAACCTACTCGTTACCACCCCTGTGCAACAACAATGATATATTAAATAGCTGTAACAGTTAACATTTACACTGCTTTTTTCTTTAAACTCCCGACAAAGTGTTTTTTTCCCTGAATATATATTCTTAACTTCGAATTAAAGAGTTCAGCAGTTGTCTGTCATTTTTTTTTCTTCTTCTTCTCTTCCTTCTGCTGTTAAACCTCAATGAATGTGCTCAGGCAGTATGTTTACAATCCCTCTTGTCTTTCCATAGGTGTCATAGTTTCTACAGTAAACGATACTCTCGTGCCTTATATTTAGGAGCCAAAGCTATCCAGCTGAATAGTAACAGTGTTCAAGCTCTCCTGCTGAAAGGAGCTGCCCTCAGGAATATGGGCCGAGTCCAGGAAGCAATTATACATTTTCGTGAAGCAATTCGTCTTGCGCCTTGCAGGCTGGATTGCTATGAAGGTGAGTGAAATTTTGGTTTGTTTTCTACTTGTTCATTTATGCAAAATGGAGAGTGCTAATCTGATTTTCTTGGCTACTCCAGTTCCATATCTGCTGCTGTGTGGTGGGCGCAGTGCTGTGGATTCCCTGCTAATGTGAAAAGCATGGACTTAGAAATACTGTCATGCAGGTTTATGTTTGTTTTAATAGTTTTTGTTTCACTTGCAATTACCGGAGAAACCCGTAACCTGTCACACCTTAGTCTTTTGTCAGATGTTGGTCCTGGGAGATGCTCGTCCACCTCCTGCCTTTTTCTTAGGTTTTGTGTAGAACCCTGTGCCATTTTAATATTTGTGTCCAAGTTTCCCTATCTGTGAGTTTCTTTGACATATTTTGCAATCTGTATTTGCTAATTGGAGTGTCAGATGTTTGGAGTTTGGTCGCTATGAAGTGCAGATGATTGAGGAGGGGTTGATTGTCTGTAGCGCTCACTCAAAAATTGAATTGTTGTCTTTTTTTATATCATCAGGTCTCATCGAATGTTACCTGGCATCCAACAGTATCCGTGAAGCCATGGTGATGGCAAATAACGTGTATAAAACTCTGGGAGCAAATGCACAGACACTCACTCTGTTAGCAACAGTCTGTCTCGAAGAGCCAGTCACGCAGGAAAAAGCAAAAACGTTACTGGACAAAGCACTAATGCAAAGGCCTGATTACATTAAAGCTGTGGTGAAGAAAGCAGAACTTCTTAGTAAGTTCCTTTGTTTTTTTCCCCCATGTTGACTTATTTAAAGTGTAATGTTTTACATGGAAGAGTGTTCTGCAGCCTCATTGATGTGAAGAATGTTAGAGCAATGTTAACAGCCCAGGGATTTATCAGTTCTATCCTGAAGGAAAAAATCACATGAATTAATTCCATCTAGCAGTGGATATTACACCAGCACTTAAAACTGTTTTGACTTCAAAGGATATGTTATCCTGAGCGTTGCAGTTATTGTAATAAAACCTATAATTTAGAGTTAATCTTGCAAAAAGTATCTTGCTACTGTCCCCCACACCAGCAGTTCTGAAGGAAGAAATAGTCATGTGTGATGATGGCTCTTTGTGTACACTCTGACTTTTAATAGACTTATGTAAAGTATTAACTAAAACCGTAGCTTTGTATATAAACAGGTAGAGAACAGAAGTACGAGGATGGAATTGCTCTGCTGAGGAACGCGCTGGCTAATCAGAGCGACTGTGTTCTGCACCGCATCCTGGGAGACTTCCTGGTGGCTGTCAATGAGTACCAGGAAGCCATGGACCAGTACAGCATCGCCCTCAGGTAAAGCAAAGGCTCCGCAATTGCACTGTAGTTAAAAGAAACAATCACCAACTTAACTAAAGTAAAAAGTTGAGCCTCTAATTGATTAGGACGTAAGCAGAAGTAGCTTTACATTTTTTTTTCTCTTAAACAATTGATGTCCTGTTAGTGAATTACTTGGCCGTAAGGCTTTGAACTGAGAAGTGCGAAATCTAAGGTCTGCACTGATGCTGAGCATGTCACTAGGTGTGCGATTCCTTGACAGACGAAAGGAGTAAGGCATGGATTTATTTCTCATTATTATGTAGTCGGGCACAATAAGATCCATTCTTTTAGACTTAAAGGGGCTCTATAAAAATGAACTATTAAGTAAATTTTAATAGCGTGATTCAATTTAACATAACCTGAATGTTATCTTGGGGTGTTACCATGTTTTCATTTTAATAAATTTACCTTAATTCTAGCACATTATGTCTACCATAAGCTTCTGTAGCTTAAATGGGTTAGCTTTTTTGTCCTTGCATACAATATATTTAGTCATAGTCATTTAAATTTGTACTGCTTTCATGTTACTCTAGAATTAGAATTGCCTGGAAGAGTGTGAGGTTAAGCACATTCTTGGAGATCAAAATAGTTTTCTATAAAGATTTAATACTCAGTGTTACAGTCAGCCTGAAGTGATCTACTAAACTGAACTTCTTGATGTTAAACAGCAAGTGCAGACAACAAGATGAGGGGGCTTTGGTTGTTGTTGGTTTGGTTTTTGGTTTTCTGTTGTGGTTGTGTGTGTGTGTGTTTTATGACAATATGTCACTAATATAAGGGAAAAAAAAGGTTTAAGGCAATGCTTTCTTTTTCTTACTTTCCTTAGTTTGGATCCAAATGATCAGAAGTCTCTCGAAGGAATGCAGAAGATGGAAAAAGAGGAAAGTCCCACGGATGCAACCCAGGAAGAAGACGTGGATGACATGGAGGGCAGCGGGGAGGAGGGGGACCTGGAAGGCAGTGACAGTGAAGCGGCGCAGTGGGCAGACCAGGAGCAGTGGTTCGGCATGCAGTGACAGCCGCTCCTCCTGCCGCTTGTGTGGGCATTTGAGCACCCCCCTGGGGCTGCTCTCCTTTGGAGAACATAAACTATGACTTTTGCAGTAACAAAGGTCTTTGTTGGTGTTTGTTTTTTTGTAAATAGACTTCGAAACCAAGGGCGAGGGTGCAGCTGAGCAATGGGAGAAGAGAGGGAAGAACAGGATCTGGCCCAAGGCCTTGCAGTGCATGAGTGTTCCTGTTGTGGATGATATTTCTCCTGCAATCCTCTGACTAAAGCCTTTTACCGACTGTTCTTGCTCCTGCTACCACCACAATTCCCTTGATGTGGTCCAGATTCCTATAAGTTATTTTTGAGGCTTTGTTGTTCCTCCCATGTGCTCAGTAGCAATGGGAACATGATGATCTCTGGGGGTGAGGGGAGGAAGGGGCTGAAACGGTGCAGAGTGGCCCGGGTTGGAGTCGAGTTTTCATCTTTGCAACAAAGGCGGAAAAGAACCGACAACTTCGGGGTCTGCCGGAAAAGCTCGGACTGCCGCCGCCCGTGGCCACGCCCCCTCTGCCGTGGCTCCGCCCCCTCCACCCTGCTGTTCGGAGCTCGGGCATTATTGCATTGTTTTGTTATGATTTTTCATTGGAAAGCTGATTCAAAAGGGTATCTGCGGCTACAAAGGTTTTTAGCCACTGGACATACATCAAAATGCTTGCTTATTTTTGCCGTGCTTTTTAGAATGTGTTTTTAAAATATGTGTGTCTATCTTACTTTTTTAAAAAATAAGTTTATCTGCCTTACATTTACTTTGCTTTCAGGATGTTTTAGGGGAGCCCCATTCATCAAACAGAGCTGTACAATATTAAGAAGTGCTAAAAATCATGTTGGAAGAAAACTGGAGTATTTACCAAAGGCTTTTAATCTCAATAAATCTGGAAGATAGTAGCAATAGACATCGAATCATAGAACCGTTTTGGTTGGGAGAGACCCATGAGATCATCAAGTGCAACCGTAACTTAAATCTAGTAGTAAACCATGGCTAAACCACAATTGTTTTTGCAGATTTCAGCTCGTTGCGTGTCTTTCATAAAAGAAGGAAAGAAATATACCTGTGCAAGCAAATTCAAAGCATCTTTAAAAAAGAGTTGTTTTCTCCTCACACTGGAGCATTGATCAGATTGTGTTCGGTGTCTGAAAGCCGGTGGCTCCATCACCTTTCTGGTTGTATTCAAACCGGTCACGGATGGAAGACCGGGGTTCTTGATGGTATTAAACTAAAGAAAGGACATATTTAATTTCAATTAGAGAAATATATGAGGTACGTGATGTATATTTTGTGAGCTGCTCAGCTATTCTAATAATTGCTTTAAATAGGTCGTTAATGGCATCACTGGAAATCACTGGAAATCACTGAAACATTTACACAAAGCAGGAAACCGGAGAACACGGTTTCACTCAAACCATCCTGTCGTGTGTTTGTAGATCACCTGATAATCTTTCCTTCTAGCACGGAGGGGAAACGGCTCCACGATGAGCAAAGAAAACATCAGTGTGCTTAAGTGTGGCTTTAGCAAACCAGCCCCGGGACACATCCAATCAACTTATGAGAGCTGTAAAACAGCTGTGTCCTCACCGCTTTGTTTTGCTGAGAACGTGGCTCCTTATTGAAAGTGACAATTCAGTCAGATGCTGCAAATAAAGCCTCTGTAAGTACCCGATGGGATGTAACTCGTGTGTCGTCCCTGCTCACAGTCGTACAGTGGGTGAGGTACCGTCCGTGTCGAGCGCATTTGAGATTGTACAGACAGATGTATTTAGCATGAGCTCCTGAATCCTACAGGGATTCTTCTTGCCTATTAATGAGCCTTCATTAGCGCTCTAATTTTAGAATGTGATCTCTGGTTTTGCAAAGATCTTGTGCTCTCAAATTGAGTTACTGGGATTCTAGTCCAGGGAATGTCACAATTAGCCCCTAATGAGCGGCTGACCTCATTCCCTCAATTGTGTGCCGAGCTCCCTAGAAGAAAAGATTGCAAAGCCAAAAACTGGAGTTCAGGCAGTTTCAGACCCTCGGTGGACGGTCCACAAAGTGGGGCGGTTTGCAGGCGAGGAAAAAGACCACTTCCATCCCATTGTGTGGGGAAGCTGCCCATTTTGCTTGAAATCCTTGAATTTGAATCACAGATGTCATTAGTTAAGTTCTAATTCTCTCCTACTTTGCAGTAGGAAAGACACAGAAGCGATGCGAAGGGACAGAATTTCTTCAGACCTCACAAAGACTTGGGGAAGGGCTAAAAGACTTAATATCCCAGAGTTTAGCAGCAATGTCTGACAACACCCGACATCTCGGCTGCATTTCTGATTCTGATTTGCAGACCTGGGGAATCCAAGGGTTGTGAAGCAGAGATGACAGAAGGAGCTGAGGACTACTGGCCAATGTCAGCATTTTCTGTCTGAGGTGCCTTTTTCTTTTCTGTTATTGCTGATTATAGAGAGATTTTTGATTAACTAAGACTTTCCCCCCTGCTTTCAGTAAGAATCTTCCTCATTACGCCTGTTTTTGTGTGGCGATTCTTCCCTCCGTGCTTTTCAGGAGCTCAGTGATGTGGAAACTGGTGCATCCAGGGCAGAAGCCGGGAGTATTTCTTGTTCAGCAAACCTCATTTCCTCACTTAGACCTCGGCTCTAAGGAAATCTCAAAGGCTGCGTCTACCATTGTAATTTCAACTTACACAAACACACCATAACCAAATATCTCTTGAAAAAATAGATCTAAATCAGTGCAGTCTCCAGTGGTCTTAAATTTAGTGGCCTTAGGTGGGCTTGAACTCAGTATAAACCTGATTTCAAAGTAAATAGCCTTAGGCAGGGCTTAACTAGCACAGTCTGGCTAATACGTTTTCAGTACTGCCCGTTAGTAAATGTATGCGCCTTTATGCAGTACCCAGCAAAACTCAAGTGCATCACAGTTGATTTTGCTGTGGTTTCTTCATCAAAAGGGTTTGGTTTGGGTCTGAAGATCGCCTGCCATGCAGCTGGGGAGGGGAGCTCTTAATCCCATTAGGCAGCTCCATTTGGTGAAAGGCTGGACGTTGTTTGTTGTGCATCTGTTGGATAAAAGCCCTTCTGGTTTACGCAGAGACCTCCCTAATGAGCACACGGAACCTGATTAAGGTGTAGGGAAGAGCTAAATGCTGAGCTGGTCCTCCCATTGCAGCTCTGAGTAGATGCAGAAAAGTGATTTCAGGAGTTCAGGCAATTTCCCAGAAGAAGAGAGCAGTACCCTGGCAAGTCTGTGTGCTGCAGGGTCAGCGTCAGCTTGAGAAAGGAGTTCAGGATTTCGATTTTTAGGTGCTTGAATTTCACTTCAACACCTTTATTCACTCTGTCCTTCAACCCAGACCAAGGGAATGAGCGCCTGGTTCCCCACTGGCAGCAGGGGCCATTCTCTGGGTTAGTTCCACGAGCTGATGTCCATCTGGAGCCGTGCAGCGCCCACAGTCATTCCCCAGGCTCTTTTGGGCACGTCACGTACACCTTTTTGCCGTTTTACTGCAGAATCTGGTTGACGCAAAGCTGAGGTGTGGGTAGAAGTGTCGGTGTTGCTGCTCGGGGAGGTTCCGTAACGCTGGGCAGCAAAGAACTTGTTAAAGCAGGTTCTGGGTGCTTTGGAAACTTGGCCTTGGTTTCTGACGGGCCACCTGTGGTTTGCGTGCCCTGTCTGACGGAGCGGAGGTTGAGTCGATGCTACAGCAATTCCCTTCTGAGTGTCTTTTTGATCCAGGAGAGGTTTGGGAGCTGCGAGCAGGAGCAGCGTGGGGTTTGGAAATCAACCCGTGGTGGGTCCGTTTTCTCTGGTTGAAGCTGAAATTTCCAGCACCTGACGGGTGGTTTGTGGGTGCAGGGGGTGGCTGGGGCCTGGGTTCTTGTGCTGTCAGCTCACTGAAGGTGTCAAGCCCCTCGGTGGGATGTCCTGAGACACTGACAGTGCCCACACACCAGAGGCTTAGATTTTACAATGGTACAGGACTCAGTACTCATAACTTATAGCCAAAGGTGAGCTGTGGCCACAACAAAGCAGCCACTGCCAAACAGGACTGGGATTGCTGTTCGCAGCATGGTGAGGGGATGAATATTCAGCAGGAATCCCCGGAAAGCTGAAGAGCTCTACCAGGAATTGTTGTTGGGATGGCAGCCCTGGGTCAGCCCGGCTGTGGACAGTGAGGTTGTTAGTCCAGGAAAGGAAAGGACAGACATTTGCTGATTTAAGCGGTGGTGGGAGCTTTCCTGCCCATGGTTTGCCTGGTGTGGGTCAGGCTCGCAGCTAAACCATAGGTCAGCATTAGTGCTTAAGTGACAGCGAAGGGCAGTGACAGGAGAAACGTCTCTTAAGTCCTGATGTGTGCCCGGGGTGTCCTGCCCGGGTGCGAGATCAGAACGCTGGGGTTTTGCAATCATGGTGTGCTGGGCTGCGTGACTCGGTTACGAAGGCATGAGCTGGGTGCAGCTCCATTGTTTTTAGCTGCTGATGTTATCTCCCCCCTGCCTGCCTCGGTAGGAAAAACTGACTGCCACTTGCATAAATAGCAGGGGGTTTGTAACAGCCTGTGCATATCGGATTTGGGGCTTGTGGTGGTGTTTCTGGACTTGATTTTGGTTAATGATGGCGGCTTCTCTGCCTCAGAGGCTGAACGGGACACACCAAGTGGCTCTTGGAGGCTGATCACTGTTCAGAGTCGATCTGGGGGGACAGGGATGGTCCCTTTGGGCTGAGGGACGTGTGAAGAGCAGCTCACATTGCGTACTGAAAGCTCCCGAACCTACATGTGTAAAATCGGCCTAAAAGTCCTTTTCTTCGCCCTGCCCGAGGAGCCACACTGGTACATTTGACCTCTTAATGATGGTGATGTCAGCAAAATCCTGTGGCTGGATTATGTGCAAGCTGGCACTGCCCCAAAGTGCTAATTCACACAGAGATGTCTGGGTGCTCCCATCACTCTGCACGTTCCCCGCCAGCCGCTCCAGGAGAAGGAATAGGGTAATTCTTACAGATTCAGCTATAAGGTGATAATCTTATAGATTCAGTTCTCACTGTCTCTACTGAAGCAAAGGGCAGTGACTTGACCTGATAAGGCAAAGAGCTGGAGCCTGCGAAACTGATGTCCAAAGGCTTCTCTGCGCTTCCACATGGTTAAAGTGTTGGGATGAAATATTTGAGGCCTCTCCAGGTGCTCCGGGCTCTGCGGAGGGTAGATTGCTGCTCTGTCTTCCACGGTCCATGGCTTTCCCTGGGGGTCTTTTCCCGGCTGAGGCTGCAAAGCAAATTTGCCTTCTCCTTCCCCACAGGCTTTTCTCATCTCTCGCCCACCCTCCTGAGGGTGGATGTGGGTTCTAATCACACGGACTCATCTCTATGTGAAAACAGGGCTATTTCTGCCCTCTGTAATTAGAGTTTGATGTAATGTGTCTATAATCCCTAATAACTTGAGCTACGGGAGCCATCTCCTTCCTCTGGGGCTGGCAGTGGTTCATCCCTGCGATGCTTGAGGGGTTTGCAGTGAGGAGGAGGGGGATGATGAAGCTGTTTCTCTGCATCTCTTACCACGCACTCTTGCACTCAAGTACCGAGCAGCCCACTGAGCATCACGTTTTCTTCGCAGGGCTGTACTCCAGAGTGCTGCTTGCAGTTCATTTGGCTGACTAGTTATCAGTTAATCTTGCAGATCATAATTTTAAAAGTTGTTTAAAAATAAGTTATGAATTCGATCTCCGCTTGCCCTCCAGTGAAGCGCTGTACGAACAGAGAAACGCTGAAACCATCCATGGAATGTGACTCGTTGTGACAGCGGCACAGGCTGGGAGCGAGAGCTGTTTTCTGACTAACGGCTTCCTATTGTAATTTCTTTACATTTGGTACCGGTGCTGCAACAAGAATTTCTGCAAGTTGAGAAAAAAGGAGCAGCCGGGCAGCTGGAGTCACTTTCCCACAGAGCTGCAGGTACAACACACCCGAGTAGGGGCCTGGGGAACTGGACTTGAGCCGCCTGCTGCTGAGAAAGAAGTGAGCTGAGTTTTCCTCCCCTTGCTTCCTCATTAAAGCAAGGCTGGAGGTGCTAATTGGGGTAGGTTCTTCCACTGTTCTGAACAAACGACTTTAATCATCCAGCTCTGGTGTCTGTGTGAGGCACTAATGGGTGCACAGTGGGCCAGCTTGAGGGTTTGCTGGTGACAGTGGTGCTGGATGGGCTAAAAATACGACAGTGGGAAGAGCTGGAGATAACAGCTGAGTGCTGAGCTGGGCTCTGCTAGTCCCAGCCCAGGGGTTAAAGCAGAGCTCACAGCACTACCATAGTAGGAAGCGGCCACAAGCAGCTCAACCCCATCTACTAGCGCATCCTCCACTGTCTGCAGTTCAGCCCCACCATGGAATTCAACCCTCATATTTTTAAACCTCGCACTGTTGCGTTTGAAGGGTCTCAGACATGTCACCTCATTTGGATATCACTGTTTGCGAGCAGCGTGCCGCTATCGTGGGCTGGAGGTGAAGGGGCATGACATGGAATTCAAAACACAGTGCTGGAGTTGGCTGATGCTGCAGAAATGCTCCCCATCCCTCAGCTCCAAACAACACTCAGTTAATGTGTTTTGGAGCAGAGCATTAGAGGACACTTGGAAAATCCAGCTTTTACCCTTGGAATGCTTTAGTCTCACCTAATGCTCGCTCCGAGGTCCTGCTCTGAATGAACAAGCCAGCACGGGCAGCAGCTCTGCAAGTGGTTTGTGGTGACATTTGGCTCATCTTCCTCCTGCCCAGGGAAGGGGGGAAACACCAGCAGCTGCTTCAGCCTGGGGCAATTTGGAAAACAAAAAAAATGACAAAAAAAATATGAAGAGGTAGTTGGGAAAGAAATGTTTATTTTAAGTTTCTCAGGGGACTTTTACAAAGAATGGAGCATTAAAATTAAAAAAAAAAAAAAAAAAAAGGTGATCAAAGTACTTAACAGTGTCCCTTAAACACACACAACGCAGCCCCGGACACAGGAAATCACAGCAGCGAGGTCGGCGCTGCCGGAGAGCAGCCGGCGTCTGCATAGTTCTAGGAGGAAAGATTGCAAAGGTGTTGGTGCTATTAAGTGTCATCCTGGCATTAATATAAGAGCGCTGAAGTATGTACACATGTACCTGCGGAAAACAAAGTGCATAAAATAACACACAAAGTATGTATTGTAGAATAAATTTATTTTACCTGATACAAATGAAACTAGAGGTGTGATGCTTCTTACTGTCAGCATGTAAATAGACAATTGATCTTATTTACAACTTCTAAAGGTCACACATGCAGTTGTGGGAACTGACAAAGTCGGTTGTTGCTTTTTAGATAAATGCACCACAATGTTTTGTATTGCACCAACATCTGTCTTACTGCCTTAGATTTAAATAAGTTACATTACAGTGCAAAAGAGGTTGATTTGCACGCATGATAAAAAAATCCGAAGTTATGAACTGGCGACTTACGGTTTAACATTCATCTGTAATCCTGTCAATGAATTTTATAAATAGGATAGCATTGTACAGAAGCTGTTATAGTTCGTTGGGATGATACAATACAGAGAAAGATTTGTCTACAACCGAAGGCATGCATTATTTTGATATTGTACATTGTATAAACTGACATTTTACATACAGAAATATGGAAAACTGGCTGACAGCTCCGCAATTCTTGTTCAAGGATAAACAAACTCTTCCCCATGCAGCACTGAAACCAAACTTCTCTGGAGAGAGTTTCCGACTCGTAAGCTATATTGCACGTTTGTACATCTGTATAATGAAGTCCTACTGGTACCACACATTTCTTGCACAGAGAACACAATGAGTTTTGTTTTAGGGAAAGCAAAGAATCTTTACACATGATACATGCAGAAGTTTTGGTAGATGTGTTGCTAAACACACATGCACGCAACAAAACAACCTTACATTTCTGCAAAATTGTTTAGGAAGCGATTACTCCAGTATTGCTGAAAAGGAAAGAAAGAAAAGGCATCAGTTAATGAAAGGATGAATGCTGAGTATCACTATACAAGCAAGACTAAGATAAACAGTGACAGAAGAAAGAACGTGAAGTTCAATAACTGGCTGCTCTGTCATCAAAGGGACACTCTCAGGTTACTTTGTTCTTAAAGTCCAGAACCCTCCAGATTCTGGCTCCACTCTTTGAATGCAGAGCTCTCTTAATCACCAAAGTGAGCCCTTCCTACAGAAAACTGCAGTGGAAAAGAATCCAAACGTGTTTAGATGGCTTTTGCCTTTCTCTGCCTGACTGGTGGCAAAAGAAAAGTCTCACTTATTCATAATTTTTACTTCCAAGTTCCATACTACGTGGTTTGAGCTCCAGTTAAGAACATCAAGGGTGTTTTTCTAATCAAGGCCTTATATTGCAAGTTTGGCCCCGAAGTGACCCAACAATGTCCCTTTTCCAAGTTATGCAGCTTGTTCTGGGCAGCAGTAGGAAAGCTTTGAACAAGTCGTTAAACTACAGATTAATGCGTAGGCAAAGGGCAGAGTACAACGTAGTAAAGCTACTCTTGTACTTTACTCCTACGCCACAGCCTTGAAGAACCGTGTACTCTGGTTCTCTAGAACTTGATGGTGGCTCTTCAAAACACTGCTTCAACTTTATTAAATTTAGGCTCTCCTGCTAAGATTTGAAAATGCGTATTAATGTAATTAAGGATGTAATTAGCAGAGATTAGGGAAACAGTTAATGGTTAGAAGTGCAAAAAAGTAAACAAGACAGGTGCAAGAGACAGACAACTTTATATCAGTTTTACCTCCCTTCATCTCAGCAAATTCAACCGTCTTTAAGCTGTTTGCCATGGATATTCTGTGCATCAGCTGTGTTCTTGAACAGTGACAGGACTGCTGTACTGCATTTTATCATCAGATTAAAACCTCATTTCCTTACCATTAGCCTTCTCCAAAATGGTCTCCCTACAAACATAAGCTTTGTAGCATTATGACAGATTGGTATATATTTTTCTGCAGCCTCTTTCATACTTATTTGCAATAATACTTTGGGAAACCAAATATGAACTATTTTTATTGCTTGGATGCCAGCAAAAAGGAGCAGCTTGTTGTGTAGCCGTACCTTGAATTGCTCGAGGCACTATGAAGAGCCCCGCCTAAATATGTGACATAAAACTGACCATCTTTGCTCTGATTTGGACCACGGTACAGAACACTGAATTCGGGAGGAGCTACTCTCATCCCAAAGCCCACTGGTTGCCCAGGATAAGCTGATATCCTCCCTGGTGTTCCTAGCACAAGATGCATCAATCACAGGATTGACATGATCTTTACACACGCCTCTCATGCTAGAAGATAGATCACAATACACGAGGACACTAAGGAATCCAGAAAACAGCAGAGATGAAAAAGCTCAGTGAGATGAGGGCAAAAAGAAATAAGTATAAAGTAATTTCCTAAAAATGGGGTGGGAGATAAAGCCTGGGTAACTTTGAATTACTTCTGCTTAAATAAGTGCTTCTATTTAAATATTCACCGGGCTAACACATTAGAAGAGGAGGTACCTGTTTCTATCCCCAGATGACCTGAGTACAGTGGGGAGGCTGGAGGGAAAAATACGTGGGGAACAAAGAAATTGGGAGTTTCAACTTCACAATGTTGGCAAGTCTATTCCAAACTGAAAAGTCCTCTCTTGCCCTCTCTAGACAAAAGGACTGACAGCCGGAGAACGGCAGGATCTACACAATGTGATTCTGTGTGTGATTAAGGACAAGCCTTTTAGTTAACACATTTTCTTGCAGTGCATTGCACCTCGCACTGTATTTCTATAGTTTCTAGAATGAAAAAGCTGAGCCATCAGCTGGCTTGTGCTGTTCTTGAACAGCCTCCTCGACTGGAGGAGGATTAAGCCCAGCTCCAAGATCACCAGGGATTTCAGGGCAGGCGGCTTTACTCGTTGCCCATGAGGAAGCTCATCACTGTAGGTCTTAACATTTGGCCAGTCCAGCCCACCCAAGGCTGGTATTGAGCACATAGCTGCAACATTCAGCAAACAGAAGTACTGAAAACACAGCAATGATTGCCACTGAACCAAAGATAAGTAAGTGCTGGTTTTAGGGAACCCTATTGCTCCATTTCTGCAGGGAAAACTGGACAGCAAGACTAGGGAGAAATGAAACAAAACAAACCCAAAGTATATTAAGATTGCTTGGGCTCTTCAGAAGCACCTTACAAAACCTGACTGCTCCGTAGCCTCAGGTGCCTGTAGGGACCGATGCTGCCCCATTCACCCACCAGCCAAAGGCCAGCTCCAAGGAACACAAGGCTTTAACACAAGTGCCCTCAGACATCCAATATGAATGAGCTCTCAGATGTCAGCACTGAAATCCAGACACAAGCACTAAGATTCATCTTCAACATTGACAGAGACCCAACAGAGAAGTTGTTGAAGACTGAATTCCGCTTATTGACAGTCATTTTCCCCTTCTTAGAGACAGGGAGAAAGGGGGTATATAGCAGGATTATTTGGCATAATAGACAGGAATTCACGGTGAGAGTCAGATATGTTGCTTAAAACAAGCCCAACATGGTGCTCTGGAGGTTCATATAGAACCAGTATTCAGAGATTCAGTGGCATTCCTGCCCTGGAAAATGTTTGTCAATAATGCTGCGAGCACATAAAACTAACTTGCTGGTATTTGTTTCCAACAAATAACACACTTTTCATCTCAAGGAATTGTAAGTCATGACCCATCCGTTTCCTGTTTCAAGAAACAGGGACAAACCTCATATTGCTGATTTATTATTGATACAGCAAATGGTTGGTGCTGGCCATTGGTTTTGTGGTACGCAAAAAAATCTTAGTTTGGCAAAGACAGGTTCTTCCACACTAAAAAGGGTGTTCAACAGGATTTAAATGCCTACAGTTCAGCAACACACCTACTACATCATCAGGTCCAGCTCCCCTACCTGAGTCACTTCAGCATCAACTTAACCAAATCATAGTTTATATAAACAGTGAGTATTCACAACACAGTGGGATTTCAGACAGGGTCTGTATATTTTGAGGTTAGCATCTATATTTGAAAGCTCAAAAACCTAGAGAATTATCTGTGCTCACTGGATTCCAGCTGGCACCAACAGAACATAGCTCTTAACTATCATTTTCCTCTCTGAGGAATCAAATCTGTTTGAATTTGGTTATTAAAGCAGACTAAGCCAGCAAAAGATAACCCAGCAGTTGCTCAGCTACAAAGACACAGTGACCCCAGGACAATTTTCCAAGACTATCCCGTTAAGCTGCGACTGTTGTCTTTTCATATGACCACTGTACAGAGTGTTTCCACTCACTGGAAAATAAAGCAGCTGTTTTTGCAGAGAGCAGCACTGCAGACACCAGAGCCTGGGGAAGGGTGGGCAGCTCATGGGCAGCCCCTATTGCAGAGCAGGAAAAAGCCTTGGAGTAAACCCGCACCTGACCACAAGTACCAGAGTGTTTTGGACACTAAACATTCATGTGAACAGCTGTTGCTGTCTTAAGTTACAGATTTGTCCAATTTTATCTCAAACTTAAGACCAAAAGCTGCAACATCTTGGGGCATTAAGGCCCCCGGGTGCTATAAAACAAGACCTAAAATACACTAAACCAAAAGCCAAGTGCTTTGCCTTTAGAATCAGTAATTTGAGCTTCAGACCACAAAACAAGAGTCTAAAGTGGTGATAATAATGTAGCACAGCAGAGTTTGACAAAACACAGCATGGGAATGAAGTAAATTACTATTTATTCTTCAACATGTATACAGCATACGCTATTTTACAGCAAGTCACCACTGGCATGGTGAAATGGAAGAGAAATACTCACTTTAGTCGATGAAAGTTGGAAGGCATTGGAGAAAAACACCACAGTTAGGACTGTTAATGACTTACACGTTGTTGATACAGGACTGAATTTGAAAACATGCTTTAACATTTACCGTAATAATGAAGGTGGTTAGTGCCACATTAAAATAAAAATAGTTCTATACAATATGTTCAATTTGGTCATGTGCTATTTACAGATTTTACAAAAAACACACACGAGCTTGTTACTTCAAGTCAGGCTAACAACAGGCCAGCAGAGTAACTCCATGTATACAACTGATCATTAGTGCCCTAAGTGGAGGAAATCCAATTTCTAGCTATGCAGTGCAAGTTATTTTTCCAGGTCTCATTACAAGTTTTGATCTTAAGGGGGTGGTGAGGAAAAAAAAAAGGGATCCAACACACGTAAATAAGGTAGTAAAACCCAACTTAAACCCTCTTTTGAATTAAAACAGATTTTGTTAAAAAGGCTTTAGATTTAAGGAGACAGAAATAGCCCTCCCTATCCCTGCGTAATGGGCAACACTGGCAAACTAAGGTCTGTTACAATAAAATACAATAGACACTTAAATAAATAATCTTAAAAAAAACAACCCTATGTGTGTTGAGTATGGAAGAACCCCAGCAGGCTGCACCTGGAATGGTATTTTCTGCACGAGCAAGATTAGGCAAACCTCATACAGAAACTGGTGTAAACAAGGACAGTTAAGAACCGAGAGTAGGAAGAGTGGAAACTGAGAAGAAATCCTGCCCGAGGCAGCAGGACTCGCTACCCAGCGCAGCAAGTTCTGCTGATGAGTAAAACCTGACTTTATGACAAATTAAGTTTGGATGACCATGCAGAAGACAAACAGTTACATGCTTTTTTAGTTTTAGACGACACACATTCATTCCCTAAAATCTGCTGCCAATTTAGTTTGATAGTGTCCGCTGGCTCAAAAAAAGTTTCCTTTTTTTACATGATGAGTAGACTATTGAACAGAACACTGTACATGCTTTTCATCTACAAAAAAATATTTGCATAAAATAGTGTTAGTTCTCTGTACATGTCAATGGACACTTTAACTGTGTATAAAAGAGGAATATATCGCCCCCACTGAAGTCAGAAAAAGCAAAAAAACCAAAATCTAGATTATGAAACCTCCATCACCGGCAAATATGTTCATGTGAAAATTCAGCAGAAATAGACAGTTGCTCTAAACAATAAAAAAAAATTAAGTTAAACTTTTTCTTTGAATGTAAAACTTGTCACCGTGTCAGTCAAGACCAGAACATATCACTAAAGTTAGTGTCTGTGCTGTAAAGCCAGATAACCAAGGGCATAGTAATGAACACAAACGGCCAGGAAACTCCTTCGGTGCATGCTGACAAAGAACACGGTTTGGTGGCAGGCCGCACACTATCTTTACCAGGTTCCAGGTAGTTACGGGCCACATATTTAAGTGTTTCATCCAGCAGAATGACAGGTAGTGAGATTTTCAATACCATCAGCCATTGCGTGACATTCAAAGGTGTGATCTGGAAGATAATCTGAAAGAAAAGGCAAGCGTTACATCTTTTCTCCCCCTCCACCCCTTGCCTTAAGCTCCAGACAAGTTTTTTGCTCTGTTTCCAAGTTGGGGACGTGTAAGACACGTGCACTTACTGGCAGTGGTTCCACGTAAAGGATGAGGAAGTGCAGTGACATGGACAAGCAAATTGCGCCCACCAGCCAGATGTTTTCCCACGGGGGCATCCTCATCAAGGACTGATTTTCTGATAGACTGCAAGAGAAACACGGTACATATTGAATTTCCTATTGGTGTTTTACATATACAATGTATCAGAAAACTAGCTGGAAAGAAAAGCAGCATGGCAAGTCACAATTATCTCTCTCATGACGAAAAGATACCAAGATTTGGTCTATACACGTTACAACTTTAAACTACCTTGGAAGCCTGCTCAGCAAAGCAGTCACAGCTCAGCTTCACATTTAATTTTAAAAGCTTTTGTGTGTTCTGCTCATTCCTGATCTAGCTGAGCTTTTTTTGCCAAGATTGTCTCAACGGGACAGGTAAGGGAAGAGGGGCACAGCAACCTAAGGCAGAATCCTCCCCTGTCTATCATGTGCCAGGACACCCAGCACAGCTGCTTCTTCGAGGTTCACTCGAAGGCTGGTTGTGTGGAGGGTCAAGTACTTGCACCTTTTAAATGCTTGTTCTTTAGCTCTGCTTTTCAGGTACAATCCACATTTAGGCTGTACTGTAGACGAGGCTGAGATCCAGAACATCAGATGTAGAGCAATATTCTTACTATGTAGGACTACGGCTGTACACTTGAAGTTTATTTGTTTTTAAATTAACTGACCTCTAAGCTATTTGAAGAAAAATACCCTTGACATTGTGCTATTTAGTGGTTTCCATTTATAATCTAACATTAATTGGCTAAATCCACATGCCCTTAGGGCAGGAAAAACTATTTTCCATATCTTCAGCATTCTTATTTTAGTTCTCCTTGATATCACTTTATACCAACATAGGAGGGATAATCTGATTGATTAAGCTTAGATTAGAAATAATGGAAAATACTTCAGTTGTTCATGCTTAGTAAAATACCAGAGTGAATTGACAGACTTAAAAATACACCTTATGATAATAGATCTCAAATGTTATCCAAGAGACACATTTTATTTGCACTACCAGGATTCAGAAAGGAAATATGACTCATTCTTCATTAGTTGAGCTGTCTATATGCTAAGAAAGAAATTGCACAAACCCCAGGATTTTGGATAAGCTTTGATTTCCTATTTGGACATACAAACCTGTTGAGGGCATTGCACATCTCTATGGTGACAAGGACAGAAAGAGCCATTGTCATTGGATATGGAGATTCAAAAACCACACAGTCAACACCGGAGAAGTCTGGGTTGTCCTCTTTGCACTGCAGAAAATGGCTCTACAACAGAACAATGCGAACTCACTTCCACAGCTTGTTAACTTTTAAAATGTACAACAGGCAATTATGAAATAAGCAGCAAGTATTATGAAAACAAAACTTTCTGATATGACTCTTGGTTTCAACTTTTGCCAGCTTTAGAAAAATCCCTATTAGTCTTGTACTTACAAGACAACAATTAGTCCTTCAAACTGTTTAGAAGTTCAGGTGTCCCAGCTTTGAGCTTTAGCATTAAGACTAATTAATCATGATCAAGTTTTACACTAATGAAGTCTGAAAACATCTCATTATACAAATTTCCTTAACCTACTGTTATTCTACAGTCATTTCAAGTAACAAGTATAACAGAAGCAGGTACCTCCCCTCACCCCCCAAGACATTAAAGTGAGCAAATACCAGCTGATAAAAGGAAACTCTTGGCCCGCCATCAGCAGCAATAAACCACCAGGCAGCAGCACCCACTGTGGCAGCACCAACGTAACCTTTAAGAAAACAAAAGTGCTCTTTTCAGTGTTGTGAACTGTATGCAAGAGACCATCTCACTTGCCACATTTGAACTTCTACCTCAAGACCTCCAGTGCTGTGAAGAAAATAGACTGTAATTCATCTGTCCCATATGCAAAAAAATCTGTTCCACCAGTTGTAACTTAATCATTAAATATTATACTGTTGGACAGATTCTAATATCTGCTGATGGAAGCTGACGGCCAGAACTGAAGGCAAACAAGGGTATCACTTGGAGAAATTAACCTGCAACTTTTTTCCCCCCTCTGAAATGTACTTACATTAATTAATACTGATGTTTTACTTTAAGATCTATGAAGTCGGTTCAAAAAACTAAGGTGACAGCTTCTGGCATGAAGACAGTGTGCATCAGTTAAGTATCCACATAGATACTTATTCTAGCTCTACAGTACTATAGCTATATTTAAAGTTTAAACCCACATCCATTGATTTCAAACTGATACTCCTTTATTGTCCCCAATTATAGTCAGGCCAGCAAATCCATTGTGCCGTTCTACTTAAGCACAAAAATGTTAATTTAGATACCGCTGCCTGTAAATGTGCAGAACAAAGTGTGAACCTCAAAACAAAGGAAGAACACCAGTTCCACAGAACATTTATTGCCAGCTCTCAAGCTTTCAGCATACGCGGAAATTAGACAAACTGCTTTCAATGGAAGCTAAAAAAAAAGCACACTATTACTACTTACATCCAATAGCCAGGTAACGGAAGAAGAGCCATCCACTGATCAGCGGCTCTTTAGGGTTGCGTGGGGGCTTATTCATGATATCAAGATCAGGAGGATTAAAGCCCAGAGCAGTAGCAGGGAGACCATCTGTCACGAGGTTCACCCATAACAGCTGGACAGGAATTAGAGCTTCAGGAAAGCCCAGCGCAGCCGTCAAGAAGATACTGTAAAAAAACTCACCATAAGCTTATTCTTGTGCATGTAAATAAAGCCTTTCAACATTTAAACCTAAGCCTGTAGCATCACTTCTGTTTTCTCACACAGAGTTACCCATTTAATATCAAACAATTATTCACATTCAGAAAACTGGAAACATATCCAATAGCAAACACTTCTAACCACTGGCGTATAAGTTCTGAAGCATTATCATTATCTTGTAACTTCGGGAATTGAAGAGTTTCTACTTTAGCCTTACTTTTTTCTCCACTCTACTTGTCTGTATAGGTAAAGACATACATACATAACAGTTTGCAAGCCACTTTCTAAAAGACACTAAAACTCTTGCAAGACGTAACAGCATTTTAGCTCAAATGACTAAGCTTCATTTAGCCAGGTTACTGCTAGTCCCTTCAAAAATTTAATGAGAATGTAGCTTTCATGGCTCCAAGTCCATGTGAATAAATAGAAGAGACCCAGGGGCTGCAGCAAGAGCCATATGAAGGACAGCTTTCAAGTCTACAAGAAACAAGACAACTGGTGGTTTAGATTTCACTCTGGGAGAAAGTGCTTTGATATAAGCAACTGCTCAGAGGTCCATATGGACATTCTGTCACCAGAAGTGCGTTCTGTGGCACTGGGTCACCATTCCTTCCAGAGACAAGGAGAGCACAATCTTCTGTAACTTGAGGCTAAACAAACATCTAAGTTATATCAGTGGCTAAGTTATCTGAAATACCAGATCTTGTAATCTTTTATTAGGGTTTTTATTTTCCTACTCTAGAAAATTATTCCAATCATAGAAATAATGGTAAAGCATTTAGCCATCTACTGAGCTAGAATATTAATATGCAACACAACATGACTTTTGTGGTATGCTAAACTTCTCCAGTAAAGACTAGAAGCATGCAGAGTTCTGCACAATCACAACCCTCAATTACCTGGAGAACCTGTTTCTCTGGTTTTAGTGAGAAATACTGGAAGTAAATAAATAACTAAAGACTGCATCGTCACTATAGCTCATAGAAAAAAAAAACCACTTTAAACCTACCAAACAACTTCTCCAACATTGGAGGAGATCAAGTAACGGATGAACTGTTTCATGTTGTTATAAATTGCGCGTCCTTCTTCCACAGCAGCTACAATAGTTGAGAAATTATCATCTGCTAAAACCATTTCAGAAGCAGTTTTAGCTACTGCAGTACCGGAACCCATAGCAATTCCAATTTCTGCTTTCTTCAGTGCAGGGGCATCATTGACACCATCACCAGTCTAAAACAAGAATTTGAAGTTGAAAGAAAAATAAGGTGGGCGCTTACATAAAGGACAAGAAAGGAGTTTTGCACTGGGTGTGGTTTCTGATCTTTAAAAATCACTTAAGTTCAGAACTATTCTGAAGCTTTAAGTTCAGAAGAACACAGAAGAACTGTTTTCCAGAATAAGGCATTAGTCCAACAAGGCATAATTTAGGTTTTAACACAGCACGTATCTTTCAAACCAAGTAAAACTTCTATTACTCACCATAGCTGTAATCTCATCAAAAGACTGAAGAAACTCAACAATTTTGGATTTGTGGGAAGGCTCTACACGAGCAAAGCAACGGGCATGGTGACAAGCGTCTCTTTGGGCAGCAAGCGAGAGTTCGTCAAATTCGCGACCAGTAAAGGCTTTTGTAGAAACATCTTCATCTTCCACAAAGATACCAATGCGACGGCAAATGGCTACCGCTGTGCCTTTATTGTCACCAGTAATCATAATAACTCTAATACCAGCTTGTTTGCACAGCTTTATAGATGAAGCTACTTCAATTCTGGGGGGATCCAGCATTCCCACGCAGCCAACGAAGGTCAAGTTGGTCTGAAACAAGACAGCACCAAGTTCTAGTGCAAAATCCTCTCAACTTCTCATTTGACATCATTTCGCTAATCATTTTGCTTGCAGGCTAAAGTCTCAGTGTGGTGACATTTGTTTTCATTTGTTTTGGAAAATTACAGAGTAGCCAATATGATAATCATAAACCCCTAAAGAAATCTTGCAGCTGAGCAAGAGCCAACTGAAAACCACTAAAGCTGAAACCACAAATCAATTTTTGGAATATTTTTCAGAGTCAGTTTCTGAAAACAGTTTCAAGTGTTATGATCCTGTGGACCTGATTGATACAAATAAGATTTGCAGGTGGCTGTTTAACTGAATTTTTTCTTATACTTTTACCCAAGCAGCAACATGTGTAACGGCCACCAAGAACACAGAGTGGCGTGTGTTTGGTTGGTTTTTTAAAACCCCAAATAAACTGGGGAAATGAACTAGAAGTGACAGGTATCATAAGGGATAAAACTTAAAAGCCTTCTGTGGTTTAACTTTCCCCAAAGAGACATACAGTCTTCTTACTCTGAGCATTCCCCCCGTGTGTGTGGCCAACTATTGTGTCTGACTTCAAAAATATCCAGAAAGAAAAACTCTCAGATATCTTTCTGAGGGAAGAATCAAACAAATGGAGTCACCATTCTCCAGTTTGGGAGCGAAATAAGTGTTAAACGAATATTTTACTGAACTTACCTCATAGTTAATGAAATTTGAGGAGTCCTCAAGATTCATTTCCTCTTTTCTGGGTGGATTGTCATGGGTCGCCAGAGCCAAGCAACGCAATGTGTCTCTACCAGTCCCCCATTCCCTAATAACAGACATTATTTTCTGCTTAATTCCTGAGGTTAATGGTAATTTAGCACTTCCCACACGGACATGCGTACATCTGTCAATTACACCTTCAGGAGCACCCTGCAGAGGAAAAAAAATTAGCTTAATAAACTCCTTCCCAATACAATATTTAAAATATGTTGTGACAGTTTTTTTAGTATTGTGCTACCTTTGTAGCCATTTCATAACTAAACTTTCTCAAGTGAGGAACTGACCTTAACAAACATCTTACTCATGGATGTGCGGCTTGGTTTGTTCGGTGTGCAATAGACAGACATAGACTTTCTGTCTCTTGAGAATTCCAGAGTGAATTCTTTCTTCATGAGTTGTTTTATCACCTTATTAAAAAAAAAAAGGCATAAAAATGCATTTAAATAATACACACCACAAAACTCACTCCCCAATGAATTCCAGATAAAAGAGTACTGACCGAGTTGCAAGCATTTGCACGTTCAATTCTAGAAAGACCTTTCAAGTCTGTGTCAAATACATTCATCTTTTCAACCAGACAGGTAAGCGCTGTTTCTGTGGCTTCACCAACTTTTTCATATACTCCTTTAGCCTTTAGTTAACACAAAGCAAACAAAAACACCGGAGTTAACTTTACACCTCACCTGCAACCTACCAGAAACAAAAGTTCAAGTTTCACAATGGGAAAAAAAGCTTAACAAGACTTACTATGGCTTATGAAACAAGCAAAACTTTTTAAAAAGCATATTTCAAGAGTATTATTTATATGATATGTCAAAACTTTACTCCCAAGACCAGCAAAAAAAGATGTTGGCACTTTATCATCAAGTATTTAAGTCATTATGAGATGTAGCAACCCTATAAAGGCGAGGCAAAGAAACAGAGCAGCAGTGCATTCGGCACACCAAGAGATTTCCAAGTTCCAGATTACACTTGCTGCCTGGCTTTAGATTTCTCAGTGTTCAACAAACAAGTCATTCCCAGAATGAACACTTCAGAAGATCTAAACACTCTCCTCCTTGACTTTGTAGTCAAGGGATTTACCACTGAAAGGTATTACATAGACAGTTATCTCATTCTCACACACTCTTCTGTTGCAGAACATGTACTTACCTCATTGTAATCCAAAGAGGAATCATTACAGAGCGCACAGATCGTTGCAAGTTCCACAAGGCCATCATACTGGCTACATTTAATGAGTTTGTCATCTTTATGCCTTTCAGAAAGAAGAAAGGTGGGAGATTTAAGTTAGTTATTTAGTATCAGCATCTCACCTTTTCCTCTTCTTTAATCCACCCCTTTACTGTATTTCCATATAGTACAATATTATTAGTTATGGACTTGGGACTACAGAACCAGAAGTTGTTGAGAAAAGCAGGTTTGATAAAGGTGAGTTCTGAAGTTTAGATCAGAGAGTCATGAACAGAATTACATAATTATCAATGAAATCACTATCTGAATGACAAAACCTTATTTCCTCCAGTGATAGTCATACAGTTCTGGATAAAGCACTTTTTTCTTAAAGTTTCAAGCTCAATTAGCTAAAGCTGCATTAACTTGAAGGTCAAATGCAATCTGCTGTGGTTCTCAGTAGTTATCATTAGTTTCCTTATTTATTATTTTAAATTCTGAATCCATCTTGGGGGAAAGTTGTATCAAATCCTTTAAGAATAAAGTAAAAAAATATTGATATATTGCAAAAATGCTTAATGGTTATGAAACAGAGTAGGCTGCCTATAGAACTGTGGGAGACAACATTATGTGGAGTTAGAGTACAAAGAAACATCTGTCAGGACGTTCGTATCTAGAGCAGGTCCTGCCTTGGGGCAGAGCAATGGACTCAACTGCCTCTTAGGGTCCTCAGACTTTATTTTTCAGTGCCAGTTTACAATCCAAGGTGAAGTCAGTCACATTAAAGTCCCCGATTTTAAAAAAAGCCATCCATAAATGCCAAAATACATCAGCCCTCAAGGTTTGAGAACTCAGCTATGTTTCTTTATGCTCCAATAACAGCCTTTCTGTGGTAATTTCCCTTTCACAGAATGTTCTTTATGTACGTGAATGCAGCACGATTAACATGCTTATTCACATTTCCCCAATTCCAGCAAGTAAAAATAGAACATTAACATGTATTGATGACTGTCTTATTATACTCAACATCTGTCACCACACTATATTTTATTATTTTGTTTATCTAGAGCTCTTGTGAAACTAGCTAAAGCATACTAGTTGGATGCCTTACAAGATCTAGAATGTCACCTTGCCTAAGTAAATGCTATCTCCTGAAATGAAAGCATAAGCTTTTGATAGCAATTAGCTTTGAAACAAAAGAGAATTGAGGAATTAAGATTTCCAGCTGCTGAGAACACTGTGGTCTTAACTGCTACGAAAATTAGAGAGTGGTGAAGATTGCATGGAGCCAAAGGCACAGATGGGAAACTCCACAAGGTTGAGATGTTCACAATAACTGAATCTTCATTCGACTTCATACATAGTAGAATTCTATTTGGCAAGTAAAACCAAAGTGATCACTCACTTTGAAGCATTGAGATAGTTAATCTTAGTCCAGTAATATTTTAGTTCAATTAATCCTCTCAGCCTATCCCTAATTTATTTTTAGGTTATCAAAGGAACACTGCAATATTGGAGACAATATTAAATGAGTGTCATTGTGGTTTACTTGTCTAGAATTTAACTTCCTTTTACTGGTAATTACTTCTCCCCCCAGCCCTTCAGTTTGCATTCCTGCCAGTTGAACTTTCATTTATTATCACTATTGAATATTATATGCGTCACTTTTCAAGACTAAAGTAACAGTCAATGCATAAACAGACAAATATTTAACTTCAATGAAACACTTACACTTCTCCCATGGGAGCATACGTTGAGCCAGTTACAGTAAATTCATTCAGGGAACAGCTATCTCCTTCTATTCTCTCCAGGATAAACATCTGAAATTAGAGTTAGAAGTGTTACTACCTTTGAACAATAATTAATGCAAGAGTTGTAAACAGACCTTAAGCAAGCAGGTATAAGAGGCAAGTTCAGGTTGAATAAACAAACTAAACAAAACCAGATAGAATACTCTGAACTTTGATCCCATATATATTTGAACAGGTCCCTATGCTAAAGCATGAAGTACAGAAAACAGCACTTCTGCTTAACAAACCTCATGTGAAAACTGAATTGTGGCACAAATCTATCAAAGAGTTGAAAAACGCAAATTATGTACACTTAACTTCATCTGCTTGACAATCCTGACTATACTCAAGCTCTTCCTAACATCCAGACTTGTGAAAACTGTTTCCTGTCCTGGTTTTCCGGCTAAAAATCACTTTGCCAACCAGTACACTGGTAGTTTAGAAACATTCAGACAGCTCCACTGCCCTACTGGCACAGGTTGAAATGTCATTTTCAAATAAAGACAACAATTTGAAGGATGCAGTTGCACCCCACAAGACACCTGCATCTCAGTCCTTCCTTTGTTTCTGTTTCCTTTCTAGCAGGGCTGGAGGCAGAATCAAATCTTGGAAGATGAAGATTAAAACCATAGTGCTTGAAGCTGTCATACTCTTACCATGACTTGCTGGAGTGGTAGTAGGGAAGAAAATTTCTCACTGATAATTTATCTTAATGGATCTTCTTTCCCTTCGGTTAGTATAAGCCATTTTGTCATATCCCATTTTAGCAATATCTTAATTCCCCCTCATTGTGCTGCCTTACATTTTTGGAAAGCATCTTCACAAACTATGGCCTATTAGTTATTCCACAATTGATATACATCAGTGTCCGGAGACGCTATAATCTTTAAAGTGATTTTAAAAATCAAAAAGCTAGACAAGCTGATAAATTAAAAGGCCACAAAGAGTAAGTGCATTCTCAGAGGGAGATACCACAGGAGGACATCAATATAATCCCTCAAGTCTCCTCCTAAAGCAGTATCATTTCTGACTGCAACACTTTCCTTTGGATGCTCCAGAGTTACTACTTAAGGCGGAAACTAAAACTACAAATGGAATTACTGTTGTAAACCAGACTTCTTAAAAAGCTAAGCAAACTCTGCCTAGAGTGAAACAAGAATAAGCGTATTGTTTACAGGTATTAGGATTTTCCTGTGTTTTGCAAAGTCTTGCAATTAAAGTTATTCTGTAGCTGTCAGAGATTAACAAGGAACCAAGTAAGTTGTACTGCACAAGCTCTAAAACATTTAGTCCTCTAAATATAAGGACTAAAGCATTTTGAGATTTTAAATAAACACAACTTAAATGATGAGTTAACCAGGAAGCCTTCTGCTTTTGGCATCTGCATGATGAAAAAAACCCTGCAAAGACTAGGGCAGTTATGCAACTCTACTGCAAGTAACCTCCTCTGGAATACTGATGAGCAGCTGCTTTGTGTCTCTTAGGTATAAATACTACAATACTTAAGGAAGTAGAACAAGTCAACCACCAATTAGAAAGAAAAATCCATCAATCACATGAGAATAAAGTGCTTAAGGCTTACAAACTTTTGCCAAAAAATACTGGTGTATAGCACTCATCATTTACACATTTGGAATTCTAAGCCAATGTAATGACTCCGAACATGTGGTGTCAGAGTTGCTACGCTACTGAACATCTACAACTATTAAACAGAAGAACTTAATGTTTTCTCCATAAAATTCCTACACGGAATACCAGGTATATGGGAAGCACAGAGAACTGGCAGCTGAACACATGTTACATTACGTGACTAGAAGTCCCAAATTAATCAACACTAGAAAGAATATTGAGGGGAAGGCAGGTGGGGCACATAACTTACGCTCACCTAAAAACATGCCACAAATTGAAGACGACCCCAGCAACATGGGTGACAGGGTCAACTGTACCTCCACTCTGCCACATCAGTCACACAATATTGCACATTGAACACAATACAGTGACCAACAGACCAATAAGAGCTAATGAAGATAAGATCACCAAATAAAGGTGGAACCATGCAGTAGTGAAAATACCTTAGACTATCCAAGTTACTCTAGTAAATCTACCTTTTTTCCTTTTCTTCCCCCTCACCACTAAGTTTCTCTGCCCTTCCCTCTTGTTGAATTAGAGGCCAGTGTTTCGCACTTAAGACACATCCAGCTTCTACAGCATAACTATCCTACCTTTCTGAAACAGGGGATAAATCATACTAAATAATTACCAGTAGACTGAATGGCTCGCACACAAGTCAATGGGAAGCTGCTCGCAAACAACCTTCTCTCCCATCAAGTGCAGCTACAGCTATTTTTGGCCATGACTAAATAAGGGAAGAGATGAAAGCCTTAAACACTACATAGTGGAAAACTGAATTAAAAGTGGAAGCTTATCTTGGGAAAATAAAGCAAGATTTTGATGATATGAGAATCAAAAGACGTGTGATCAAAAGAATTCAAGTAATTCTAACTATTCAGAGTGGCTGAGGAGGAAAAGAAAAATAGAAGAAGCTAATTCAACATACCCTGCAGACTGACATCTGATTTGTGGTCAGAGTACCAGTCTTGTCAGAACAAATAACTGAGGTACAGCCCAAGGTTTCCACAGAGGGAAGACTTCTGACAATCGCATTCTTCTTGGCCATTCTCCGGGTTCCAAGAGCCAAGCAGGTGGTAATGACAGCCGGCAGACCCTCCGGAATAGCAGCAACAGCAAGAGCAACAGCAATTTTAAAGTAATAGATAGCACCTCGAATCCAGGAGCCACCATGAACTGGATCATTGAAGTGACCAATGTTTATTATCCAAACAGCGATGCAGATAAGAGAGATGACTTTAGACAGCTGCTCTCCGAACTCATCCAGTTTCTGTTGGAGCGGGGTCCTCTCTTGCTCAGTAGCCACCATCTCATCACGAATTTTGCCAATTTCTGTGTTTACTCCTGTTGCAATAACCACTCCCATAGCTTTACCAGCAGCAATATTAGTACCCTTGTGCAAATAAAGGAAAGAGAAGAGTTGTAGTTAATCTATGAACAGGTTTTGGTGGTGGTATTTGGTTTTGTTTTGAATTTAAAACACATCTCATACAAGCCCAGACTATGTTTCAGCTAGGATGTGGAAAAACGTGAAAAGGAAAAGAACGATACTCCCCTAGTATCTGTAACAGAACACTCCAGTGTAGAACTTCTGCCCACGGAATGGGCTCAAATAAAACAATATTGATCTACTATAAGCAGCATAGTCACATGCAGCTGCTGAGTAAGCAGTATGTATTTAATCTGGAATCTTAAATGGTTTTGTGAGGTTTTTTTGTAGTACTAGGATCGTATTTTTCCAGATTTAATGGTATTTACTAAGAGTAATAGATGTGTTCTGTGGAGCTGTGTGAACACACTTGACACGAGAAAGAGCAGTTAGATTTTCCACAGCAGCCTACCAACAATGACAGAATTGTTATTTCGTTATCTGAAAGGCATTCAGTGCTTCCTTTGAACACATTTGAAGAAATAATTTCATTCCTATATAGAAAGCTAATTCTCAATTTTAGCCGCATTATATCACGATTTGTGTGGGTATTCAGTCTGGAGAACTATTATTTTAGAAAAGTAGTGTAGAAGCAGTGTAAAAGTGTCTGTGCTCCAGTCTTGGAGACTATTGTGAAGGAGAAAGAAACCAGTTTTCTTATACAAACTGGTTTCAACAAGCACCTTCCCTGAGGACAGCTTTTAATAAAAGTTACTTCTAATTTTTAATTCAGTTCGATCTATGTGGAGACATGCACACAGACGTGGATAGACAATACAGCAAAGCAGTCACACAGCTTTTGAGTGAGGACATGAAATTCCACACATTTATATCAGTTTCAGTGTTACTTTATGACAGTTCTTATTTTATGACTTTTTTGAAAATTTCAAAACAAATAACTCACAGAAAAAAGCATGTTCTTCTTGTCTTGGTTTACAGCACGAGGATCAGGCACAGGGTCAGTGTGCTTAATAACAGACACAGATTCACCTGAAATAAAGAGAACAGTCTTGAATTTTACATGTATAGTAAGTCCTGTAAGTAATCAAAAAGTTATAATCCTCGGGTCCTAACACTTTAATATGTCAAATGATTTTATTTAATTGCTTAAGTGAAACAGGATATATTTCAGCCAACAAAAAAATCTTGAATGCCTCGCTTTTCATGAAAACAGGAAAGGATTTAAGTAAACATTTTATATGGTTAGAATTAATGAAGCATACACTGTATCTTTTAAAGACAGATTTGAGGATCAAAAATAGGTTCTTTTAGGAATACATTACTGGTTTTAAATTCCAGGTTAGTTAACATTAATTTATGCTACCAAAACAGGCAGACGGATCTTCATGTTCCAGCTGAAAGAAAACTGTTATAGCATGCTTGGTTGATTCCTAGCTTCTTTCCTATATTCAGAAGTACTGCTACTTTGTTTTGTTTTCAACAAATCTGAAAAGTGCTCTAAATATAGCTCCTGCACTCCAGAGCCAGTACCAGAAAACACATCAATGTGCATGCACAGAATTTCAGCAAATAAGGCTGTCCTGTATAGAGTCTTCAGTAACAACCATTTAAAAGCTGCCTGTATTTCAGAAGTTATTCTCTCTCGTGAGAGAAACTGTTACAGAAGATACTATTCAGGAAGATTTCCACACTTCCATATTTGAGCAGTGCCAAGATACTCAAACCTAGAACACTACATGAACTAGAATAAAAAGACACTTAGTTTCCCCACAAGTTACTAGTGTGTGTCTTGGGGGGGTGTCACTAAGAATGTTCATCCCACTAAATTGAACATATAAAGCCAATGATGGTAAGTCACTAGATCAGAAGTTTACTGCACTTGAATGCAACATAGTACTTGAACAGCAACAGGCTTGTCTCTAATAGATTACTCTAAACAAACGGTAAAAGGGCATTTCCAACTATACACATAATTATCGACAATTCACAGAAAGTATACCTGTGAGGATTGACTGGTCTACCCTTAGAGTTGTAGATTTGATAGAAGTAATTCTTATATCAGCAGGAACCTTGTCTCCGACTACAAAGAAATGAACAAGACAGTTAGAATTTTGTTATTTGAGAGATTTCTAACCAAGCATACTATTAACTCTATCAGCCAGGAAAACCGTTTTCCAGTAACTGTTCAGATGATGAAGATTGCTAACAGGTTATTACTGCTCTTGTGGTTTGCACCACTCTATTATCCAATATACATCAGCAATTTAGATTTGCCTTCAAGATCTCATCCCCTACCTAACCTCAAAGAAACGAAAAAAAACAATCCAGTCATTTTCAATCACATTAATACCTCTTGAAAGTAAAGAGAAAACATTCAAGAGAAAGATATCAATTTCAGAATACATATTTATAAACAACTGTAGCTAAGGTGAATGAGTTTCCTTTTCAGAAGGACTGGCCCTGGAAAGTCTTCTGGTCGTTTTCTCTCTGCCCAAAGTCAGTTCTCTGCTCTCCAAAGATCAGAATGTTATCCACATTTATTTATTTAGAAACTAAAAGAAGTTGTACTTTCCTTTTCTTTGGCACCACTCGGGAGAATAACATTAAAAGAGCAGATTTGCAGACGCGTGTTATACTTTGAACACTGCCAGATGTTTCAGAGTTGGAAGGTAATTGCAGATTGTGCACTAGCTTTAGTTTTCAGTAACGCTACTCTATTAAACATACCACAATCCATATCCCAGTTAAGTTTTGCAGAGCTCTATGCTACGTTCATCTTGTCATATATGGAGGGTGTTTCCAAAAGATGGACCCCATTTCAAAGCAGTACTGAAACTGAGTCCCATCTTTTGGAAATATTCTGTACTTTTACTTTGCACAAACAAAGAATAAAAAATTCCACTAGCATGTGTTTGAGACACCAAAGCAGCAGACGAGACAAGAAGATAACAGCACCCTCCTAAAGTCAGCAGAGAGTAACAAGTCAGGTGCCAGAACTGTGTGGCCAGTTTAGCTCCAGCACCTCATATCATCCCAGAAATAATTATTGCACGTTCCTATAATACTTACTTTTATCTAGCCTTACTGAGTTTTTAAAAGAATAATTAAAGCTCCACCATTTCGTGACTACTGCAAATAAATGGCTGCACGCAAATTAAGTTGCTAAAGCATATTAATGAGAGTCACGTTTCTGACTCACATGGGGGGTTTTTACATTCTGCATGTCAATATTGCCAATAAATGCATATAATCAAACGCTCCTAATGTAATTTAGCACTGCAAGTATTCAAGTGTCAGCTTTCCTTTTTTAATAAAATAATGCAAAGAAACGAAGGAGGAAGATCAGCTAGCTCAGAAGAGCTGATCTTCTCAGTAGATGGACTCTGTGTCCCTGCAGTGAAATTAAAACAAGCTGCAATTCCTGCAGGAACTGCTTATGCAACTAACAGCAATAATGCACATTAGCAAATAATACCAAGAAAAACTCTGTGGCTGTGTTACAGCCTTAGAACATACAAACACTCACACAGGAACGCTATGGAAAATGTTGATGAGGAGAATTAAGTGCTACTCCAAACGTTAAGTAAACTTGCACCATGTGACTTTTTGAGGTCAAAGAAACCCCAACCATTAATATCAGCAAAAGATTACGCAGTTTTGCTCGTAGACTTAGACGTGTGTTTTCATAAGCATATGTATACAAAGGCTTCCAATAAATAGCCACAAACCCCATTTTTGTGTCATTACAGCATGTGAAAATTAATTTAAGCCACAATGCCCTTGAGCAGCAAGAGAAAATAGCATTAGACAAACGGTGACCTAAGCCAAAAATGGCAAAACTATTCAATATGCTCTCCTGATGTCGCAAGGAGCTTTATATGCAGACATATAGCAGCAGCTGGTTTTCAGCTATCACGGAACAAGCGAATACGTCACCACATCTGCCACACTGTTAAAGACTTAATCACTCCATAATACAAAAAAAGAAGCTGTTAAAAAATAATCTTAAAACATTCAGGCAACTGGACAGAACATATGGCAAAGTTTACAAGTGGTTTTCCAACCTCCTTCTCAACAGTTCTAAGCTGTTCAAGCTCATAATATTCCCAAATACTAGGAGAGACCCCTGCTCTAATAGATTATTGATATTAGAGTATAAGGATTGCCATGAAAACTACTGTAATTATCAATTGCCTGAATCAGCCATAACTGAATACAGATAAGAAACCATCCTATGATACATAGGAACCCACAAGAAACTTTTAGTGAGCAGTCTAGTGCAGCTCTCGTAAGTAGAAGGGTTTTTATTCCATATACTCTAACACTGGAAAGAAAGTAGGGTTTTTAGTTGTTGTTGAGGGAGAGGGGCTTTTAAAAATCAATTACATTTCAGCCCACAGAACCAGTAAAAGTATTACCTAAGGCTGTGATGGCAACTATGTCATAGCTTTCCTGCTGCACGATGGCTTCCCGCTCCTCGTTTGTTGCATACCGCGTGCATTAGTGTACATGCACTTCAAGGGGGCTGCTGATTTCACTCTTAATTCAGGCTTTCCATCCTTAGGCTGATCTTTGGAGAGCACAGTTTCAATCCTTTCCCCCTTCAAATCTAGTTTAAAGCCCTCCTGGATCAGCCCCACCAACTTATGGGCTATAGTCCTCTTGCTCTTCCTAGAAGGATGAAGCCCATCTGATTTGAGGAGACCAGGTACCATGGAGTTTGCCCCATGGTCAAAAAGACCAAACAGCTCTGAAGAAATCAAGTAAGCTGCTTTCAAAACTTCCCAGATACATTTTCTTTAAGCATAGTTTAGCCAAATACTTAACTACTGATTAAAAAATCCCTTCTAACTATAAAATTGGATGCTTCTTGGAAGAGCGAGAGCAAGATTTGGTTCAAATCATTATAGCTTTATTTATAGAATCCTTTTATTCATGCACAGAATACTGTTTTAGAATTTTAGTACTGAACTTCAGCACACAATAAAGGAATCTAAAAATAACTTGTCCCATGTAAGGGTGTAAAAAATTATTTAACTGTGCATTAGTCTATACTAAAACAGACAATTTAGTTTCCAGTCCTTGATAGATATGAATTTAAAAGGCAATATTAACATGGTGCAGGCTGGACCAGCCTCTGGTGTCAGGACGATGGGCAGAAGCAATGGGGCACATGTTCCACGAACAATGAAGTTGGAGGGGAAAAAAAACCAAATAAAGCTGTGTGGTTTTCAGACCCTGTTATATTTTCAGCTACTTCTGGGTATCAACAAAGAACTTTAAAATGCGACAGCACCGTAGTTACCTTCCAAGTGTCAAATGATATTCTAGATCTTCTCATCAAAATTGTTGGTGACAGTCGCCTCAGGAAACAATATTAACTTTACCCTCCTAAAGCCACTATGATATACAACAGTCCTCAAAAGAAAACTACTTTAAGTGTGTACTTTGAACACCCTTATCAGCTCTGCTAACTGCCTCTGGTCCCTCCCGCAACTGAAGACTTGCTAAGAGGAGGTTTACAGGTAGGTACATCATAAAAAAGTGAGAGGTTTTGCTTTCTTATGTTAATATAAGTGTTACAAAAACAATTCATCCTTGCAAAGAAAGGGATCAGTTCACAAAAAGCCCATCTAAGTGATCACAGTAAATGGAATAATTTTTTCCTGTATAAGTCAGAATGGTTCTTTCATATACAAGATGTACCTAACACTTTCTTATTTATGTTTATCATTAACCAAAGGTAGTGTTGACCTGTATCTTCTATCAGCAAGTTGGGATTGGAATTGGACTTTTGCAACCAAGATTATCAGTACAGCTCTAACTACTCTGCCATTGTTGTCCAATTTTGTAACATTTTTTTAGGCAAGTTTGTGTTGGGGGACAGCAATACTTAAACCTTACACCTGAACAGAATGGACTGCTTCTATTTAGAAGTACAGCTGTTGCAACACAATTGGTTTTTACATTAAACTCCCTTAACACGAGGCCAGATTTCCCCAGACCATCAGAAACCTAATTTTTTCTTCCGTAGTAACAGGTTTTAAGTATTTAACACTTCCTAAACAGGGTATAGTAAAATGTTACCAAAAATCAGAAGTGCTACAAAACAGGAAGATTGAGTCCATCTATGCTTTCATACACGGTCAAGAGCGTCACATTGTCAAAATTAGAAGAGTGACTATGAAATGTATTTAAAGTCTGAGTTTCTACTCCAAGATTTGTTTTCCAACAAGATTACAACAGCACTGGTCCACTCAGTTTTAACCATAGTAGTACAACAGTACTGGCTTTTCCTGCCAAGGTGACATAACACCACATTTGAGTACGTTGATTCTTTGCATTTATGATGCATGCTACAGATGAGACAACATTCGTGAAACTGCAGTCTCTATAATATGCCATTCTGCATTCTGGACAGACAGAAAAATATCCATCAAGCTTACTGTGCAGTGTATGCAGAAATGTCATTATCCTAACCTATGAACTGTTACAGGCAGAGTTAAAAAATGTCAAACAAAACACACATATTGCATTCTTATCAATGAAAACCAAGAAGACAGAAAAAGCTTAGCTTTCTGGGAGCAAAATATTTTAACGTTGGAGCTGAGAGTTATATTGAGGAAAAAAAAAAAATGATATACTGTTCTAAACAGTACATAAGACTTCTTTCCCTATGAAGAGATGCTCTCAGCAGTCTGCTTTGAGGCCAGCCTTCAGCAGGCCACCATTCTGGACTTCAGTCTTACACCATCCTTTGCATTGTCTTTTTCCAATCCAAATACCTCTCCAAAAGACGTAAACCTGCATCTCTAGTGCTGAGCCCGAAAAATCAATTCTAGTTATTAGAAAAGTAACATGGGCACAAGGACCAGACGTTTTAGAGCAAGATCTGTAACATAAGTATTTGTTGCTTATACAGTCAGGGAAAACCTGTTGCTCTTCATAGAATGAATATACTTGGGAAGTAGTTCTTGCATACTTCATACCAGGTATAAATGTACAACTAAGTTTTCTGGAACACACACTAATCTAATAAGCAGCAGCTTCTGGCAACTCTGTATTTTTAAGCTGTTGAATACTTAGAGATATAATGACAATCACAAGAACCATCATTCAGCACTTCAGGAAAAAGAGGAACTACTGTGCCTCCCGTTTGGTCACTTACAGATCGCAATTAATGAACATCCATTTACTGAATTACAGAAAGTCAGACATGCTGTATGTAAAATAGAACATTTGAGACAGGAAAATACAATGGAAGTGAACAAAGCTCATTTCTGTTCCCAAATGTGCTTCCTCAAAATAAGTGACTTGCAACCAGTCTATCCCAATTTGTCAGCCTGGACTTCATACAAAGCTTAACCAAGGCCATGCTGTTTTACGTTTCTCTTTAAAGTTTTACTTTAACCAAGGTGAACAAAAACTCAATTAAAACAAAGGGCAACTTTAAATTTGTAACTAGTGGCTACCTTCCTAGATTAGAGTGCATCCTCCAGTAAACTCAAGCTTTTCTAGCAGCATGATAATCCATTTTAAGACAAACAGAAAAGCCATTTGAGGACAGCATCTGGACTTTTTTTTCCAGTTCATCAATTCTACGAAACAAACAGTGTAGCTTAGTAACCCTTATGCACTACAGTTCTGAGAACTATGCCCACCAGAGGTCTACAAGCAAATTTAGGGTATACATCCCAAACTCATAACCCCAACTTCAGCCCAACGAGTTCCTGTTCATTGTACAGTATGTTTTCCCCATCTCTGCTGAAATGGACATGGAAGAAAAGTCTTCCCAACATACAGAGTTAAGAAATTCATGGAATAGTGTTTGCTAGTACACCCGCAAAATTTTAGTGTAGGATTTACACTGAATTTGTTAGCTATCCGGTAATTGCTTATGAAGTGTTCTGCAGTACCTATACGCTCACCGATCCCCAAGAGACATGCAAGACAGCAGGTTATCTACCACCTGAGGGATAATTTGATTCAGGTTACTCCATATTTACTGCAAGGTGACAATGCAGACCTGCAGTTTCCCCTTATTACTTCAAGTCAAATAAACCAGCATCTGTTTCCTGTGTTGACAGATCAATTAAAGAAAATAGGTTCCAGGAGCTTTATTTCAGAAGGCTATGAGCCAGACTGAATAGTCTATGTAATGAATGCAATTAAACACCGCAAACAGCCTGAGAAGTCAGAATAAAAAGTAATAGTATAAACCATTATTGTACTGTCTTTGGGCTACACTGAGCCAACCAGGTTATCTTCAGTGGGTCCAAAACTACTGAAAATACCAAATTATTTTGGAAATGGTTCAATGAGACTTATTCTAAGGGAACTCTTCCAATGTAAAGAAGCAAATATCTTCCTCTACTTCCCCCAAACTGCATTACCAATCTACCAATTCCTGCAACATTCTTTCTCTGTCAGACTCCCATATAGTTACTTCAAATTAATAAAGCTGCTATAGCATTAAATACAATTATTTTGTAATGGAAGACCTGTAGAAAGTTGTTCAAAATTAGATACCAGCATAGGGAAGAAACCTATCACCTGGTTATTTCTGCCACTTGGTTGAAAGATATTTGCCTGGACACACAAATGTCATTGGCACTTTGCCTAGAATTCCATACCCAGATATGTATCCCAGTATGAAGTGCTCTGTCACTTCCCTACATGGGCATCTTTTTGCAAACACCGTGTCAAAGGCCATCGCAGGACTCTTGTGCTTGAGGCACAGGCATGCACACAGTCTCTTTCACCTCCAGGTCTTGACACCAACACTGGTACACAGCGTACGGCTCTTTACTTGCTCAGTAGCTTTTCCGAATTTGATTACAATTAAAATTTCATCATTCTCTATCTACGAGTTAGAATTTCTTGTTTTAGCATCATACTACACTGAAGCACTTATTTCTTTTTTAAACATCCACATGGCTTGCCCTTAACATTTGTTTAGTTAGCTGCAGTTGATTTTATTGCCTATATGAGAAAAATATGATAAGTGATTAAGACTAGAGCTTGGCACTGTTTGATCCACCAGTTTAACTGAGTATTTTAACCAACATGAGCTTCTACAGTCTGTCAACAAGCTAAGACCACCTACCTTAAAGGACAGCTTAGAAGCTGGATAAAATTTGTTTCTCTGTATGAGCATACTAGCTTTTTAAGTTTGTAATTTAAAAAAAAACAAATGAAACAGTTCTACGTGTGTTGGACTATCAGACACTGTTTTACAAGCAGATTTTAAAATAATGCAATAGCAGCTCTATGAAAAACAGGATACCACGTTTGTTAAAGACAGTCTAGTGTTACAGGTATACTAGTCAGCAGTCTATTTCCAATTCATTTCTTTCTTTCAGACACAAGCCTTTTAAAGAGATGTCTCAAGGCACAAGTAATTGATTGTATTGATACTGACAATATACAGCAAGGTAAGTAAAAGCCCACACATCCTCCTGGTATTTCATATACAACTTGAGCTGTGTCTTTTTCTGCAAGATGAAAATGCAATCTCTACCTCTTCCAAAACAGCAAAGAATCAAGTGGAAAAACTTCTGTGCTCTAGACACCTGGCAGTGCAGCAAAATCCAGCATACTTCATTAGTGAGATAGCCCAAATGAGTACAAAATACAGAGTCATCAACTTGCAACTCTACCAACACTGCTTTAAAGTACCAAAAAACACAATGTCAATGTATTCCCATGATATAAACTGCTTCCAAAACTACCATTCTACTGCTGACGTTTAAAAATAGGATGAAGATGTGGACTAGACATCTACTGCAGATTATGTAATTCCTACAGTTCTGTTTGCCTCAAAAGGATGCAGGAAAACTCAGCTGCTTAAACGAAGTCTCATTGCAGAACTCCCAGATTTGACTGCACAGTGCAGAAATAGTGAGTCAAAACAGCAAAGTGACAAGGTATCATAATTCACCCTTTATTTCAGCTATCAGCACTTTGTAATTGTACTTGCTCTTCACCAACAGATGCTAAGAGGAAACTGGCTTGAGTCTTCATGAGATTCACCCTCACTCAATTATCCCAGCCAGGGCTGCTGTAGCTGAATCATCCTATGCACAAAAGCAAGGTTTGAAACAGAGCTCAGCAAACATTACATCTTCTCAAGGAATGAAAGCTGGGCAGACAGCCAACACCAACTTCATTTTGAGTGCATACTCTCTTCTGTCTGCTAATTAATATCAGAGGAGAGTCAAGTTTAAGGTTATATATTTATCTCCTCCTGAGACTGCCACCACCTCAAAAAACTAAGTGACACTAGTGGAGATGTTTAATGTACACCCGAAATTGTTCCCAAAGCGGGGGGAGGGGAGGGTGTGGAGGGAGAAATCACTCAGTTAACAGTTGACAATGACCTACAAAATATAAGTATGCAATTATGTCTGACACTTAACAAGAACCACCTAGTTTTATCTGGGAAGGAATTAGAAACATTAAAGACACTGACAAGTCCAGTTTAGAGAAAAAAATATTGGTGTGGTATTATCACCAAGATGGAGTTTTACATATATGATACTCTTAATTTTGTACTCTTTCCCAATAAAAAGACATATTTTAGGGTAAACCTAAGTTATTAGAAAGCTTGATGCAGAAGTCTGATCTTTTAAGACAAGACACAGTACTTCAGATGCTTACACTGGATAAATAGGAAGCTCTGTACAGTTATTTCTCTATTTGTGGTTTACGATACAGCAATGGGCAAAAGAAGCAATAAAGAGTTATGAAAGATGAAAGAACAATGATGTCACATGCCAGTCACACCAGCTGAGAGAACAGAGGAAGACATTTGAGAAGAGAGGTTGAAGGGACTGCTGCTACATGTGTCTGGATTGGAAACAGACTTCAGACAAAACCACCTTTCCTTAGATACAGCACACAGTGTGACTAAAAGAATTAAATTATTTGCACTCCAGAACCTAAGGAAGCTGCACACATTTAAAGGCAACAAAGAGAGTATTTTGTAACAGAAAACAGACAAGTTACAAGCCACTCTGAAAACAGACTTCAGAAAATAAAGTTGTGACAAGTGTTAAAACCTGTACTCCAATTAGGATGCTTTGCTTTTAGACCTACTAATTAAACTAAGTGGCAATTTGAAAAACAATCCCCTCAGTGCAAATGCACATTTAAGGTAATTACAGATGAACAGAAGCAAGATTGTTTGTAAGCAAAGCATATACTTAGGCATCTTTGAAAACTCTCCCCAAGGGCCTCAAATCATTAAGACAAGGCCCCCACAACAATTTTACAATAACACGCTAATACATGTACATATTACATAAATGAGCCTTACCTGCCACTTCTACAATATCACCTGGGACAATGTCTCTTGCTTTAATCCTCTGTACACTTTTTCGGTCTTGTCGATATACTTTGCCCATTTCTGGTTCATATTCTTTAAGAGCTTCAATAGCATTTTCAGCATTTCTTTCCTAGAAGACAGCAAAAACGTGTGATTTTAAAAGCCTTCAAGGAAAAACACATATGTCAGATCTGATCTTTTAAATGCAGTATTATATGAATACTACTGACTCAACTACATCTATTCATATAGAAAATGATATGACCCTTCCTCTTATGAGGTTGTTGACTGGAAATAATTACAACATGATTCAGATATTAGTGGACAGTTACTTCCCATCAAGAATATCCACTGTGTCTTGTTACAGAGAGGCCACACAAAGAGTTCTGTGTAACATACAGATGCTCTTTGACATAACAAAAGCACTAAGCAGAATCAAGACTCACGGGTTTAGTCTTGTCTCAGCTGTACCATACCAGCTGGAGCAGCTTAGACTCAGCCTGGAGTCTAACGCTACTGAATTTCACCTACTGATAGAAATCAAAGGTCAAGCTAACACAAAGCTCAAACAGCACACTATTAACTTTGTTTCAGCAAATCAAGTCACGTTAAAGTGAAATTAAAGCATACAGCCTAGACACTTTCCCAGAGTTTCTACCAGTTTATGAACTTAGGTGAATGCCCACACAACAACCTTTTTATTTCCACTAACGCCAGCACAACAGCTTTCCTATCTCAAGTGCAGTTCTCTCAGCTAAGCACTAGAGATTGGCATCAACATCGTGATGCCACCTAGATAAAGGACAATGTAAGAAACCAACAGCTGATCAGTTATCCTTCCCTAGCTCTTGTAGAAGTAACTTCTTTTCCACTTTCCAGCCTATTGACAAGTACAAACGTCACATAGTCCTGATGATTAATACAAAATGGTAAGAATACATGCAGTTTTTAGTATGTCTGCCCTTCAAATATATACAAGCTTTTCCAGATGATAAAAACTTCCTCCTGCATGCATCAAAGCAGAAACCTCATCTTCAGAAACTCAAAGGCTGAGGTACTAGGTACTTCTACATAACAATGCAGGTGAAAACCAGCATTACCAAAACTGCCCTGAAGGACTAATGTTTACATAGCACAGCTCAGCGCCACAGTGTGCAGAGATAGCAGCACAGACCCATAAAGCTGTAATTAATACCAGCCTCACACTCCACCAGGTAAATTAATACTGCTCCTCAGCACAATAATGCTGATGTAATTTTTCTGTGAATTAACTATTAGTTAACATTAGGCAAAACTGAGTTATAAAAGAAAATGGTTGGTTAAACAAAACCTCTCCTTCAATAAAGATAAATAGGAAAGAATGAAACATGATTCAGCTAGGGCAGCCAGCTCAGCGTGTTAGGCTTTATCTTTTTGTTCCCTGTTTGCCTAAAGTGACGGTAGTCAGACCATCTTGCCAACCACTGAAGAACGAGCAGACGGCACTTCGGGAACAGGGCACGTGAGAGGAAAGGTTGAGGAGGGCAGAGCTAACGCAAGGACGCGATTGCTCGCGTCTAGTACCTGTAGAAACAGATGCATTTATGGGTGGAGACTATGTACTGTGACTTATTTTCCATGCCCATTTGAACAAGGGAATGAGTCATTTGATCTGTACAGCAGGTCTGTTTCAGAGTTAAGTTCATTGCATGTGGCTATATATATATATACACACACATGTATTCTCTGCACACTGTAATGTCTGAAAAAATTGGTTATTTCCTACAACAGGGTATACAGCTACACAAGAAAATCCACAAACTATACAGACAGATTCACATTTCATACTTATGATTACTACATGCAGAATTCTAACTCAAAGTTTCAAGTTAAAGATTAATTCGTGCACAACTGCTTTATGAAGCTTTGAGTAGAAAATGACACTTAAGGAGGCAATGCTCTCATCCCTTGATTGACATAACCTCTTATCTCCATACCAGCTCCAGCAGTTGTGCAGCAGCAAGCTGGGTACTGCTATAAGCTGAATTTTGAGGGTCACTACTCAGCCAGCTTACTTGGGGTAGCACAAAGCAAAGCGCAGGGGTGTGCAGCAATGCCACTGAATGCCACTTGTGCCACCTTCCAGTGTGTAGGCTCCTCTCTAACATGTTTTAACCTGTTAACAGTGCTCACCCTCTTAATTTTTGCTGTTATTTTGGACAACTTTTTTTTAGCTTTGCAACATTTCATTTATTTCCTGAATTCAGGCCTTAATTCTGGACTCCTCAGTTCATGCGTTCAGTGCACAGCCACACTGGTGGGCACCTGGCTTTTTCCGCAATACTTCTGAAACTTTCGTTTTACCTTTAAGATAACACTTTCTGTCCAGAAGTTTTATGGTATATTGACTCTCAGGAATCTAAAGTTAGCAACACATATTACTTGCATTGTGTGAAGCACCTGACACTACACTGTACAGCCCTTCCTCTTCAACACAAACAAGCAACCCACCCCACATTTGTCATTTGATGTTGCAAAAATATCTGCATACCTGCCACACTCCCACAATTGCATTGGCTACTAATATAAGTAAGATTACAAAAGGCTCTACAAATGCTGTGATTGTTTCTTCACCTTCTTCAAACCAGGCCAGGACCTGTAAGAGAAACACAACGATTTAAATTGCTGATTTACACAGACACCTTGCAAACGTAAGATCCAGTAAATTTCAGCTTGAGATGCAACTGCTTTAGAATTGAGCAATTCCTGAAACCCCCCATTCTTCCAGGGTGTAGTTTTGCAGTTTATGAATGAGTTGGCAACATGCAATGGAAAAGGAAAAAAAAAAATCTTTACTGAAGTAGTACAAAGTTCATTTCCAAGGCTGCTCTTCTTTTAAAGGAGCAAGCTATTTATTTGGGAAACATATTACTACTTTTGCTTCACAAATGAAAGAAGTTGTGACAACAGCTATGGCAGTGAAAAGTTTCAAAAAACATTTCATTAGTACCTAAAGCCAGGATGCCAATAGATTAGATGAACTACTTAGAACACTAAAACCTTGACAAAAATCTGAATTTTAACCAAGTTAATTTTCTTTATCGGTAACTTAGACACACAAATGAAAACGGCTTTACAAGTTTTCAGCATCTACTTGGTTAAATACAAGCAGTGTCTTATTGAAGCGTCTAAGTGAAATGTATAGTTACACCTGAAGTTGAATTCTAAGCTGAGTAGCTGATAAAACTCAAATTAAAACTGGATTTTTAGAAGTAAAAAACTCCTTAAACTTGCATAAAAGGTTCCACATAGATTTCATTTTCATTCATCTGTGTTAGAATTACACTCATTTTAGGCTTCTGTCATTCATTTGACTTGAATGGTTATTATGTCAGGGCCTCTGCAGAGTTCTGTAGTTACTGAAGAAAAGTCAAATTAACATGACCAGAGCGGAAGAGCTTTTTTGTCAAAATGTTGAGCAACAGGAAGCCTGGAAAGTGACAGTAAATAGGAACAACTTGTTGAGATAATTAGGGCTGGTAGTCAGGCAACAGCACTCTGAATCACTAGAAGACGGCGGCGAGCAAACCGTTACTAAAGCAAGCGCCATAATTCCACCAACACGCTGCTCAGAGCTATTGCTCAATTGTGAAACACTCCGGGACATTAAAAGGAAGGAGCAGCAGCATGAAAGCCTCAAGAGGAAAACAGACTGTCAAGTAAATCCAATGCAACAACAAATTTTTATTATAAAAGAATAAACGTGTAAGATCCAGGTTATGATTAACAAGATAGAAACATCCCAACTTGCAACACAACATTTTGAGGGTCTGTGTCATCCCTCTGGAGTAGAGATTTACTTAAAAATCTCTTATGCTCTCTACATCTTATTGGTGTGGGAGGAGGAAAGAAACATCAATCTCCAATCCCCAGTAACAGCTTCTGCCATTTGACCTACTAGAGCAGTTGCACAGTCTACATCACTGTCTTCATACACTCATTACCCCTTATATCCTGGACAGTTTTTACTCTTCACTGGTGTTGCTGCTGCCACTGGAGCTGCAGAAATGGCTAACAGGACACTGCCAGTTTTCTTAACATACACAAGGTCACACACTACTATCAGAAAAGCCTGTTTCTGCTCTCCCTTGCTTTATTGGAATTCTGTAGAGCCCATTTTGCTTCCAACAAAGCAAGTAAATTCAATCATTTTGTGATGTTCTTAACAGAGCAGGTACCTACAAGGTTAACTGGAATAAAACATCTGCTTTACACAATGTTCAATCTGAAAAGATTACGGTTTAAAACCACATGTGTCATAAAATAACAATGAGAAAGCCTGCAACTTTAAGAGGATGGGGAAGTAGCTACAAGGACAGCAAAATGCAAGTATGTCAAGGAGAACCAAAACTCAGTTTTCAAGGAAACTTTTCCTTCAATAAACCATTATTTCAAAAAGAGCAGATGAATTCAGATTAGAGATCCTGACAACACAGAACTGATGCTTTAGATCCTCTAGTGAATCCTGGAAGTCAGCAACACACTTTTCACCCCTAAAAAGTTAACAACTGCTAATGGTGGAATGATCTAAGCCCTAGTTATAGAATGTTTAGTAAGTGTTTTAGTAAATACACATTTATAAATAACAGAATGCATTGTGAGTTCTTTGTTTTGCTATAGTGGACTACAGCTATATTAACACTCTATTTAGGACACTTGTGATACACAACACATACTGCTGTAACAGATCAGGTTTATTATTTGATAGTAGCCTGCAGTAAAAACAAGGAGAGTTAAAAAAAAAAAAGAGAGAGAAAGTAGAACAAGGGATACAAGTATTTAACTAGGTGTTTTTAGTAAAAACAGATCATATGCTGAAACCTGGTAGACACTAGACTATTCTTGTCCAAGGCATTGAGTCCTTGTCAAAAAGTTTCCACTGGCACACTTTTAAGACCCTGGAGAGGTTTACAACGAGAGATCTTTGACTACTATTCAAAAGGGCCTCACTGTATTTCAGCCCTAATCACTTTAAGACTCACATGTAGAACGGCTTAATTTCCAGGTCATTGATCTCCAATGTACTGTTCTGGCAGTATGGTTCAATATGTAAAGTTACTATGAATTTAAGAATCTCAAAAGAGCATGGGGGGGAAAAAAAACCTACAATAATTGCTTGAGAAAAATGCAAGTCTGAAAATATAAGGGAAATTAATAGCAAGACATAAGTCCTATATCAACGGCTGACGTAAGCAGCTTAAAGGACAACTTTCATTCAGCATATTTGCTTTAGGGCTGCTAGAGCTATGGCTTGCAGAAGCCTATTTTAATCACAGCCTAATGGAGTGGACCTGCAGGACACCAAGTCAAAAATACATTATGACAGGCAAATAGCACTTAGTTTTCATGGTTTTTTGTAAAAAGGGGGCACAACACAGAAGTCAGCAAGCAGTTAGGTGACTACTGATGAAAACAACTAGAAGAAGCGTCCTTAGAGCCTTCTGCATTTCCACAAGCGAAATATACCTTATTGACAGTTAAGTTACAGAGGCAAGTTGTCTCAGATGACAGTTTATGACTACACAACAAACATACAATTAAATAATGGAAGTTTCAAGATAGAATTCTGTTGCCCAGCAAGCTGTACCCACTTACCACTAACAGAGGAAAAGCAAACAGTTTGTTGTCAGCAACCTAACAAGGTTTTTTGTTTGGTTTTCATTTTGACAATGGAAACTTAAAAGCAAGCTGGGAGAGTAAGACCTCATCCTAACAAAAAGAAGCCCTGGACTAATTAAAGCAGGACATGTAAAACTGTTAACTGCTTTTAAGAGAGAGGTCTTCTCACAGGATACTGTGAATTAACATTCAGTATATTTTGGATGTTGTACTAGCTACTGCTCAGAAAACACACTTTTAGTGATTTTTCTTTTCAATATAGTTTAGCTTAAAATTAAGCAGATGCAAACTTTTTCCTGAATACCAGGAAATATCAAAGAAAAAACTCCCAATTTAATTATTCAGCGGATTTTTATTTGCTAACCAAGGAGAGAGGAGGAAAAAACTCCACCACCCATGGATCTTGACCACAGATAAAAGTACAAAATTAAGAATTTTACTGGGTTAACAGATTGTAAGCATCTATCAGATACATCGCTCCATATATCTGAAAACAAACACATTCTTGTGTTTAGTGTAGCAATAAGGAAAAAAAAAAAAAGAGATACATAATATGCACAGCTTAATTTCTACAAAGTAAAATGGAACCACAATTAGTTCTCCCAGTTTTATTGGCCTTACCCATCCGTTGGTATCTGGGGTGCTACTGAGCAATGTGAGTTGAGCTAAAAGCATGTGAGTGTCATGTTCTACAGGAACCCTTATCTTGTGCCACATGCTCACTGCTACTGACCTTAACAGGTAGTTTTGGGGTGATTTCAGGGCAAAACCTGCAGCATTTTTACTAGCATATCTTCCTCTAAGAATAGCTTTGCTCGCCTTTTAATGCAGATTATAGTCATGCTAATTTACAGGAATAAATCACAATATATTGTTTCAGTCTAAACATGGATATTCGCTATTAGAAAACATGCACTTCTAAATCAGCTTAGGAATTAAAGAAATAATTGAGGGGGGTGCTCTTAGGATGCTGTATTAATACTTAAGATTTTGGTAGAGTTTACAGTCCACGCTGCATCCTGTAGAAGAAAATTCACTGTAAGTGTGATGCAAAGATAAGATCGCATGGTTAAGTATGCATCACTGTTTAAAAAAATATATACATTACCAAACATTTATTCTACATCACATGCACAAGTAACATCTTGCAACTTGTCAAAGTCATTTATACAGCAAAAAAAGCTGTTCTTTTATGTAAATACTGTATATCTGAATACATGCTACACAAGTAGCAAGAATTAAAAGCCATAGTTCATGGAAAATTAAACATCATCTTACTTGCACCTAGGAAGTCAGGCTATGAAAGCACTTGAAATGCTGAGATACACTCTATGGGCTTATTTCTGCATAGGCTTCACAGATTGAACACCACACCAAGACAAGGTCCAAGCCTCTATGTGGATCTGTTTACTCACCATCAGAAATTATTTCTCTTCAAAAGCAAAACTTAAGGCCTAAATACCGAAGTAACAATGGTCTAAGAATTTAAACTGTTACTAACTAGGCACATCTGTAACAGTAGTTCCGACTTGGAATGTAGGACAGAGTATCTACAGCCAACAAACTGGCAGCATATGACCCCTGTAATCAGCCAGGGTGACACAGATTCAGCTGTTCGTCTGATTTATTTTACTGACACATACCTGACGGGGCTGTGGCAGTAGAGGACACAAAAGGCACTTTGAATGCAGAAGTTTATATTGTATGTAAGAGGAGATGTTTCTGCATAAAAGTCTAATGCAGATCTCAGTGTTTCAGACAGCTGTTTCTGTGTAGCCACTCATAATGGTAAGAATCTAGTAGGATTTATGATCACACCAGAGTCACTACAAAAGCCTCCATGACACAAAACAATAATCTATATATCTTGAGATCCCCTTGCTCATACCCGAATCTTAGGCTCTTTAAATGGACAATGTACAGCTGAAGAACACTGCTACATTCACTGCCCTAGAAGCACCCATGCCTTTCCTGCAAGCACATTGTTTGTACTATAGCACAAAGTACATACTCTGTTTGATTGCCAGAAAAAACAAAATCAAATCAAAATAAGTTCTCAGTGTCACACTGAAAAAACACACCCTTCAAAAAATAAGTCAGTGCTATATATTTGTGACCAATTCCAACACTCAGTCCCCCCACTAGTAACTCCAAAGACTTAGGGGCTTTGGGGGTGATCTGTTTTTAAGTCTTTCATAAGCCACCTTTTTGCATCCCTCGTCATTAAAAGAAAACTCCTATTTAAGCATCTTGATGAAAATTCCCTTTTGGACATACACCAGATCTAGAAGCCTTCAGTAGAAAGTTATTTCAAACAGGAGCCATTATCCAACCTTACTTCTGTCAGTGCACTATATGACACCCTATTTTCTACTCAAGTGCTACAGTTTCTGGTCTATCAAACAATATATCACAGTAAAAAGCAGTCACTAAAGTGAGAATCAGCACTCCACTAAGCTTAACAGCACAATTCTGCAGGATATGACACTGCCCCCAAGAAAGCCAGAAGTCTTGACTCATTAAAGAGCAGCTCTCAACAGTATTACTCAATAGCCAAAACCAATGCAAATGTAACTGACTCCATTTTAAGTCTGATTATCCATTTCAACATCTCTAAGGTACTGGGAGTTTTACATACCTTGCAAGAGCACAAATAGAAAAACTGAATTTCTAAGCCTTGTAAAAGATAGCCTAATAAACACACCAAAATTAAGCTCTAGCATTAAGTTGTTCTATTAGAAGAATGACTTGGCATAATTTGTAATTTCAGCATTATGTACAATTCCAGTTTTTAATGCAACATTTGCGAGTGTCCTCATGGAACAATTACTGTCCACAAGCCTAACACAGCTACGTATTCAAACATTTTCAGGAACACCAGAATTTAGTAGTTGTTAATTACATCAAATTTTCGCAGCAGCACAGTCTTTATATCAACGTACTCAATAGTTCTTCACAGCTACTACAAAAGTCTCCAACATGCTTTCATCAAGAAAATGTTAAAACCTAAGAAAATGAGACAATAGATGATCACCTTCCAAGCAGGGAAAAAGCCAGAAACAAATACAAAGGGGAAGTGCTTTTGAAAAACCAAAATTTCAATATATCTAGATTTTACTTTTACATTTCATTAAAAAGAAAAAAATCTTTACCATTAACATGAATTTATGGTAGGTATCCATAACTCCTGAAGAGGAAGCAGAAAAGGGAGAGCAGCAGCCCAAGGTCATACACTATGTCAGTTGCACAGAAGCAAAGAACCCTGACCCATCTCACACTCCATTAGACTACAGTCTCCTCTTAATTAGATAGGAAAATTAAGTATACTGAAAAAAAAAAGCTGAATCCAGTTACTAATCAAGTTTTCAAAGAGGGCTTGGCAGTCTGTGTTATATGACCTCTGTCAGTCTGGTATTATACTTGCTCAGATTCAGCAATGAAAGCTTAAAGTTTGGCAAATCTAATTTTTCCACTTACTTGGTTATAATAAAAACAAACACTATACCTTGGCATGAAAAGTAACAAACTTCTTACTGTCATTCATCTCATGAGATTCCTGATTTTTCAGGAACAAAAATACATCCCATGCTCATCCCTCTGGGAGGGGACAAGGGGAAAAAAAGCTTTTGAATGACCCGTTTATTCAATTTTCTATAGTCAGCCTGATTTCCTCCCAGGAAACAAGTCTGAGTAAGGCACATTTATCTCCCTGGTCAAGATCAATACCACCAACCACTGCTCAGCTGGTAACGGTATACGCACACCAAGCCCCAAAGCACTTTGCAAGCCTCTCCTGGTGGAGGATCAGCACAGAGTACGTGCTGCAGCAGCCACAACAGGGCAACCCTTCCCCCATCAGCTTCAGAGCACATTCTTCTCTGCCCATCCTAATTAGCCGGCCCTTAGCTAAAGAGTCACCACAATTTCCACTCCCCCCAAGAGCTGCAGCTCTTTAAAGTAGTTAATGGCAACTCCAGGGCAAAGTCTACTATAAACTTTTACCTAAACAATTTAATATTTTGCACACTTTGTTTCTGTCATCCAGCTCCCCAAGACATATAGCTTTCATCTTTCTCCCATACTCAGCTTTTGCTCAGTTTTCCAGATTTTCAGCGCATACCCTTTATACATTATGTAAAAAGATTGCCTAAGCATGCTTTGAAAAAAATAAAGTCAAAAGTGTTGTTGTTCATTTAATCCTGTATGCAAAGCAAGATGACCATTTAATGACTACACCATTCAAAGGTCAGTTACCAAATTTGGTCAACAATGGTGCCATCACCGCTGTCATCATTCCTGTCACTGTCAAAAGCAACAACTGTCACCTTGCTATTATCAGGAAGGGAAGGCAACTGGAATATTCGCCATGTAGATTCTATTTACAGTCTGTATTGCATCCAAAAATGTCTTCCAATGATTATACATTGAGCTTGATAACGATTAACTCAAAGGCAAGAAGAATGTCCAGTTAAACACTTACTCAAGGTTAGTCTTCAAAGCCAACAAAAGCATTGGGAAATCCCACCTCAAATAAGCAAGCTGGATTGAATGAGAAGCACTTTTTAAAATACCTGTCTAGTGTTGTTACACACTTATGACTCATGCAATGAAAGATTTGCTGGGTTTTTTTTCCTAGCATAAGGAAATCTCTTCACAGGGCAACTAAATTAAGAGGTAGCAACTTACTTTGCATCTTCTACCTTATGAGAAAGAGAATAACTTCAGCATGTACAGTTTCTATACATTGCTACATTGTCATTCTGTGATACAGAAGCCTATGAAATAAAAAACATTATACTTACAAAAGATATACAAGCTGCCAGCAACAAAATTCTAACTAGTAGGTCTTCAAATTGTTCAATCACAAGCTCGAGTAAGGTTTTTCCTGCAATAGTTAACAAAGCCATTTAGTTAGGCACATTTAAAAAAAATCCTGGTGAATTACCAAAAAGAATTAGCAGAAGATTTCATGAACATGCTTACCTTCCTCAGCCGGTAACTCTTGTCAGTGGAAGGGTTTTCCAGGAAGCATGTCAAAGAAAAGAAAGCATTGAAGAAACACATTAGAGCATTATAATAAGGCATCCACCAGATATTGTTCCTGAATTGCACACTCAACTGGGTTGTATCTGACAGATATACTAAAAAGCCCTATTAAGGTGGCTCTTTTCATTAGAACATCACAACAGACCTGATAGTTTTGCATTTTAAGACATATACACATTAACTCCCAGAATGTGTTGAGGGTTATAATTCAGCCAAGTCATCACTCCAGCCAGCTGTGGGACTTGGGCTGTTACTGCACACAAAGGGTCAAAGGCTCAAAATGCTTCTCTGACAAAGGTTTTCCGCCACATTCACTTAAAAACAAACAAAAAAACACCAAAAAAACCCCACCGAACTTGGTTCAACATATTTCAAATTCTTTCCTCCATTTTAAGGGCATTTTCTTATTTCTGCTCACTTTTTTTAGTTCTCGGCAATAAGATTTAGGAATTTAAGGGGCACAAAAGCAGTGTTAAAGCTAAAATAACCCCACCGTGTAATCTTCTCATAGCTCTTCATTTTTCCACAACGTGCAAAAGGGACTAGGAAGGCCAAGCAGTAGGGATAAAAAGGGACATCAGCTGAATTCTGTGCCTCGACTCGAGAGAAGAATGTAAAGGGACAGAAAAGCACTGAAAAGCAGGGAAAGATGAAGGTCAGGACGGACAAAAAAAAAAAAAAAAAATTAAAAAAGAACACCCCACAGCGTTTCATTTCGGAATGGAAGATTTCCCGGCGTTTAGATGAAAGGGAAGGGAGGTGACAGTTCCAACAGCCTCCTTCCCAGAGCAGCCCTGTGAGCCCGGGCTATGAAAGAACCCACGAGGTGGAGTTCAGTCAGCCATCTTCTCTCCCTCGCTCCTATTCCGGGTCCTGTAAGAGATGCCGGTTTCGCACAGACACACGCGTTAGGCCTCGAAACAGGGGCCCCGAGAGCATAAAAAAGAGAAAGGAGTGGAAAAGGGAACAGGAGAGGGGGAAAAACGACGAGCGGCAGCGACAGCATCCCCGCGGCGGACGGAGGCGGGCGGCGCGAGGCCGTTTCACCTACCGTTGGAGCCCCATTTCTCCTTCAGCTTCTTGACTTGCTCCAGGCTGAGCCCGGTGCTTTCGTTGACGCCGAAATAAGCCAAAACTTCCTCTACAGTCTTTGTGTGCGCGTTCTCCATGGCTGGGGCAGGGAGCAGCAAATGGTGCCTCGGTTCTTCCTCCTCCTACTCCTCAGCGGCGGCGGGCGCGGCGGAGAGCCCCCTCCTCAGTCCCTCGCTTTCTTCCCCACCGCCCCCGTTCTATCACCATAGACCCCCTCCCGCAACAGAGAGCAGCCCCCGAGACCACCTCAGCGCCTCAGGCTTCCCGAAGGAGGCAGGCGGGGGAGGAAAAAGCAAAAAATTAAAAAAGAAAAAAAAGAAGGGAAAGCCGTCGATTAAAAAGCCCCCGCCCCCCTCCCACCCCACACGCCCTCCGAGGGAGACGAGCCGCCTCTCCGGTGGGGATGAGCGGGGCTTCAGGCGGCCCCAGGCGGGCTGCTGAGGAGAAGAGGCGCGGGCCCCGCAGCCGCTGTCGCCTCAGGGGCGCGGGAGGGCGTGCGGGGGCTCGGCGGGTGCGTGTGCGGGGATGGGCCGCGTCCAGGTGGCCAAGCGGCCTCTCCAGGCTCCGAGCTGCCCCCGCGCAGGGTGATAACGGCTCGCCTCAGCCCGCTCGCCTCCAGACGCGAGGGAGGGAAAACGAGCAGTTGCCCCGCTGCCCGCCTCGCCTCTACAGGGAAGGGTCGGAATCGCCCCCCCGCTCTACCAGCCCGATCCTCCCCTCGCCGGCCCAGTCCGCTGTCGCCGTCACGGCTTGGGCTGGCTCGCTCGCCCCCCGCGCCCGGCCTCGCCGCTGGCTCCCGCTCGTTCCGGTCGCGCACCGGCGGCGGTTGCTCTAATGTAACTTATGGGAGCTGGGCCGCCCGGGCCCCTCTCGCCGCCGCGGCATGTGGACGCCGCTCATTGGCGGGGCGCGCGGCGCGGGGCGGGGGAAGGCGCGGCCCCGCCCGCGGCGCTGAGGCGGTGGCAGCGGCGCCTGGCGCGGCTCTGCGCAGCGCGGCCGCCCGTCCTCGGCGGGGAGGAGGCGGAGGCGGGTGATGCAGGCCTCATGCGGCGGCGGGAGCGCTTCCGCTCCGCGGTGGGAGCGGCCCGCAGGTGGGGTGGCCGCTTTCCCGCCCCCCTGCCCCGACGTGAACCGGCGCGGCCGCCCTCTGTCCCAGCCTCAACCCGCGCCGGGTGGCTGAGGGGGAGCGGGGCTGTCCTGGCGGCAGCGCGGCTGAGGGGAGCCGCTCGCCGCGCGGCGTGCGCGCTGTCGCGACAGGCGCTTCAGGGGGGAAGGCTGGTGCACATCGTGACAGTAGTGTCTGCCTGCCCGTGTCGTGACAGGAGCCTCATCCCGCCGTGCGTGCGCCAGAGGTGAGAGAAGCGGGCTGCGCGCCTCCGGAGGGGGTTCGTTCCCCAGAGGTCCTACCCCGGCTCTGACGAGGCCTGTGCTGACACAGCGCTGTCGTTTGCACAACTTCCCAATTCCCGTGCCAACCGTCGCACGCTGCCCCGCCAGCATAACAGTGACACGCACACTCAGCCCCGGCTCGCACAGAGATAACGAGAAGAGTTATAAACTGCACAGACTGATTTCAGCAGCAAGCGTGGTGTGAGATACCGGCTTTCCGCAGCGTAGGGTCTTGATAACTGACACAGTCACAAACCAATATAGAACACAGAACATGGACTGATTTAGCCATCCCACCCCTTAATTCACAGAAGCTTCGATGACTGTGACACAAACTGAGAGAAATCGGCACTGACATTAATGACACCTGCGATACGTACACAACCCACAGCAAACAACTTAGTACACAATATAAATACTTTCCCTTAAAAGCACTTGGTGCCAAGCGGTGTTCTTGTATACGTGTGTGCAAATATAAAGGCTGATCTCAACATGCGTGCTGGCTTACATAAATGCAGAACCTACATACAATCTGCATATCCATCACTGTTACGAACCACCCACAGCACCATGCTATAAGAAACTGTGTCTGATCTGGAAGGAAAATATCTTGGCCTTACCTCTATTAGCAAAAGGAGTAAAGAGAGGGGACAGCCAATATAAAATTATGGTGTTCAGGGTGTGTGTGGCTCTATATCCTTTCTGGCAAAAGTACAACTGCCCTAAAAGAGATTCCTGTGTAACTAGCCAGTGTCCAGATAAGGATCACTTGACAGCATGCCTGCACTTCACAGAGCAGCTTTGAATGAAAATTCGTGAGTTAGATCTGATGACCTAGTTCAGGTATGGGAATTGCTTATTATTGCGATTAGTACTTCCAGCAGGTGCAGACAGCTTTACATCCTCCATCTTTATGGAAGAAGAAAACCAATTTATTTCGCTGCTGCAAACTGAATGTGCAGTTTGTTTTTAGAGTGGAACTCCTTACAGGGATACCTTGGAAAGAGACACAACAGAATGGGCCAGCTTTGGCCTTGATGAAATTCCACTCACATAATGGAAGTACACCATTCACACATTTGGCCTACTACCTTTTTTCACTGTAATATATTAGAAGAAGCAGCCAACACATCAGGCAGCAGCATTAAAACGGTTCCTGTAATGCTTACTAATTGAAGTAAATGGGAATTTGGCTTGAGAGAGGACTGCAGGACGTTTTCCTTCAAATTACAATAACATTAAGTCACCCCTGTTGCTGCAAAGCAGATTCACAGCAGTTACTGGTCATAATGTGAATTGTCTCTTGCTGTACACAAAAACATGTGTTTTGTAGCTCAATTTTCAAGGATGATTAATAGTTTTTACTGGAGCTAAATGCAGTGCAGAAGGGCACTACACAAAATTCCAGTGGGTTGAGCCAATGCACCTGAATGCTGACCTGCAATAGCCTTCCTATTTCAGGCCTGGATCTCATTCCGTGGTCATAGACAAAGTTACATATTCTGCTTTAACTGTGCCAAATTATGTCATGATTTTTGCAGATTGGCTAATTGCCTAATAGGGCTCAGGTTGAGACCACCAAACTCATTGTTCTGATTAGCCCAGCTGATTTAAAATACAAGTCTTCATGAGTGACATATGGGGGCCATTGTTTTTTTCCTCCTATGGTACTATTTTATTCCCCCTAAATTACGGTTATTATAATGTTTCAGCCATTTGAAATCTTCTAAGACATACTAAAATACTGCAAAAATGCTGTCTCAAAGTGGAAAGGTTTTAAAACTGCAGTTTTGTCATAGGATAATACAGTTTAAATATAGTAACAGTTTTTTCCAGTCAGCTTGCTCTTTGATTTCATGGTATTATGTCAAGGGTTTTTTTTTCCCCTTTTAAGCAGCTTATAACTTAAACAGCAAAATGCAAAAAATGCTGAGATGAAACAACTACACAAACCCAGCAGAAAAAGCAGTGCTAAAATATGTTTGAATGTTGATAATGAAGATAATCTGAGTTCGTTCTCTATCATTTTTATTCTAGGCAACGTGTGTTCCTGTATCAGCATCAGGTAGAATTTGACTTCCACTGAGATCGAGAGAGTGTGAGTACAAAGGACAGTGTTGCTGCTGGGAGATTTCTAGAACCGGATCACTGCTCCTGCACAAAGCAGCTGCTTGCTGCCTTGGTGGTGTAAAAGAGACAGCGAGACATTCTGATCACAGTAGCTGTGAGAGATCACAGCTTGGCTTGATAGATTTCTTCTCACTTGGTTTGTCACCGAAGACTCCGTTAGAGTGTTTGCCACAATAATCTCCATTTCCCTGTTTGGAAAAATCTTTCTGTCTATCCCATGCTGACGTCAATAGGAGATCCAAAAGTATGGGAGAGAGCAACAGTATATCAGAACCAAGATCCATCATGCATATCTGAAAAAATAATTTATCCTTATTTGTGGCCAAGTCATTTCTCTTAAAGGGAAATCAGCTTGACTACTATCTTAAAAATGCACAACAACTTTAGAGATAAAGCACTGCTCAGTGCCCACGAGATCTGAATTCTTATCTCATCCTGACCTGAATTTTCCATCTAATTAAGGTCTAATTCTGACTAATTTGGCAACTAGCTGCCATTTTTTCCTCTGTAAATATCCCTTGTGTGCTTCAGGATCTCAGTTTTGCTCTCTGTAGAAGGGGCTAGGGATACTACCAAGCTTGTAGGGAGCTGTGTTGCCAGGCACAATATTTACAAAATTGCAGAGTTTGTTGTTTGTAAGGTGTTATAAAATTGCCCTACATTTTATATGTGTAACGAGTTGATGGCTAATTGGGATGTCACAGCTGTGATCATACTAGTACTTACCTGTAGCACTTAATAGTACAATGAAAGTTCAATTACTTTGCTGCAGGACATGGGTCACCACTTCCTGAGCAGAGAGTTTGGAAGCTGTTGGTCCGTGGTCTCTGGCATTCAGGAGAACGGTACCAACTCCAAGCTGGACACATAAACAAACAGCGCAGCCTCGTTTCTTACAGTGTTAAAACTTCAGTTAGTTATTTCAGATGGTTTGTTTTTTTGATTCTTGAGTGTGTTAGAAACAGAAATGCTAACATGGAATTTAGAGCTTACTTTGCATTCTCTTCAACATGTAATGCACACTGGTTTATGTTAGTCAGGTTCAGGTGAGCTAACCTGGTACTTAGCAGGCTAATGGCAAGTTCTAGAAACTACCAGCTGCAAGGTAGGGCAATAATTGCCATAGATTAATAGTACCATTGTATCCTTCTCTAAGGGCTCTATAAATTCAAATTCCTTTCCTGATTCATAGAAATTTATGGGGACAGAACTGAAGTCTTGTTCACTGGAAGCGAAAGAGTGAATTGTACTCATCCACAGTGCTTTGCATGATCCTGGCAGTGACAGGATGGATGAAACATGTCCAAGAAAAGTCCACAAACAGATACACTTTTCATGTTTGTATTAGACTGTACACATCGATGTTTATATTTATCTGAGAGCAGCACTGACAAACAGAATGCAGCTCAGTGATACCAGTTTTTTATCTCTTCACCTTCTATTTCCTCAGGCTTTATATAGTAAGATTCTTTGGTTAAAGTAAGCCATCTTAATTACTTTTTCTTAAAACTTTTAATATTTGTTTTCATCTTTTAGCTCTATCAGAGGCTGTAATCAAGGTGCTGTAAACAATATTTCCTATTTTTCAGTGTCAAAGGACTGTACCATGAACAGTTCCACCATGCAACAGGTGTTTGTCGTTTCATCTACTTACTGAATCACAACGAAAAGTCACATTCTCCCTGACTTGTCAAGATAGAAGGGAAGACATCCAGATGCACCCCAGGCAGGTAAGTAACAATAATGCAAGACTGAAAAGTTTTTTTTAGTCCTGGAGATTACTTCATTTTCAGCCATTGTTTGGGACTAATGGCACAGGACTACCACTTTTCTTAGACCTGTGACATTTTGTGATATGATACAAGCTGAAGTGACTTTCTGTGTTTCTTGTGGAGGATTTTGTACAAACTCACAGATAGTTGTTAGTAACATAGTGAAGTAACACACTTCAGTTTTCAGACATTGATAAAATTATCTTATACCATCAACTAAGCTCTTTTATTGGTTATGTGGTATATTAAATAGAATTTCCAAAATTCTATCCAATATAAAATTCTTTCATGTTGAATTTTTTTCTCTCTCATGAAACAAGACAAAATGAGGGATTGAAACCAAATGCTCTGTTTGGTTTACCAGCAAAATTCTTCCAGTCTGAACCATCAGAAATGTGTAACCCACAGTCCACATGGATTTTGTCTTTTAAAAGGCAATATTTCTGTCATAAGATTAATGGGTGTAATTAGACTGTGTCTGTCACCTTCCCCTACCTTTCTTAAGGTCTTCACACCTGCTTCCTAACATGGGCTGTTCAGGAGGAAAAGAGAAACTGCTGGACGGCCTTTATTCTCTACTAATGTGACTCTAAACAAATCTGAACACATTTTTCTTTAGTGGAATAAATGCTATATTGATCTTCCATGTTTCCACTTCCTCAGCTCATTTCTACCATTCAATACAATCTCTATAGGTATTTCACAAAAATGATAGATTTTCAAAGGGACTTTAACCTCCCAAATTACCCATGGTAGTTTTTGGTCACTCACAGAACAAAAATTCTTACAATTAATCTGCTGGAGCTCAAGGCTTCCAATATAAGAAACCTGTTTTTCTCTGTTATTTGTGTATAGATTTCTTATATGTCAATGGTGGTGCGTGTGAGCTCAAATTATCCTGACCTACAATACTTGTTCTATTTCAAGGGTCTGTGTTTCTAAAAGATTGTTTAACTCCTGGGTGGTTTTTTTTCCCCCAGTTCTGTTAGAAAAAGAAAACCTCCCCTGAGTCATATTTTAAAAATACTTTTAAGCTCTTAAGGCTGCTTCTGCTCTTATGTCACAAAGCATTTTGAAAAGATATTAATTTTTACCACCTACAATTGCTCGGATGGAGAACTTTAAGAATTCTTTTCCACTCTCATGTTGAAACTATGCTGGCAGCATTCTTGTTCCTAGAAGTGAGCTACGATGATCTTCCTGTTATGTGCAGGTTGGGCTTCTTATGAGAACAATGCTATTGAGCTTATAATTCAATATTAATAACATTATTATTGTCTGGGGATTTTTTTTTGTTTGTTGGTTTGGTTTTTTTAGTGATACTGTGATTACTGTTACTTGATTAATAATGTGCATTTGCAACTTCTTCTAATCAAGGATCTCAAGCATTTTGTAAACCTTAATGAAAATTATATTATACAATATCCCTGAGAGAATAGTAAGTATTACCATCCCCATTTCACAAAAATGGGAGCTGAGGTTCAAAGTCATAGTCACACAGTCTATGGCAGAACTAGAAATAGAAAAAGTCTCCTGGCTCCCAGTCCTGTTTCTTCTCCAGTCACCTTAAATAGTTTCTAGTGTAGTTTTGTAAGACATTTATCACATGATTTTAAAAAATCTTGTCCTCTTTGTTAAAGAAAACTATAAAGTAAAAAAATTAAGAACTGATAATAAAGGAGACTACCTAATTTTTGAATGAGGTTGCTGAAATGATTCTAGCGGTTTCATGGGCAGTGCCACCCGCATTTCATGAGTTAATCCTGACCCTAAGTACACCTAAAATAGATATTTTTGCCTCTAGCTAATCAACAGCCTTACTAGATTGCCTAAATAATTTATGTATAACCAACTAACGGAAACTAGATTTTCTGTGATTTCCCTAGATAGATATTCTGCATGTAGCATGTATATCCTTGCCTATTTCTGATATTCATTTGAAATTCAGTTGGGACATTTCAGAACACTTTTGTACTCCAGCTGTGTAGCTCTAAGAAAAAGCCAGCTGGAGACATAATGCAGTATCTTTGAACTGGGCAAAATGATGTTTTAAATCCAAGTGCATAGTAGGTGAATTTTCTGTTAATGAACAGTGAATTAGAATAAAAACCCCCACAGTTCTAACCCTAACGCTAGCCCATGTGGAAAAGCATTTTGTCCCTTTATGCCCTATTTGTATAATAAGAATGATGGCATTTTGCAGCAATATTCAAAGAAAATATAGTGAGATGCAAGGAGATAAATATGAGGTATGAGAGGACTATTAAATATGAAAAATGAACTAATCTAAGTTTTTGTTCATAGCACAGAAAATGTGAAAAACATACAGCACCAAATTGTACTTTTTAGACACATTTGTGTAATGTTGCCTTGAATGGAGTAGTGAGATGAAGCTTGGATTAAAACTTGCTCCACTGTGGAGAAAACAGATTTTCCTTGCCAGTGTCTGCAAACAGAAAGCAAAAGCATTAGCAGACATTGTCCTACCTTGTTCTGACTAAAGATTTAAGAATCTGTTTCACATCTGTAGCTGAAATGGAAGGCACAGTACACACTATCTGGAGTTCATAACTTTTATCCAGAATTCATAACTGGAAAATATATTGTCTCTTTATGGATAGCTAAAAGACAGCTAAAAGACAGTTCTTGTTCACGTCTGCTCCACTGTGCCAGGAATGCTTGGGACTGTTTACTGTGCTTTTTGAGAGTAGCTGCAAAACTAGGGCCAGGTTGTAGTTTCCATCAGCCACGCAGGAGGTGAAGGAGGAGCACCAGGTACTCCAGGAATAATTTAGGTGTGGCAGTCAGAAATTTTGCAGCAGTCACTGAAAGAACACAGCAAGTATTGTCGCTGCCCCACGTTGGCTCAGCTGTACTGGTTGGTGCTGCCTTCATCTGGGGAGTTTATGGCAGCGCTGAACTAGAACAATGCTTGTATAGCTCTTTATACTTGTGCAAAAGGAGTGTGAAACACTATCGTTCCAAATCATGTCATTTTACATGCACCTCTACCTCCTTGTGCTATTTTTATCAATCCAATAATGCTCATCTATTCTCACAGTTAGCAACGTCACCATGTTCCTCGTATTTCTGTCTTCACATATTCCATCTCTGCACAGTTGAAATTCCTTCAGGCCTGAGCCTCGGGGCAGTATGTTGAGTTCATGTACCATTCCCAAATGTGAACTTGATTACTTTGCACATACAAGAGTTTTCTCATTTCAAATGTCACAGGAAAAGCCAAGAAGAAAGGCGAATTGAAATCTCATTGAGAATGGTAAAGACATGAATTGTTCCTGGCCTGTTTTCATGTAGCACCTGCTTATGACAACTGTAGGAAGGGATCAGCGGATTTGCAATTCATGTTTGCTGTGCAGAACTCCATGCTGCCCTGCAAAGCCAGGAGATCTGCACTGCTTACGCTGACCGGTAAAGGCGAGTACCACTGTTTCCAAAGTGTCCACACTCAGCGAGCCGTGGTAATCTGGCAGGTATTCTGTCAAAGCCCGTGGATCCTCATCGCCCATAAGAAAACTTGGAGCATTCAATATCCTTGTATGTTGAGACAAGTTTAGGGTGGTTCTACATTGTGACATCCATTTAGGCCTCGGAATATGAAAACTGGGCGTTTTTTAGCCGTTTTGTGCTGAAAATGATGTGCTGGAGTAATTAACAACTATTGCTTCTACATTTCTTCTTTCCATACAGACATCCTGGCTGATGGGAAAGAGAAAGATATGTATCTTTCCATGTGGCTAGGGATGTATGCAACTCTACTGTCACTAAATGCTTTGTCTAACTTTTTGATTAAATCTCTTATCTCCTATACATTTACAATTTTTGCTTGAAAAGCTGTGGTCATCCCCTGAAACTGTGACTTTCCAGTTAATCCCTTTGTTTGCTCCTGGCTGACACAAGATTGTTGGTTGTTACTGTTTCTGTACATTTTTATTCCTTCTGAATCATCCAAAAAAGACACATGTAAAGACTACAGTAAACCAAGCAGTACCAGTAGTTTACTTTCTTAGTGTTTTGGCTCAAAAAAAGAATCAGTTCAATTACTCTGATTAGGAAAGAGGCTCAGTTAAATTCATTCTCCCTTCAGTTTGGTGAGAGGACGTTCTTCCTTTCCTGAGTATGATGAAATAAAAAAAACCAGACACTGAAGTTTGTTTGCTTGTTTTAGTTTGGTTTGTTGGCTTTTGTTTGTTTGTTTGTTTGTGTTTTTAATGAAGGAAATATAAAAATCTTAGGCTACAAATTTACCCTGACAGCAGAAATATGTGTCAGATTATTTCACGGGTTGGCTTTGTGCCAGTCAGCAGTCCTTACGCTAGATCATGTGTTGTCTACATGAACCCTTTTTACTTTATGCTGCTATAATCTTTATGTATCTGTCCTCTTGCGAGCTGAATAAATGTCATATAGTACATTCTGTCCCGTTTGTCACGAGTGCTATTGTGTGTCCAGCCTGGATCCATATTGGATTAGTACTGATGAGAGATCCCAGGTACTTTATAGAAGGAGAGTATCAAAGAGGATATATAGAAAATACAGACAGGAAAACAAAGCTCAAGTGCTCACTTTGGAAGGAGCTGCATTAGAACAGTCTGCTGAAACATGTTTTGGAAGGTCGTTCTCTTATTTCAGAGGTGTTTGGGAGAGGTTTGACGTTTTTATTAGTAATTGTTTATTCTTTGAGGTGTAAACCAGCTGTTGTGGCTTTCAGATGACTAACTATGGAAGTAGCTGAGATAAAACTGATAAGTGATATACTTTCAGAAACTTCTAGAAAAAGCTGTACTATACATAGAAACAACACAATCTCAGATCCTTCCAGACCAAAAAGTAAATGATACCTAACTGGCAAGACAAGAATCCCCCTTTCTGAAGGCATAAAGTTTCCCCTTTTAGCTCTGGAGTTTCATGGCCTTCCACCTGCCATGGGGCCAGAGTGCTGACCATTTGTTCCTTTGCAGGGCTGTGTCATTTCAGAAAGAAATTCCACTTGAAATGGAGAAAGTGAACGTTTTTGTGAGGTATATATTCAGTTACGTACATGACAGCTGTGTGAAGGAAGAAGCCAAGCACTTACAAGAATGATTTTAAAGAGGCAGAAATTCTTAACAAGCCATTCAGCTTTCTTTTAACTGGGTTCATACAGAAACAGCAAATAATGAATTGAGGCCAAAATACATGTCATACTGAGTTTGCATTAGCCAGAGGGTTTGGAAATAATTAAGAGCAAAACTGTTAATACTCCATTTAAATAGCTGCTGCCTATCTGTCCAGTCTGAAAGCCCAATCTGTTGTATTCAATCAGCTTTCAGCTGCCACTTGCCAGCAGCCTAATTCCCCAGTCTTGTCTCTGTGCTGTGCTTGTGCATTCCAGTACCTGCTAAGTTAAACCCCGCTGTCCTGGTTCTGCGTGGAGATTTCTCGTGCTATTCCAACTATCCGACTGGTTCAGAATACAGCCCCCAAACCTGTACCCACACAAACACGCCTGGTTTCAGTGGAACTCCGCAGGGGTGAAAAGGGGGGTCAGCAGCTGTGTCGTTTAGCTCACAGGATTAGGACTGTGTTCATTGATACCATTTTCTGTGCATTTATGCAGTTTTGACAAGCTGTTAACTTGCAGTATTTCCACCTTATTTCTTCTTTTTTTGAAGTGAGGCAACTGACAATGCAGAATATGTTGCTCATCCGAACTGTCACACTTCAGATGACAGCATGTCTCAGTTTTCCTAAATATTTTTGCATTTGTGTTTCAGGATCAGTGCATTGGCTAAGCATTTGTATTGCAAGTGGATTAAAAAATCAATAATTGAACGCCTTACATGCTTGGCTTTTGCTGGGTTCTGTGCAAACTGTGACTGAACACGACAGGGAAGTCTCTGCTTGTGTCTGACAGTTGTAAAGCTGAATGGGTAGTGTTGGAAATACATTGCCTTGAAAGGTGTCTTCAGGTTGGGAGGGATTCTAAACCTCAAACCTGTACCACCAGTTCTTTGCTGAGAAGTCTGTGTTAAAAATGGCAAAGTTCACTGCACAGGCATTTGGAAGGAACTGAAGAGTAATTCATTGACCTTTGCAGATTAAGTAATGCGTATTGTCATAAGGAAGGGATATTTGAGTATCAAACAGCAAATGTACACAATTATCTTTCGTTAACCTTGCAATGGAAGCAATCAGGATTTCCTGATCCTAGCACGTTTAGTGTTCTCGGTATCTTAAATATATGTTTTCTGTGGTCTGTGGACACAGTTCTCTAAGCATGTTGGAGAATGCTTAGTGCATTGCCTGCCTTTTTTATTCTTTATTTCTTTACACTGAACGTGTACGTATGCAGGAAAGAATGAAGAACGCAAAGGAAGGGCTGTGCAGGGGGGATCCTGAGGGCTCTGTGCTCTGCTCTCAGACTTGACAGAAGTCTCAGTGCCTGACTCTGTGCCTCAGTTTTCACTGACTTAAATGGGCCTGAAGTGTTTGCGTAATACACAGAAAAACTTAATTCCCCTTAAAGGGCTTTGAGCTGACGAACAGTAACAGAGCAACAAGGAGCAGTTTTGCTGCATTTGCAGAACATCTATGTTACAGAAAGAGGACATGAATGAAAATGAATGGTGTATAATTCAATATTTGAATCCAATAAACGTTAAATATGTTCATTTTCTTTTATAATTTATTAACTCTAAGGATATTTTGCAAATTTATGGGAAAAAATTATAGGAAACTTTTTATTTCTTCTGGCGAATAAAATAATTTGTTGAAGTACAAATGAATACGTCCTATTCTTATATGACTTGCAACAAGATGAATTAGTGGATCTCCTTCTCCAGTCTTTCTTCCCCTTTCTAATTCTACATGAAGTTTATTTTCGGATTCACTGTGTTGGTATTTTTTTAATGTGGCTTGTTGCACAGTGAAATGCATTGGCCATGCACCTGCTCAAGCAACGTTTTTAAAGTCACTTATTTCATTTAGAAATTCTTCATACAGCATTACATGTTTTTAAAAATTAGTGAAATAGAGAAGATTTTTTTGTTGATCAGTCTTAAAGCTTGAGCTCATAATTGTGTGGCAGATGAAGGGAAAAAAATGGAGCAATCCAGAGCCCCTGGACAAGAGAATCACTTTACCTCAGGACATTAAGATAATTTATCTGAGTAGCTTAGAAAACATGCTAGATAAGACTGGAGTTTGGAGAGGCTAAACATGTCCAGGCTCAGCCTTTGGATTATCCAGCAACTACCATCTGAATATGTTAATGCTGTAGATTCTAGCATGGAAACAGGAATCTGTACTTATGAGGCAAAAAATGTATCAGAGATTAATTCAGTTCTATATATAATATATACATTTTACATATACAAAGTCTTTGCCAAAATATGAATAATTTGCAAGCACGCTGACGTTAGAAAATGCCAGAATAAAGGTTGCCTTTCCATGTATATGCCCTGAAGTAATCTTTAATTACATGATTCCCGGCTTCTTTTTCTAACCAAGAAATATTTCAGTGCTTGCTTGATTTTGCAGTCTTAATACTTTGTCCTTTAAATAAAGACTTTTGGGGTTTATTTCCCCAGGTTTTCAAAAAAGCATTTGAAAATGATGATATTCCATCCTACTAATATCCAGGTGGGTCATCATCAGATTGTAACCTGTATCTGTCATCCTAAGGGACTCCTGAGCGGCTGTAATTGATGTCGGTGGGAAGTTCAAGTCTGAGAAATGATGCCATGTGTCTTCTGGCATGTGACATAAAGCTATAGGTGTCAGACAAGAGGACTGTAAGGTAAGGGAGCATCTGAACAGAGATTTAAATATGTTACTTATTGTTCTCTCTCATCGTTTTCTATTCATTAATGCTCCATACTGTACAACCATTAACAACCTTGCTTAGACAGCAGTCACGTAAACTTAATCGACCTGATTCTCTAGTGCCTTGTACCATATGCGTGATCATTTCTCCTCATGTAAAATGAATGTAAAATGTTGATTTCTGATGTGCTAACATTGTAAAACTACTTTGCACTTCGTTCATGCAGCTGTGAACAATAGCACATAGTGCTACAGTGTGCGCATCCAGGGCCCATATGCTGAGGAGGGTTACACTTTAAGCTGATTTCTTCACCACGGTTGTAGGTCAGAGTAGTCAAACTGACAGCACAGAACTTGCCTCTAGTGTGCTAAATCATTATTCCTGCTCTGCTTCTTTCTATTATGGGTTGAAGAGTTTTGATCGTTAGTGGCAGCATGCAAAGCCTCATAAAAATTGTTAATTTCCTAAAATCTATTTCCATGCTTAGGCATTTAGTCTTTTGTATTGATAACTGAGAGCGTAATATTTCAAACCTCTCTCTGCACACAACAGAAATGCTCAAAAACAAGTATTCACCTCTATGGCACTGAAAAGCCTGTGCAGTCCCAAATTCTAAGTTGTCAGAGAAGAAGAGCTTTCAGGACTCAAGAACCTGACTCTGATGAGCTTAGAGGTAGAAAAAGATCCTACCTGTGAAGATTCAGGCAGGGTGTGAGAGGGTTAAGTACTTACTGTATGTTATTTTTTAGTTGATTAATTTAAGTCAGGACTATGCAACTGGTACTGAAACTGCAAACTGAAGGTTCTCTGTAAGATCTGGAAACAGCAACAGGCTGGCTTCCATAAATAATACTGAAAGTTAAACAGTGACTTCACAAGGTTCAGGACACAGTATAAATAAGAAAGCAGAAACATTCAGGAAATCCTTAGTTAACAAATGTTTTGTTTTAAAGACTATATGCTTTTCTTTATGTCTGAGAATCATCTTCACAGTAGACACTAAACTGAGGGAAGTAAAATAAAAATCCTTGGCCTCGAGTGAGATATTTTGACATACTGAGAGCATAGTTTGTTCTCAAGCTTTTCAGAGTTAATCCAAAAGGTCATAGACCTGGCAAAAGGTAAGAAACCAATGAAACACTCTAAGAGACAAAGCTGATGTCAAAAAAGTCTATAATGCCGACACCAAACATGACAGCATTTGGCAGTTGCAGAAGATTGGACGTTCTAGGCATGTTGGGCCAAATTCAGCCAAGAGGTAACTGTATCGATTTTACTGGATTTATACCCAGAGGAACTTGGTCCTTTTTATTGTGGCCAAAATGCAATGCTCAGATTTAAATTGAGCAGCTGTACAGAAGTCGTGACTTCTTTTTTTAACGAAATAATTTTTAAAGTAATTCAGTTATTTCAGATAAACACAGGTTCTATTTCAGATGATCAGTTCTGCTGTGTTCATCTTTGTCTTCTAGAGCAAACTGCATTGCTCAAAAGTGAAAAGGAGGGATATTGGAGCAATTTTGAGACAGCTTTTGCACTATAGTGTACATTGATACTCGCTGTTTCTATGGCTTGATTATCCTCAGTCCACCCCATGCTAGATTCAGGACCTGTTTAGGACACAAGTGTTCCCGTTCTGTCTAAAGCATCATCTCTGTCTGGTATTTATTACATAGTCCAGTGGACTGAGTGACCTGTGAGCGGGCCAAGTGCCAGGGGAAAACATGCACAGGCTGCAGGCAGCCAGAAAACTACTGGACAGTCATTGAGAAGCTATGAGGAGTTTTGTCCAGCTTTGTTTTGTTTATGGGGTTTTTTTGTATCTATGTATTTTTAAACACCACAAACTCTAGTCTAGAAAATACATATTTTTGCTTTGTACAGGTTTCTATATTCCGTTCAGCCCACTCAGTAGTATATTAACTTTTGTCATGTGATTTGTTTTTTCTCTTACTGTCTCCATGGGAAAAAAGTGTTGGAACTGTAGTCCTTGTCGTGTGGTGTTTAGGTTTATTATTTCTATGTTTGCATTACACACAAATCAGGAATTGCACTTTCCTTTGGAGGGAAAGGCAACCCATCAGTTCTTGAGCAAGTTCAGGAAACCTGGTGCTTGTGTAGAGCTGATGGAAAAAGCGTGGCGGGGAATAACCATTCTGTATCAAAGGGAAGGATTTTCCTTCCCATGCCTCAGAGCAGTAGGGAGGCATTTCAGCAGCCATTACAATAATTTCTGTATCTCGGGAGGCTCGGAGTTGCTGTAGCAACCTTTTGCTAGATAGGAATTTGGCTGGTGAAGCCCCACAGGAATCTGCTCCCACTCTTGACTAACCTCTCACATCACCGGGCCCAGCTGCCAGGGAGATACCCCAGCTGCAAACCAGGCAGGGTGAGGGACCTCTTTCCACAGGTTCCTCACAAAACCTTCCCCTGATTACCAGGATCAGATGCTTTTTGGCAGTTGTCCATGGAGATAGAGCTTCGCTACGTGCACAGAGTTCTCTGCCTGAACCCAAATTGTAAAAATGGTCACAGTAAATTTTGTGCATACAAACAAACCTTTATTCATGTACTTGCAGATACAGAAACTGAACATGCAAAAGGAGGGAGTGCAGTTCTAGAGACCAGCGTGGCAAGTTTGACTGGGAGGCAGCAGTAGTTCTGGTGACACAAAAGAAGTATTCTAAAGTCACTGAGGGAATCAGGCAGATGGGAACAGACTTGAGTAGGAAGGAACACAGACAAGGTCCCCGAAGCCTGTTACTTAGATTTGGTAAAAATCGAAGTGTGAAGTTGGTCAGAGCATGAGGGGATGTATCACTGCTGAACCACTTCCTTCCAAAGTGTGAAGTGGTTTCTAGACAGGTTTTTGGCCTTCCAAGCTGCTGTATGAAGAATAATATTTGGAAGATTTTATTTATAGATAATATTGCCCAATGTTTATGAAGAAAATATAGTTTTCATGAGTCTTGGCTTTTATTTCTGATTCTACAGGTGACTGGCATTGTCAAACCACAGGACTCTGTATGTAAAGCCTAGAAAACAATAAGTAATATGATAAATAAGATTTTGACATAAAACATAGTTCAACAAACAACTTAAGCCCAGACTGAGATTTCAGAACACCAGCTACAGCCTCTGTCTTTGGAGGGTTCAGTTAAGCAAGTATGCTCGGAGCTTATCTGACAGCTGTAAGATAAGGCTGGGTCTTCCTAGGACTGTGTGCTGCCTTTTGTTGTAACTCTGTTGGAGGAGGAAGAGGAGACAGCATAACTATTGTTTTCCTTTAAGTATTGTGTAGTGATTTTTGCTTTGGAATTGAGACACGTGGGGCCAGTTCCTTCCCTGGTTTCCAGTTCCTACTCCCAGGTCTCCTTCTGTAATTCATGAACAGTCTGCTTAGACTAATATCAAAGAGTCATGGAGCAGGTACCAAAATCAGTGGTTTGAATTAATATGCCGAGCTGGAGAACCAGGTGGCTGAGGAGCCAGCCCACACTCATTTTTGCCAGTGGTGTTGCAGGGCAGCTGCTTCTGGCAAAGCAGACAGCTTGAGAACTGAAATTTAAAATGGTCCAACAAGGATTACCAAAGCCAGCCTGGTAGCTCTCTGAGGCTCTTTCTGTACAAGAGATGTAGCAGCTCAACAAAATGGATTGTGAGTGTATGAGGTTAAACCAGGTTGAATCCTTAATGCTAGTGTAAGATTTAACTCTTGCAGATATTATTTTAAGTTGTACGGACAGGTCACTAAATACGACAAACTGAAAATATAGTTAAAGAAATTTTAATTGGTGTATGTAATGGTTTTCACTGGTTTAAAGTGCAGGTTAAGCAGGGTGAATTCCAGAAGAAGACAATCTCTGTGTTTTGTTTTGGTTTTAAACCAAATACCTTGCAGTCTGAAGCACTTTTTAATCATGCAAGGAAGAAAAAAAATCTCTACGGATAGGTTTCTTATTCTGCAGACAGATGTTGGGCCCACACAGAAAGTGGGCCCATGTATGGTTATAGTCAGCTCAGTGTGTTGCTGAGTGGCTGTGGGACAGGCGAGTGGGCTTTGGAAAGCTGACTGGTCGCTGTGCACTAGCAAAGGCATCAGAACTGAATCCGGACTGTGTCCTAGTTAGACTTATTCTAACTATTCAAAGCTGTGTGCCATTTCATGCAATTTGGGATACAGCTTGGGCTCTGTTGGGGGGGGCGGGCGGCGTATGTTTTTTACTGTATATTTTTAAAAAGTGCACCCGGTTCTGAGGGATCTATTCCCAGCTAAAGCACACAAGCTCTGGAAAGGTCAGAGAGAGGCATCTCTAGCTTTGGTAAATAAACAAATCTCTTCTCTGTGGCTGGGATGTTGTATTAATAGCAGTAGATTTGGTTTCGCATTGTGGAGCTCCTCCTGTTTCATTGCTATTGAAGATAAGAGAACACAAAATGTTCTGTCACCCTCCCCATGAGAAAACAAGCCAACAGGCAGAGACTATTATGTTTAAAGATAGTGAGGCAAAGACTCAGAGAACGCAAACACTCAGGTTTATATTCAGTAGCTGGCACACCAGTAACTCGACATTATTTAATGTTTTACATGAAAGAATTTGCAAGACAAAATCCCCACAGTAGAAATAACCTAAAAATAAGAGTTGAGCCTTAAGCAGATGGAAGTTGATTTTTCCCTTTTGTATTTTTCTTAGTGAGTCAGTTGCAGCAAAAAGTAATAGGTCTTTTCTGCTTCTTAACCTGTTCACCAGCCTGCTACAATTTGCTTTATTCAGTTTGTAACCTGGAGCTAATCAAGACCTTCATTCCACAATACTAGGATTGGAAAAGTTTCTCCAAACAGCTCCTGAAAGGACAAGATTTCTTCTGAAATCGTAAACCCCTCTAACTTGGCAGTAAGAATGTGTAAAGTAAATCGACCAAGCTGTATCCTAGAGCTTCTCTACACAAAGTTATTTGGGAATAATTCTAAAATTCCATATGTGGAATATCTTGGTTTGGAATATGTACTCCTGAGAGTAAGGAAGACTTAACCTATGTTAGTTAGTGGATGAGAAGCATGCTGGAAAGAAATGAAGAATTTATCCTTAAGTAGTTAACATATATGACACATACCATTGCCTTTACAACAATAGCCACCTATTATATGATATTACATTAGCTAATAGATGCTTAAGTCGTACCTCTTGTTCTCAGTGGCACATTTTCTCCAGATTGGGCATCAGTCCAAAAGGAGACAGTCTTCGGTTCTGCAAATAAGCATCTTCTGTTGGAGAGCAGATTGCTAGATATAAGTAAAAATAAACACAAACCAAATCAGATAATTCTCATCTGAACAGTTGTTTTTCTTGCCCTTGAAATGTCATCAACTACAGATTTATTTCCTTCCCTGATGCTCAGGTAGAGAACCAGTTCAGAGGAGAGTTCTTCCTGCTTGCAGAAAGCGTTTTGTAAAGCTGCACCTCTACATAGGATAAAGAAACAAAGCAAATGACTCAATTGAAAAAAAAAGAGTTACATGCAGTGGGATCTTTTCCTCTGTGGATATTTTTACCATGAGAAATAAAAATATTGGCAGAAGACAAAGACACTGAAATCACCAGAATCGTTCTCTCCCCAGTCCGAGTCTGACCGGTCAGAAATTTAGATTTTGGATGTGGTGCCTGATCTGGCCCCAAGGCAGCATCCACCTGTCTGTCTCTCATGGGCAACAGTCTCAGCTGAGGTGAAGATGCTGCTTACATGTAGGTGTTTGTAAGTGAATGTCACTCCCCATCTGCTGTACTCATTGCATTGTACAAAAAAAGATTAATTATTTCTTCTAGAGCAGCACATATGCAAGTTCCTCTAGAAAAGTCGTAAGAAATTCTGGGCAGAGACAATGGACTTATTTGACAGCTACTGATGACTCTTTAAGATGATACAAATGTTCAGAGAAAGTAACAGTCTTTGTAGTGAGGAGCACAAAAAATGGTAATTGTTCCATATTGTAGCTTCCTTACCATTTGAGAACAACCCCAAATTTAATTCTGCCATCACAGGAATTTTGGCTGAGTTAAATGTGAGAAAATATTTCAATTTTGAGCAGGAAATTTCATTTAACTGTGATTTCTGATACCACATATGCCATAGAAATGAGGAGAAAAACCTTGCAGTTAGGCCTTCTGATCTTTTGGAAGGATCCTACGTGCTTCGGTGTGTTAATGCTTGAAAGGATCCAATATAGGTGCTTTTGGAAAGACATCTGTATTATTTGTCCCTGATACCAATAAGGATTTATTTTTCAAAGAGATCTAATAGTCATCAGAGCTGTGCTGTGAATAAGATATTCTAAATAAAAGTAAATTTTTTGCACATAACATTTTAATTCAATTACATCATAAGCTACTAAAATGGAAATATTTATTTTTACTTTAGGATATATCATTATGAGATTTCAAAGCCATATGTAACCCGCTACATTTATGTACTGACCCCAGGAAAAGTAGCGCTAGAAACAGCGTGTACCAGTTTGAATTATTCCAAGAATATCATGTTCTTAAAAGGCAATAGACATAAAATACCCAACACATGAGAATAATATGGAAATTCATGCTTTTATAACTTCTGTCTGATCCAGTTTTTTGGCTTTCTAGAAATGAATTTATATAAAGAATATCTTTGCAGCTGAACTTTCGTGTAGTGATTTTGGCAGATTGAGCCTGATATTAAGAATTTAAAGCTATTTGAACAGCACCTGAATTTTCCTGCAAAGTATAATAAAAGGCAGCAAGCAGACCCCCAATTACATACATAATAATATAATTGCTGTTCTACTTGGCGAGGTCATAATCTGATTTCTGATCATATACGAAGATCAACCAATTAAGGTACTTCCAAGAAGATGGATATCCAACATCATTATTTTAGTATTCCATGTGGCTTTTAAAAATGTCTCTTTTCTTTCAAGAATGAAGTCTGTTCTCTGAGTTGCAGCTGGAGAATGAGGGCAGCTCGGGCCACCCCAAATCCCCCGAGATCAACACTGTTAGCAGCTGATGATCTAATTCTGGATTATTTGGGTCGGACTCTTTTCTCCTAGCTAGGTGTGACTCCATTGACTTAAAAGAGGTTAGTTCATTCAGTTCACAGGGGTTATAGCATCAGTGAATCATTCCCCCTAGTAACTGCCATCCGAGGAAGGAGGAAAGACTAACAGTTCCTATAAGCAGACATTTTGGGTTTATAAGACATTTTTATGGATAAATTAATGATATTTCATGAAGTTCTGGCGGTTATGTGCGTTATTATGACATTTGTATTAGTTATGTGTATTTTTATTAAAGCTCGGGAAGAAAGCATTTGTTCAGAAAAATATGAATGTTACAAATGTTTCCTTTGCAACATCTCTTAGTGTTGCAAAGCCATCTTTCAAAGCCAGGCTGTCATAGTGCGCAATCATTCATGTGTTCATACCTTAAGCTCACCGTATACGAGATGCGTGATGATGTAGGGTTTATTATATATTATAAATTTTCATTGCTTAAGAGATTGAAAAATGTTACCTACTTGAGTTACATAATAACCCAGAACTGGATTCCATTATTTTGGAGTTTTCCACAGTTTCTTGCATGAGCATCTCTATAATCTCCCTGTTGTGTTTGACCTCATATTAACTATCAGCCTCACAGAACATGTACAGTGTGTCTGGTTTTAATGTAGCACTCGATAAAACTCATTAAGTCTTGCCTTATAACAAGCAAGGCTCAGTGTAAATGGTGGGGTACACTAACTAGGGCAGACTGTTTTCTTTTTGTTTGTTCCAAAATCCTGTTCAGAACATCAGAAGGAATCTGTCCAAGACGGTGATTTAGGCTGATTTATACCATAATTTAGGCAGACAGATTTCCAGAACTTTATGTTCTAGTTCAACAGATGCATATGTTGTGTGAGGGGAGGACAATGAGCTTATGGAGGGAAAAGCATTCCCTGGAAAATCAAAATCTCAGGCGATCATTCTGCATCTTTCATTTTCTGAGAATCACACGGAGGAGAAGAGCATGAGACCTCAGGCAAAGCTCATCAGAAGTTACGAGTATTAATTTCCTGCCTTCCAACACTGGTCGCCTGGTAAGCATTTCTTGAATGATAAATGTTCCTGTCTTGTTTTTTCTTATTTAATTGTGTGCCCGCTCAACATCCCGTTATGGGACTGCGTTTTGATGAAGGAGAGATTTCACCTTGGCTCATGAGCTTTTTAATAAAGCAGTTTTTCTTTTTTAAATTTGTCTTCAGATGCTCTTGAGCTGATGGCTGCAGCACATCGAGGACAAGAGGAGCTGCAGACAGAAGTGCATTGTGCTCAGGGACTAAGTGTAGGATGTGCTGTTACAGAGCAGGCTTAATCCGTGCTTACTTACCCTGTGCTTTATCTCCGGCCAATAATCACCCCCAACTTCATTAGCTAATGTTGTGTTTAGGTATTCAATATTTATGCCTCAGTGAAGGAATAACATTGCAAACCACTCTGTGTGTTGAATGCCCTTGTATAAAAACTGGATGTACCCACATGGATTGTTTCAAACAAAGATAAATTGCACCAGCGCTATGTATTTGCAGGTAACGTTGGCTCTGATGCAGCTGCTGTATCAAAGAAAAATCCCCTTATTATGAAACTCCAGTATCCGTGCCTTTCCGTGGAGAATATAATAGTGTAAGTGTCGCTGAGCCTGCTGGGAAGAGTTCATCTGATTCTAATGAAAGCACACAGTACCAGGCTGTACATCTCGTAAGGAGAACATTTCCATCAAAGGTATTTGAGTTGTTGTAATTTTTTTCCTGTTGACTAAAGAACATTTTCTTTGGCCTATTTTTCAAAAAGTCTAAGTTGTCTTTTGAAAATTTTAGCTTTGCATTATAACTTTGTGGACTTTTAAAAGCATGATCCATTTTTCAGCGTTTTTTTTCCAAGAAATAATACAAACATTTAATTTTTCGTTCTGCTGAGACTGGAATTTATCATGGGGAAAGTGGTTTTACTCCCCTGTGGGATATGCTTGTATCAACAAAAGCTCAGTTCTTGTTTAAGGCTCAGTTTATCAAACTAAATAGGAGCTATCACCATTGACTGGGTTATTAACTAACGGAGGGTACCCTGGATTTGTTCTCACATATAAAACCAAAATGTAGTGCTCCAGTGATCAGCCTTTATTTGAGGTCTAATTCCATGCAATTCCATCAGGCGAGGAGGACACCAGACCCGCAGAAGCAGCAGCTTTGACCGCAGCTGCCTGGGCAATAAACCCGGAGCACAAACTCTCCCATCCCTCACCATGTTCTACACCAGCCACTTTTTCTCCTGTAGGGCTTTCACATTCATGCATCTTTACATCTTTTGAAGATAACAATGAATAATATTCAGAATCTCTTCATTTCCCCTAGATGTTTAAAGAAATATTAATTTTCCTGTTCTTTCTGTGCTCGGTTGTATAATCAATGTGTCTCAGCTACAGCACAAAGTAGATGCTTGTGAAAAACGGAGAATGTACACGGGACAGGCAGGGCAGTAAAAGGTTGACCCTGAGTGCTGTATATCGGTTTGTAACTGAGACCTCGTCTTTGTTTGCACGCATGCATGCACATGCACACACAGGGTTTCTATTTAGGACTGCTTCTCCTGATATTTATCTCTCCAGGGTTACAAAATGATCTCGGGGTAAGAGAAAATCTCACATTTAGTTTTGGTGACTCCGTGACCTCAATGAAGGGTAGTTGTGATGGTTTCTTATCCCTTGAAATTCCGTGTTACAATTTAATTAAGAACTCCTTCAGGAAATGGCTTTTCGTTTGTGTGTATCGTATTTGTTTATCTGTATCTGTGATGATCTTCCCATTAGACACTTCAATGAATTATCACCTTGGAAATGTATAGATATTTCACTTCGGAACTGCTTTTTAGGGAGTGTCAGGGGTCAGATGAGGACACTCAAAGCCGGGACGCTGACTACAGCACTGGGAAATTTTGTGACGTTTGCTGTATCGTTCCTTTATGTTCAAATAAACCAAACCTCGGGCTGGGATGGGGTTGGGGTCTGAACAACAGCGCTCAGGACCAGACTCAGGAGGTTTCTCAGGGAGAGGATCAGGTTGGGAACCCTGGACGTGCCCTGAGGCCACAGCCCAGAGACAAGGGTGAGCGTCCCAGTTTTGCTTCTGTTTTGTTCCATACGGTGGTTTGTTCATCTAAAAATAATATGAATAACAGCAACTTGTTTATCTGACTACATGGTCAACAGACTCTACCAAGAGTTGTTAGTCAATTATTTTGAAATTCTGTGATGGAAGTTGCTATAGCAAATAGTTCATTTTAACCCAATTTGTGCATGTGCTGATGTAGTCATGCTCACACACACACAGGTTCACAGGATTGGAGTCGCTTCTCTCAAGCTGCCCACAACTACTTCACATGACCATGCCATAAAACCAGGGAACTGGATATTCTAGAGTTAGAACCCGAACCGTCAGTCACAGTAAGTATATAATTGTATCTGATCATTAGGTAACACCAGACAACATTATTATTGAAAAGAGTAAATATAAATGACAAGAGCACTGTACTCTGTCAATTCTATTTTTATTCACAGCAGTAAAACTGCATTATCATTGCAACAAATTAATTCCATTTTGTTACAGAGTGCAGTATGCCTGTAACAGAGTAATACAAATGAATTAAAATATATTGATTATACAGAAAATTAAGTGCAAACTGTTTAAAACATCTGAAGTGGTTAGATGTAATCAAATTTTACAGATACAATTGCACAGCTGACCAAAGTCAGAAGAAAACAATCACCCAACTCGAGATGCACAGAGAACCTGGCTCCTAACCTTGGCTTTTAAACTTGAAGCTTGACAAACAATGTTTCTGCTGTGACCCGGACAGGTGGCCGTCCCATCCGCGAGCGCTCGCCAGCGTGACCGCTCTCCTCATTTAGACTTTACATCAAGTCTGTGTGAACTCTGGCTCGAGATCAGATTCTTCACGTCTATAAGCAAAGACAAAGGCTAACGCTCATTTATTAATACTGGCTCTAAAGAAGCAAAGGGATTACATAAAGGAGCGCTGTTCATTTAGGTTACACAATATTTTTAAAGGACATGTGATGTATTGGAGGACTATTTATATGTACATTTGAAAGTAACTTGATTACTTAAAATAATTCTTATCCTAAAAAAGATAGACGCTGCATAGAAGGTACAGAAAAAACAGTTCTACAATAGCATAAAACTCTCTCAGTTGTGGGTATCCAAAAGGATTAAAGAGTATAATTTTACTCTCTTAGACCAAATGAAGTCCTAAATTGGAAAAGCAGCTCCATCCAAGGTCGCCTCTGTTGTTTCCAAAAATATCTTGAAACAAACGCAAGAGGGGCACTTTGTTGGGTGTTATCTAGACATATATAGTTTCAATCAAATTCTTCAAGAAGTGTCAGAATAAAAGTCGAACATTTGTTTGACACTGCCAAGTCACTAGCAAGTGAATCCCTTCAAAGGCTGAAAATAGCTTTGATAACAGCATTAAGAATTACGGGATGTTTTCTTTACCCTTAAAAAACCCGACATTAATTTGAGATGGAGTTGTAAACACTTTTTAGACATATCATAAAAGGGCTGTATAATTCTTTCCGCTGCAGGGGGTGAAGTGTTACAAGGTTTTGTTAATGATCCCAGGAAAATATTTATAGTGCTTTTTCCAGTCTATGAGTTCTCTCTTCCCTCTCATTGTGTGTTATGATCAACCTTCATTCAATTAAATCAACAAGCAGAAAAGCACCTTCAGTGTGTATAGAGTTTGAAGTGATGCATTTCACATACAATTGCTTGAAGTACAGTGTAGTAAATAAAAAATACAAAAGGAATAGTGAGCACAACAGTAAAACCCCCTATGAAATATGCCACACTCCACCTTGTTGTTAGAATTTAGATTGCTTTCTAGTTACTAGCTGTGGGGGAGATTTATTCCTAAGGAGACTTAATTTTGAGATGATGTTGTCATTGCCCATGAAATAATAAATGCCAGGTTTTGTTCCAGTTCTTTGAACATTAACCAGATCTCTCATTCCTGCAGATACCTGAGCTGTCTCACCAGCCTACGGAAAATGAAGCAGAGAAATCCTTCAGGACAAAAGATGCAACACGAATGTAAATATTAGTGGAACAGGTTGTCTGTGGGTGACTTTCAATGTTCTGATACCATTCTGTTTTCTCTTTGATGTGCTATAAAAATAAGGCAAGCCTAAAAGCACAGAATAAGGGAGATGGGTACAATATTTTGCAAACATAAGTGTTTGCATGCTGCAGCCCAGCGAATGCAGTCTTGGAGAAATGCATCATTTAAATAGGAGAGGATAAGCAAAATGTATCATTTTCCTGTGATTTTTAGGTTTTGATTTTTCAATTTTTAGCCCTTTTTGCTCTTAGTAATTCTTTGCTAATGGCTCTGAGATTTCTGTGATAACTGCAAAGAAATGCCTAAACACCAGTTTACTTGCCAGAAAATGCTGCAGTGGTGTAAACCAAGCAAACTACTGAATTATTCATATTTTATAACCTTAGAGTTTCAACTGCTATTTAAGAAACAGTAATCCAGTAAAAAGAAAAAATTAAAAACCTCCAAATTTTAATTGGAGAAAGTTTTAAGAATTTTGCGGGCGTTTTTTTCAGTATGAACCAGTTGTAAAATTCATAAAGAAGAAACTGTGAGATTAATTCCTTCATTATTTCCCTTACATGGGTATTATTTGTACGTGATGTGTGCCTTGATGGTTTAGTTGTTGTTACTCCCTAAGTGCCAGGCATATTTTCTATCCCATTCCAGGGAAAAGGAGTAAGGAGAGAAAAAGGAATTTATCTTTGAAAACTGGTAAGATCCCATTTTCCATTCTTCTATCAACTGCATTTTTCCTGGTATTAGCAAAATGTGCCAGATTTGGCCTTATCCTGTTTCAAGAGTAGAGGTAATTAAGTGCTTATTGTATAAATGAGCGGTTTTAAAACATGAGCAGCTCCGATAAAACTTAGAAGCTTAAAAATGACATTATTCTCTATGACAGACTGAACTGAAACAGTATAATAAACATTGGCTTGAGTCGATCCATTTGCAGGAAAAGAACTCTAGTTCTTGCCATTCAGCAAACAGTGGTTGTGTCAATCCTCATTTGCAAAGATGTTTTTCAAAACTAGGAGGAATAGGAATGCAAAGAAAAGCTAAAAATAGACTTATTTTTTAATAATAAATAGAAATAATGCCTTTAAATACAAAGTAGTGCATAAAATTGTATTTTAATGAGAAACACTGTAAATACTCTAGTGCTAGATTTGTGCAAGACAGCCTCTTATAGATGCCAAATAACAATCAAACCATCTTGCTAAGGACTTGTGTATTTTGATTGCTCGTGCTGAGAAGGTCTTCCACAAACATTTTTGTTATAAATTAGACTGTGTCTAACGGAACGTTGATTTGCGTTGGATAAAAACTGTTATTTTAGATAATTACAGTTGGTTTTTTATTCTCTGTGTCTTATAAATCTGATGCTGGCCCTTTAATTCCCTCTTGTTCCGTCAGGAGGAAGAATACAGAGCTAAATCCAGCAGACCTTATTTTGGCAAAACTCCCACTGAAGTCAGTGAGGGTTTTGTGAAAGTAAGGATGGCTCGATTTGTCTCACAGTTCCTGCTGATTTTTTGGAATATGTTTGCTCCCTGCTCAACCACCAGAGCTCCCCACTGAGTTTGACATCACCATGGTGCAGTGGCTTACAGCGCTTTTTTTGCCTATAAACTAGAATAACGAAAATCAGTGCAATGCAATTGTGAAAAATACCCTTTTCACCCAATGGCCTTGGGATAAAATGGATTGTCTTGGGAATCTGGAGACTGCTACCGCAGAACTAATGCTACAGACACAGAGACACTGAGAATTTGGAGGACCCATTTTCAAGTCATGCTGAGGGTTCAAAGAACTCTTTAAACAAGCTGGAAATAGGTCAAATTCTGATTGTTAGAAAACAACTACCCGGTTGGGTGTTACCCAGACAGGTGGTACCTTGTGATAAAGTTGTTGATTCGTGTAATACTTCCTCACTGGAACACCGCATGGCCATGAAAATGTCAGTTCTGTTCCCATTACAAGTTGGAATAGAGGCAGCTGAAGAGTTAACAGAGTTCCTTTGGCAGGAAACCTACTGCTACGAACGATAACACAGGGCACATGTTCAGATTAAATTCTTTATTTTTTTCCACTTAAGTCTGAGCAAATACAGGGCCAACAAGAGAAACCAGCTCTGCAAGCGTCGGTGCTCTCCTCATCCACAGACAAGATGACGGAGTAACAGCTCCCCCCACTCCGCTCTGTCAATGTGTCACGACCTTTCTCCCCAGGGGACACCTTTCGGGTGACGCCACTTCAGTCTCTGTGGTCTTTCTGTCATACATCTGCCTGCCTTCCTGTGGCATCTGGCTCCAGGCTCACCAAACACTACCGGAGCAGGGATGTAGGAATCGGACGCGTGCTGCCAAACGGCTCCGTGTGGATCCCGCGCCAGGGGCAGCCTCCAGGTAGTTACTCAGCAGTGAGCTCTCGGTCACTGCTCGTCTGGGCCAGACACGAATTAGTGATGTAGGGAGAAGCAGCTCTGTACTTCATTTCCAGTTCCAGAACCAGCAAGTCACTGGGCAACAGATTTTCTCCTGCTTGTTGGCTCGTGTGCTATCCGTGCTTATTAATCCTCCTTGTGAGGACACTTTCTAGGCACTGAGCTGTTGCTAAATAATTCTGCTCTATTGACTTTTGAAACGAGCAGCATCATACTGTAGGAATGTCTTGTCAAGAAAGCTCTGGAAATCACTATATTTAAACATAATAAATACACGAGCAGGGCCTAACTTCTGTGATTATGGGCGACTGCCTGCATATGGCTTCATGAGTAGCAAGATCCATATGAGTAAAGATATACAATTAGGTAATGCTAGATTTGGGTTACTTAAGGAAGTCTAAGAACATTTATTTTACTTATTATAGTTAAAATGGAAGTCAAATGGTACCACTGATATAAACAAAGTAATCTGATACCTGATGGTAAAATGGCTGGTCGTATAACTTGGTAGATGAACTGTTTTGTCGTGCTATTTCTGATGCCTGTAACTATTTAACCTCTTAGGTCCGTGCGGAACTTGTCTGCAGCTCTAAGGACACGACTCAATAACGCAAAGCTGCAGAACGCAGCCATAGTGCTATAGCTAAAATACTTCCTCACCCGGGCCTGGGTGAAGATAAGAAGAAGCCGTTTGAACCAAAGTGAGCTGCTGCCTGGATCGGTGTTCCGACTGGAAGGAATTCAGGAAGTGCTGGAGCCCCCAATTTAGCTATGCACATTTTCGATTTATTTGGACCTTCACAAGGGAAGGGCAGGTATTTCTCCATATGGTGTATTTAATCTTATTAGTGAGCAAGCTAGGCTATTAATAATAACAAAGGAAACAAAATAGAAGTAAGCTTTTTGTTGCAAGTTAGGAAATAAAGCTAAAACTGTGAAATTCAGAGATTTTTGAATGCTGCTATCAAATAATGAGCTATGTGGAAAAGCCAGTGAACAGAATCCATTAAAGCTGCATTTACTAAATGTCCACTTCTATAAAAAGCTAAAAAACAGCATTTGAGCTTTTCCAATTTTCCTTTCATAACAGTTATTATGATTTTCTGCTTCATCTCAGAAAGTCATTTTGCTGCTGCTGTTGGGTATCATCTGTGTGCCCTTTCTTGGTGCAGCACAAACGACAGAACACTAATCAGATCAGAACAACAATCACGTCATCTTGGAGTAAGTAGCAATAAACTGTTTTTACAAGGAAGAAAGATGAACTATTTTTAGGGTAACTCTGAACAGAAAAACAGAAAATTACTATACTCAATCATACTCTACATGAGTGCTTTTTCCAGGGCAGCAGGCTAATGCTTGTAATCCATCTTTGCATAAATGGTCTAGTCAAATAGGTTTTCTAGGGTTTTGTTAAAAGTTTTGACTTGGTGAATATAAAATCACTTTGTCTGGTGACTCTGAACCACAGTCTGCTTCCTAAATATGCCCATTTTTGGTGATTATCCCATGTTCTCAGCATGTCTCATATCTAGTTGTCTGTATTTAACTATTGCTGACAAGCATTCAGCAAGTCCCTCCTTTAGGAGTCCAGGTACATACGTACCATAACTTTCTTCAGCGCAATGCGGGTGACATGTGGTACCCACAGGACAAGGCCAGCAGGGAGAAAACACACAGGTCTCACACTGTATAGGCTGCATATGTCCTTTTCCTGAGCTTCTCCCTTCCCGATCCACACGGCCAGTTCTCTCCCTCCCCGGCCAAATCTACCTGTGCCCGTGTCCTACACCACGGCTTTCCTTCCATGCTCACTGAGATCCTGCATAGGGGAAAACCTGCTGCTTCCCCTCATCCCGGGGAAGATTAGCGTGCAGCTGCTGAGAAAGACTATCTCCAGCTATTCGGCAGCGTGGGAGGGCTTACATGAGGATGTCCTGGGAATCTACGGATCTGAGACCCACTCCTTACACATGCTCTGCAGTTTTCAACCCTTCGGAGGGCATCTGAAAAAGATTTCATTCAAACCTCTTCTTCCTGTGGCCCAGCAAGCTACTTGTCACTAACAATTTACCTTCCTTCACCTAGGAAATGTAAAAAAAAGAATACCATACTGTTAAAATGTAGACATCAGATTTTATTTTAGGTCTGTTAACAAATATATTTAATGCAAAGGCAAACTAGGAACTATATAATTACCATACTCTCTGTTGATATAGAAAACAGCAGGAGGTATCAAAGAAAGCAAAATGATTTTTTATGTCCTAAGAAGACATTCTACTTCAGGCAGGAAAAACAACAAAAAACCCACTAAAATAACCTATCTAAAAATTCAGTAATCTAAGAGATAATAAGAACAGTAAGAGTTCTGGTCCCCCAGACTTATCTTTCTGCTTCTGGTCTGTGACAGTGGCTCAGCGGCGCTCATCCGAAATGACGAGGCGTGAGGGACAGTTTCAAGCTTCACCTACATTCCTCTTATCCTGGGTCAGCCGCGGGTCTCTTGATGCGGTTTTAAGGGCAGTGACAGTTGCCGGTGGCTCACGGGTCGCAGCCAGGGGCAGCCTTTGCCCATCTACCTGTTTTTCCACCCTAACGCACACAAGAGCCACTGGGCCATATTTACATCCATCGATAACCCTCCGTCCCTGGGATGACTCTCTCTGGGGAGTGTAATCGCGTTAGTCAACCACCATTCGCACTTTCACATGAACAAATCGGAAAAATTTGAAGGTGGTGTATGTGCAAGAAAAAAATATACGTGTTAAAAACAACAAAAGATAATGGAAAAAGCTCAGAATCCAAATAATTGTTCTAAGAACCTATTCCTGACGCTGTAGCAATGAACTGTCTCCTGGAAGCACAATTGGTTGAATTCAAGCGTGCAAGGAAAGTACGACTGGGAGCGTGTGGCAGGGTCTGTGCTGCTCGGGCAAAAAACGGCTCCGCTCCTGCTGGTCACGCTGGCTGAATAAAGACAATAGGACAGGAGAGGGCCAAGCCAGGAGGGCCACAATTATACCGCATTAAGTCCCAGGCCTTGCAAAAGTGTAACCTTAGTGATACAGAAAAAGGAGCAGAGCAATTACGCAAGTTTTCTGTGACCCTGGAGAAGGTTTTCTTTCCCTTTGATCTCCCTGCGGTTGCATGCTGTTCCCAGCCTCATAAACCAGAGATTTACGGTGAGGTTCACTCCAGTGCGGCTCTCATAACAGATCTTCCCAACTATGTTACGTTGTCACTTAAACAACGGAGGAAAAGCTTTGCAGAGCAGTTCGTTTCTCTCTTTGTTTATCCACCAAAACCAAATAATGTACAACAAATTTATGTAGAAATGATGAAAGCAATAATATTTAGTAAGAGTTTACCTTTAAGAAGCCAACACATTGTCTTCCTATTTTACCTTGGTATCAAGAGGCAGAATTCATAATACAAGTCTGTCTTTACCTCCTTCCTGAATGACTTGACCAATGGCTGTTTGATTTTGTTGTTTCAGGAAACATTCTCTCTTACATTCCATTAACTGCTCAAAATCCTGCCACATTTTCATTTGCTTCATATTTGGCCCGTGACTCTCCCGCACAACTTTCTGCTTCTCTCGTAATTTCTGTTAAAAAATAGGAAAATATTAGATTTTTGGAACAGTTCTACACCACAAAAATTGCTCACATAAGCAGCTTGGAATGACAAAGATTTTTATATGCTACTGAAATATTATTTTGTTAAAGTTGATAATAGTCCGTCAAGTGATAAATGCATTAACACCCAGGACTTAGATCTTTGCATGGATTGACAATTATTTCAATGTTTTTAAACTGTCTAAATAATAGCGTTATCTATTCGAGAAGTTATGCTAAAAATCTGAGTTCGTTTCCATGCAGAGCTCTTGCACTATCAAGTTGCAACCTGCAGTTGATTCATATGATATTATAAACATGAAATTAATGTTTTACCATGAAACCTGCTACTGATTATTAACAGTGGCAACCCAAACCTGTAAAAATCACTCACAGACTCACTCATGAAAAGGAAACTAATACAAGAAAGAGTGTGAATTGGTAAACCTAACCTTGTCCATGCTGATCTGAGCTTCATACAAGATTAAAAATGGACAAGCGCTTTTGTTTAACACCGCTGCGCTGCTGATCCCCTGGCCTTTCATTACAGTGCGAAGGCTGACAGGCTCCAAATTTATTGTCTTCAACAGGTTGCTTTATATACAATATAAAATGTGAGCTGGCACAGTTTGTTACGCCCGTGTTTCACTCTCTTCTCCAAATGGTTTTCGGGGAATGTGCTGTCACGTTAAGCTGGTTGACTATCTTTTACAGGCGGCTCATGGTTACTCCGCAGGAAATCAAGCCCTGAAGAGCAAGCATGATCTCTTCTCAGGGTATTAGTTACCAATGCCAGCAGTAATGGAATTTTCTTTGTAGGCTGCAATATGCTTTTTATAAAAGACTAATCACAGCCTTTGGTAATAAGCCCCACAAAAATACAAACTGTACAATGTTTTTACAAGGTAAAAACTTCATTCTTACCTTCCCAAGGTTTTCTTGTTCGAGGATCATCCGTGTATACTGTTCGCTAAAGGAAATACAAAATACTTTTATTACTGGTTTTTTTGGTTCTATGTAGTATAACAGAATAATGATGCAAACACAGCTATAGAAGTATTAGGAGGTTCATAAATGAGACAGAAGTGGAAGCATGAAGAAATGTTTTTGTCATTGCACAACACATCCCTTGACAGCAAAGCTCAGTTCTCTCCAATTCTCTCAGCTGGGAGAAGTGACAGTGGATAAGATCTCTCTCATTGTAGAAGCAGGCACGATTACAGCATCTTCCAGCTTGAAGACATCAAGATCTTTTAAGATAAGACATACTAGATCCCTTTTTAATAATGCATTTATCCTGGTGACGTTTTGAGGTTGGCCACAGTGACCTCATTTGCCAGAGTTTACAAATCCGCGGCCCTTCATTGCTGCAAATGTAGCGTTACAATGAGTGGGACAATACAGGAATGAAGCGTTTGACAAATGCAGCGACTGCAATGGAACTGCTGTGTGTTCCTCACTTTCAGAAAACAGCCGTCACATTGAGGTGCCTAAATATAGGCTTAGAAGCATAACTGTTGACATTCATTAGTAAAAATCTTGCCTGTACACCTTTGTCTGTAACAAGTGGCTGGATCACTTTCTGACATATGCAAACTTGATAAATGAAACCTGACAATATAATCTGCAAACCATAACAGCACAATTCAGATTCATTACTACGGACTTATTTTAAAATCTTCACTGATTCACTTGAAAAAAATTCAATTATTATCTTCTGTCTGTAACACGTATGCTTAGAGGTTGAGAGTTTGCTGGCGGAGTACAAAATAACCCGGGTTATCTAAAGGACTTTCCAAATTGCTCAGAGTAGAAGACCTTTACACAGAGAACCCCAAATTTCCAGAAAGTAATATCAGCCTTCATGATACTAGAGCGTGAGGGTTTGCTCAAGCAGCCATGTAGAACCAACACATCATGTTTCTTATCTTCCTTCCACTTCTTCTATATTCTACAGGCTTCCAACTGGAGCCCTTGGGCCTCGGGTCCTGCCGGCCACGTCCGCACAGAGCGGCCGGGCCAGGAACGAAACCGGATCATTTTCTGGTCTCTCCCTCTCGGACAGTTGTGGCCACAACGAAGCTGAGGCTGCTCCAAGTGCTGCACTGCTGATCACAGCCCTCACCAAATAGAGATGGTAAGCCACGCTCAAACTCCTGATTTCCACTGGCACACAGCGTATGTTCACACACATTTGGCCTCAAGAGAATACTTTTTAAAGTAGTTTTGAACGTAATCATCAGGAGATTAGATGTCCTTCCTAGTAAGTTTTTCTTTACTATTTATAATGATGACTGGAAAGAATGCAACTTAATAACTTCATTAAAAATCCCACAACTTTCTATTTATAGGGAAGAAAATTAACTTTTCACATTCCTAAGAAGTGACTTCACAGAACAGACAGTTTATGTTCAATAAGGAGGGTTAGAATTAAGACATTTTTTTGTTCAATATGTTGTTAGGAAAGCACTGTTCTATTTATGGTTCATTTTTACTCCGTTTACATTCCAGAGTCTGCTGAAAAATACATTCACATTCTAAAAGGATGTCTAGAAAAAAACGTATCATCTTACTTTATATTATGCAAAGATCTCTATGTTGAACTTTGTTGTAATTCATTTAAATGCGATGGGTCTGCGACCTCTTACAGAAGGTCAGAAATGTGTGTGGTCACTGTGGGAGGAGAATTTCCCTGTGTGCCCACAGTTAGCAAGTGAAACGGGGACAGCGGGCAGCGCGGTACCGCTGCGCTCACATTCTCCTCACCATACCTGGAATGACATGGCTGGACTCACGCTTCATTCCAGGGTTTGGCTCGCATGGTTTGTCTGTGTGACTGCTCACACTGTGGATCTTCATTTCACAAGCATTTCAGCTGGAGCATTTTTTGCTTCGCATCTGTGAATAAACGCAGACCCTCCCCTTCCCCGCGAGGCCATAAATGGGCAGTGCCGGCTGTCGGACCCGCGTTTCCTCTCAGCTGCTTGGCGGAGCTGTCTTGCCTTTCATCCTGATGAATATTCACATCATCACTAAGATTTTTCTCACAGCTGCTTCTCTTTTTATCCTTCTGCTTAATTTTGCTGTTTCATCGTCTTGCATTAGATAAATCTTTCATTTCCTACAACCTTCCATTATTTTGTGAGATGGAATAAGAGGCTTCTTAGCCTCCACTCTATATGACATGGTAACATTTAGACCCCTTAGCACAGATAATTAATCCAAAATATCTCAGGCTCAGAAATATCTCGTTCTCATTTCAATCTTTGGCAGGACTGCGTAATTGAAAATGGAAAACAACACCATCAGCTCAATTCACAACCTTTTGTGCTGCTCTCCCTACCAGGCAAAGGCTGGGGGACCTGAAAAATCTCAGAGGATGCAGCAACTGGAGTAAATTAAAGTGAGTGTAAAGATGCAGGTTAGTGTGACGGTGCAGAACAGTATCATTCCACCTCCAGTAAGAACTGCAGATAGGAGTAACCCCAAATCCATTTAGGATGAGCAGATGCAGTCCTCCAGCCCTGTACCAGTGACGGTGGCAGCTCCTGGACCTGGAAGAACAGTAGATTGGAGAGAAACGGCCAGAAGCCAAGGGCAGCACCTGGTTGCTCTCGGACTCAGGGGACACTTGGCAGAGGCGCAATGTCTGGTAGAGCCCCAGCTCCTGCAGGACCGAGCCGACGTGCAGCTTCTCTGAGCCTGTGCCAACAAGGGCTGCAAGTTAAAACCGCTCTCTGGGGCCCATAATCTCCAGCAGGGAGGGAAAATCTGTTGGTATGTCTGAGAGAACTCGTAGGTTTGCAGCAGTATATACTGGAATTCAAGATGCTTATTTTTAGATCATTATAGTGTTTCTAAATTTATCAGGTGAACTCCTCCAGTTCAAATGCCAGTGAGAAAATTCCTAACTTCAACCCTATCTGATGAATATCCTTCAAAGGAAACACGTTAACATACGCACCGAATTGCCTTTCGTCTCTTCTGTGGGTCTGGGGAGACGTATGTCTTCATTTCTTCTTTAGCACGCTCCAGCTGTATTTCTAGATTCTGTAAAGAAATACGTCATTTAAAAAAAATATATAATTGCTATTTCTTTTCACAATGAACAATCTGGTCCCTCTTGTGATCTTACCCTTTTCATGCAGTTAATGTAACGGTAGTTGCTTTCTTCCTGAACACACTCCTCAAGAAGTCCTTTCACTTCCTGTAGTAAAGAACAACATTTCAAAGGACATCGTAACTGAAAGTCCCCAAGAGATGCCCTGTGTTGCGATATAAACCACCAGAAACAGCCATAATACTGAATTGATAATTTCTTAAATATTTATAAACTTCGGGCTTTACAGAAGTCTCTTTTAAAGTGAAAGACAATTGATTGTTTTAGGTTCACAGCTTCAGTCACTGGGATGCGAAATGATTGTTAATTGGTGTTTATTAATATGACTGACTTGTAACAGACACTTCACAAGTGCTGCCAAGACTCTTGTTCCTAAGCACATCTTAAGTGCTAAATACAGTTGTGAACAAGCATTTCCTGGAACGCATCTGCAAAACGTATGTTAGAAGCTACAGACCTGCTAATAGCATGGTAATTAGCAAGCAAAAATTATGTTAAGGAGTATGGATGTGGTGGGTAGTCCCATCTCTAAATGCTCCATACCAAAACCCCTAATAACCCAAATGTAATTGGTGTCTGGTTGCACAGCAGCTGTCAGCTCCAAAGCTCGGTCACTGGGTGATTTTTCAGACCATCAGCTGGAAAACTGAATTCTACGGTTCAACTGCAAGAGTTTGCTGAAGTCACGTCCAGCTTAATCAGTGGATGTGATTGTTATCTTGTGTTAGAAAATGACTAAGATTTGTCTGCCAAGAAAAAAGCCTTGATTGCTACTGTAAAATAGCTCTTATGGAAGGTCTGCTTCATAGGTTCATCTGTGGATTCTTTCCTTTTGCCTGGATTAAGCGATACAAAGGTACTTTTAGTGCAGGAAAATAATTATCTATATATCCACCCACGCTTTAAATGTACGCCTTTTTATTTTGAAATAGATCCCTTGTGTGGGCAAGCCCTTGAAAAATCAATTCCAGAAAAAAATGACAGGAGCTGATTTAGTGAGATAAAGCAGATTCATATAAACATATTAACATTGGTATGTCTGTCCTTACCTTAAAGGATTGCGCTGGTTTAAGTACCTCCCTTCCTAGAAGTGCTATAGTTCAAGTAATGCATAAGCTACATAAACACAAGGTCTCAGCTATACCTATATAGTTGTATTTTTAAAAAACTGTGGTATGCCAGAGCACAAGACAGTCACATTTAATGAAGCGTCCTTGCCATCAATTTCAGTGCATTAATTATCCATTGGATTGGTTGCTAATTTAATGCATCTGCTAGCGCACGTAAAGATTTGTCTTGATAAATTAAGCCTTATTTTATGGTCAAATTCTTTCCTAACAGATGCTATCTAGGTCAGCAGGATTTCTGGCAGACGCATCTTGTTTTACGATATTCTTGCTACTCCGAGCTGGGTGTTTGTGGAAGGACTGATGTGCCACCGAGTTCATTTGGCGCTATTCCGAACACAGGTGCACCGCAGCTTCAGGTATGATTTGCAGAGCTGTGAATCACCATCGACATATTTCCACCTGCAGTGGATTTGCACTTTTCTGTATCCAGAGGGCAGGGAAAATATTGTACCCCAGTGAATAACGTGTTGCGCGATGTTTATTAATGCGCGCGAACGAGCCGCCAGCTTACCTGTTCCAGTGTGGAGCGGTTGCTCTCTAACCCCGCTGCACAGCTGTCGTATTGGATTTTTTTTTCATCACGTTCTTGAGTTAATTCCTTATGTAAAAAGGGCAAAAGGGTACGTAAATGAACTATTCAATGGACTGACACGTGACATTCAGGCCGACCGTGTCCTTGTCGGTCTCACCCATCAGCGTCAGCTCTGGGACACCCGCAGACACTCACACAACCCTCACACCCCTCTGGACACATGGGTTTTGTTATAGGGAAGCCCCCACAACCCAGCACCCAAAGTTCCTCCTCACAGCCATATCCAGAGCTTTAACGTGTTAGTTTAATAGGGCAGCATTTGCCAGAAGAAAGCAAAAATAATTATTGAAACAGGGAATACTTGCTACCTAGGAAAAGTCAGCTTTCTAGTTGTGCATAACAAAAGCTTTAGCTGGATTTCATTTGCTGACACTTTTAATAGAACCATTAAAAGTAACTTTTCTGGATATTGGGTTGATGAACAAGTAGCTCTATTTACTTCTGTGACAATGAGCCAACCTAGAGCAGCTGTGAACCTGAATCACATTTTTTTTCAGCTCTCTATAAAATTTTGAAAACAAATAGATAAATCTGTCCTTTCTATAGACCAATGTAGGACTTAGATCAATGTATTCAACTCCTTGGATGAGATATTATTTGCAATCCCTTTAAAAAGAAGAGCAATAGTTGAGATCATTAGTGCTGAAATGCAGAAAAAGCTTTGAAATCAATTTGGAAACTATGGTTTTGAACCGTGATTTTTACATTTTCCCCTGGTGTAGGAGTTGTTTAAAGGATAAGATTTTCAGCCTGATTTTCTGCCTGCACTATCAGCTTTTGAGAATTCATTCTTTTACATGGGGCCTGTCGCAAATCAGTGCTGACCCATTCTGCTATTTCCAGCTTTCTTTCAGAGTTGATTATGCCCTTGTACAGCACTACAGAGATCTGTAAATTAGACTGATTTGTGGTTCTGACTTTATTTACATAGAGTGAGAGAAATGTTTCCACTAACCTGGCACATTTGACGCAACTGTCTCAGTTCTTTGATAACGGGAGCTAGGCTTGCCTTCTTCTCTGCCACCAGAGCATTCAGTTTTTTTACCTGATAGAGGGACAAAACAATATATGTTAACGCTGTGATACTAATAGTACATCTATATAATTAGGAATGTGAAAAGAAAGAGAAGAAGGCATGTTAAGTATATGCTCACAGCATTTTGCAGTCATTATATGCTGAGGAACCAAAGAGTCAACTTGAGGAAATAGAGTAGTGTAAGAGAAAAATCACCATTTCAGACATGTCATCGAGTGTCCGGCCTTTCATCTCATCCATTTCACTCTTCACTGCAGATACCCTTTCCAGCTCCTCTTGGGTGTAACTGTATCCAGAAATACCTTTCTTGTCTTCGATAGCTTGCTGTAGACACAAAAAATAAATGCTGCATGTGAGTCCAATAATCAAGTAACAGCAAACTCCTTCATAAGCCAAAATATTGTAAGAAAGTCAAAAAGGTAAGTCCTGCAATCAATTTATTTTACAATTGATTAATACTCTAGCTGCTATAACAACTAGTTGTTTATCTAGTGCCTGGATAGTGGGATAATACCAACTTTCTGTGAATACACTATCTGGTCAGACAGAGCCCAATGGACTGGACGGGAAGTTTCCACAAAATAAAGTGGCTTTAGGTCAGGCTCTGAGAATATGGAAAATCCAGGTGCTTAATCCGAACTGTCAAGCAAAACTAAATAAGTCTTGTATTCACTATAGGAATACTCATACCATCTTACCAAACTGTAGCATTACATTACATAAACGTTACATTTAATTATCTGTTGATGTAATGATCTTTAGCAACGCTTGCTCATTATGTAAGGAGGAGATTTTCTGTAATTTGAAAGCCAAGTGTTGATTAACGCACCCGCAACTTGTTAAAAAGCAAAACATCCATTCCTAAAAGCGCTGTATATCTATGAACTCCATTATCCTCAAAAACCTTCCACAACCATATGTTTAAGAAAGGATGTCTCTCTCCTAATAGCTTGTGCTGCCACGGCAGGAGCGTTTTGCAGCCTCCGGGAGCAGCGTCTGTGACAGCGTGTTACGCTCAGGGCTAGAAAATGTGTATTCGATTCTACGAGGAAACAGTGTGCACTACTCAGCTGGCGCTAAGAAAGTGATAAAGTCAAAGCTGTGCAGTTTCACTACGAGGTAGTTTAGAAAAGCTCAGACTTGAATGGGAATATACTGCTGACAATGTGTAGCCACTTCACAGAAAAACTTGCAGCGCTTTGTCTCTGTTGTGATTTTCCCGGGAGATGACTGGAGTACGTTTGTTATCCTGATGCAAATAAACACTTCACCAGTGAAAAGACACATGCACACACCTCCCTTCTGGCGGAGTAGCAATCACGAAAAAAAGCTCCGCTCCTAGTGCTTCTTCGCACCCAGGTAGCAGTTCTGGTTTTATTTTGAATTCAACAATGAACGTCCTATGGAAACAGCACGACATCGGCCACTGCATCCACGTGAGGGTCGTTCCAAAGTCTGTCTCACGTATTTTCACACTTTCCATTTTCATAAGGTAAATACTTTTTATGTTTAAAAATGCAAAATATGTACATATAACAAAACAGATATAAGGTAAATAAAACCAAAATATATATTGGGACAAAATACCACAGCAGTAGCTTTTTGTGAACTAAAAAGGGAGATTCTTTGCATTTGGGATGTGTGCATGTTCCCTGAATGCTTACAGTTGTGCATGACAGAAATCCTTCTGCTCTTCTGGCTTAGAAAAAGCATTCGGCCAGTTTTACATTTTTCACTTATTGTGAAACACATGTGTTTCTAAATATTCTGGGGTTAGAATGTTTCCTTCCTGCCTGCTCTTTTTTTTTGGAGTACTTTTCCTATATATTTTGCAGCAGTAACTTGAAGCCTGGTTGCCGTCGATAATTTTCAAAGCCCTTACTATGCATGCCAATACCAAAAACTAATTTAAGAATCCAGCCTCGCTCTAACTGGAGTTAGCGAAGATTTACCATTGACTTTAAAAAGCAGGGTCAAGCCCCTCAGTCTAAAAAGAAACCGCACGACAGTCGTGACAGCCTGTAAGAAACAGATGCTGAACATAAAGTACAGCAGCTCCGCATAGTCACGGGCAAAAATAAATGTTATACCCTAATGACTCTTTTGCTAATGACAGCGGGAGAGCTGAGGGTGATACCCGTTAGAATATAACAAAACAACACCCATCGCATTACAGAGCTGGTATCAGGGAAGGGCGATGGGCTGTGGGAGCCGCGAGCGCTTGTTTTACCAACTGCTGCTGAATGGCCTCGTGGCGCTGTTTGAGAAGCTCTTCTGTCCTCTGGAGGATCCCGTACTCAGCCGTAATTTCTGCTATTTCCAGGCGCTTCTTTTTATAAAATGTGTTCTTGCTCCGGAGCTTATTAACATAGTGTTTCAACTGGAAAGAGAGAGAACAGAAATATCATTTAACTTAAAGCAAAATAAAGGCCTTATCACAGACTGTTGCTATATAAAATGTAATTATCGCATTTGGACTGCATATCGAAGATGAAGTGTTTAGAACAGAGGATTGGAATTCAGGATTCCCAGGGTCTATTTATTTTCAGCTCTGCATTTGTTCACCGAGCGACATCGAGAGAAGCAGCTCTATTGCTTTCTGTCCCAGCTCGCCCATTTGTAACAGTGAGATCACCGGTTCTGCTCACCACCGTTTGACAGTTGCAAAAGTAATTACTCTTTGCAAAATGCTGTGAGAATCACGGATAATGAAAAAGTTAATGTAATAGTCATTTGCACTTGTACCAGAGCAGCAGGTCAGCAGTGTGTAGCCCCAGAGCTCTGCAGCCCAAGAAACATGATAAGAAAGTACAGAAAAATTGCAAGAGGGCATGAGAAAGAGTCTCTTTTTAAAAAATGCTGTTTCTCAGTAGTTCAAAGATGTTGCTCTCTTTCCTTGACTCTTGCAGACCTAAATGGTATCACTGGCTCAGTATTTAAAAACAGGAAAATACGAGAGTCCTTGCATAGAAGCAGAGAAATGCAATATGTACTTCACTCAAAACCTAAAGTAATGGAAAATGTCTATTTTTTATTAAAGACTAAGTAAAATAATGCATATCCTTACGGATCAACAGCCTTAGCTAATTTACATCTGAATCTGTGTGTGCTCAATTTGCAACACACATGAAATATCAGGTGTTGAAACAAACATGTAATATTTTTCTTCACCTTATTGTTTTCCATCTGTTAAACACGCTTTGCTCTCATATTTTACATGGGAGCTAAAAGGCAAATGCCAGTCACAGCTCAAAAATGTCTCCAGATCCAGAGATGGAAAGCAAACCCAATTTATTAGAGTTAATGATGTAAGAACGGGCTTCGGAGCGTTCCTTGCTGAGGAGGGGACCAGCGTGTGCAGCGAACACGAACCAGGCAGCCCCGAGGGGGAAACCCGAGTCCCGCTACCACCCAGACAAGTTGAAAACTCAACCCGAAAAGACCTTTAGAGTTTGAAATTCACATGGATTTTTCTTTTTGGAAAATGATGCCTCTCCCTTCTAAAGAATAAATCCAAAACCCCAATGTGACCACAGCCTAAGAACCCCCAGAGTAACTGTATGTTCTATAAAAAGCGTCCTGGGCAAGATGCCCAAAATGAAATCAACCCTGTTCATCTGCCATCCTGAGCAATATCTAGGCCAAAGCTGCTTCTCTCTTGCTATGCTCCAGAACTATTTTTAAAGCCAAAAGCTATAAACGTTTTTGGTGAAAGAACAAACCCACAAATTACTCAATGTGCTCTATGCAGATTGGCCTCTGTGTGGCTTTGGAACACGGTTTTACATTGTGCCGCTACCTAGGACAAGGACAGACAAGGACACCGACCACAGCGCTGCAGAGCCACTGCCCTCCAGTCCAACGCTCTGCGTTGGATCATTGGCACACTTCAGATAGTCTTACCAGAATTAATTCTTTTTCATAGCAAATTCAAGTATATCCTCTTAGTTAATACAAAAGACCTCATGGCTTAAACAATACAAAGTTTTCTGGGATTTTCAGAGATTATAAAAGTATAAATACCATCTTTAAGGGGAACAGAGCTGTCTGTCTTGATGGAATGATTCCGGAGATATTACATTTGACCAGTGGAATATAGTAAAGAATGATGCAAACGATGAAACTTACTTTGTATGTGACCACATACTGCTCTCAAATCCGAACAATTTTCTGTCAGTTTATCCCGAGATGAAAAGCAAATTATTCTTCTCTTCACTTCTATAACTACTTTTAAGATCTTGAAAATAGCTCGAGTGGGAGGTGGAGTATTTGCATATTCAATATCCAAAGCATAATGTATTTTACAATGGAAGTCAAAGGATCTTGATTAAAGAACCGATTCCACCAATGTTCTATTAATAGTTGACTAAGTTAGGACTATAGAATAAAAATTTCATCCCAAATGAACTCCAAGTTGCTCGCATTGACAAGTGGAACCTATTCTTTTAGCAGATGGATGGCTGTTGATCATTGTAATCTCTGGCTTTTTAAAAGCAAACTTAACCTTTCGCAGAGCTTTTATTGCAGCAAACCAGGTAAAACAAGATATAAACAATGGTACCAAACTGAAAATACCTGTGAAAAATCAATCAGAATTTTCAAATGACTTCATCTACTGCAAACGTAGCACAGATTAGTCCCTTACAACCCCACTAACTGAAGGTGTCTGGAGATCCAGGGCCAAATTCAGAGCCAGAGTTATTAGATATGGCTCCACTTAAATCAGCAGCATGTAGGGATCTTACGGCAAAATCAGGTTTCTTCAGCCTAAAAGCTGAGAATCATTTGGTAGGTTTGCAAAAATTATAATAACATTAATAAATAAGCTTCTTGTACGTGCTTTCATTTGTATGTGCCTTACTTGTGAAGCTTTATACATCTTATGCTCGCATCTGTATGTAGATGAAAAATCAAGCCCTCAAGATGCTATAAAGCATCGTATTTTACTGCGGCAAAAGGTCTTCTAAATAATTTGCATAGTTCACCAAAGAATAACATTGTTGAACTGTTTCACATTAAAGTGAACTAAGCAAAAGGAATCCATTTGTGAGCAGCAGCATTTTCCCATAGACCGGGTCCCCCGGACGGACACGCAGCGGCTCGACCTCCGTCACTCCTGCGGCGGCGGAACGGACCATCCCGGCCCGCGGGCGCTGCCGAGCGCTCCTTTCTCAAGCAGCTTCACACAAATAGTTATTTAAGCTTCAAAGATTAAATGACTGGACAAGAACCAAATGCTGGCACCGAGTGAGTGGTTTAAGTAACCAAGCCCGGAGACCTGTGTTTGCTGGCCAAGGCAGAGCCCCCTGAGATATAAAAACTGTGCCAATGGAGGCAAAGAAAGATGGTGCTTTTGCACTTGGCTATTTTTATGGGTGACTGTCACATAACGAGCGTGAAATAGAGTGAATGAAAACAGGACTTGGATCTCTCATATAACGCAGGTATCTCCAATAGCATCCCTGAGCAGATTTCCTGTATTATGTTCTGTAATAATAATCCAACACCACCAGTACTTTATGCTTCTCCACTTATAACAATGTGAAAGCGATTGCTATCACCAGATTGAGTTTGACTGCACTTTTGTGGAATAATTAAGTATTACGACAATTCAAAATGTCATAGAACTGAACCACAGCTACTGAAATGGCTTCTCCAGGACCAGACCCCTGTCTGGAGAACGTGTGTTGACCACACGCTTCAGTGCTTTGCTGAACTGGGATCAAAGCCCAGCTCCTCTAAGGCTTAGTCTTATGCTTTCACCATAAAGCCATCATTTCACCTCCTTAAAACTAACATTTGTGCCATGTGAAGCCTTCACAAGGTTCTTACTCCTAGATTATCATTAAAGGAGAAAATGGCTAAGCTTGTTTTCAGAGAAGAACAAATCCCACATTAATCCCTCACTTCAGAGTCAAAGCTTTTAAAATAGCATTTGCTGGATCACTGTATCAATTTGTGTTATAGTGATAAAAATATTCTTCATGCTAAAGTACTACGGAAAATAAAGTATTAATTGTAAAAAAAAAATATTTGGAAATGCATAATCTAAACGAGTTCCAAATAAACAGTTCTGTTAATAAAAAGTTTTGCATAAGCACAATAATTGCAGAAAATCTTAGCTGACTATCTCTATTTTTATTAAGAATTGAGGAACAGATGTTTTAATTCTCTATCCAGACCAATTAACAGGACACAGACTGTCCAAAGTCTTAAAATTCCATTAGGAAAAGTTTGTGATCATGACATATTCCCAGTATTTTTTGCTAAACCACTCTAAATTGAGGCGAGGACAGCCACTGCTGGATACAATTAATAACTCATACGTAGAAGGACAAACTTCTAAAATATACAAGCAGTATTACCCCAATCTATTAAAATGAAAATATCCTACAGGCTGCTCATTGGACACATCAATCAGGAAAATTCTTCATTAGCATTAATTAGAATGTCTCTTCTAGCCGTGCTTGCTTCTGGTCAGGAAAGACATATTAAAGTAACCATTACTAATAATTTGGATCAATCAGAATCTTTATAATGAAAACCCGTTTTGTTATCACTGGAAATGCACAGATCAATAAATCAGATGGTTTATTCATGCCAGTGGGTGCTGCAAGCGCAGTCGGTTCAGTTCAGATCTGCCTGAATCACCGCATACATTTGGCATAAATGGTGAGTACCTTCTTACAGCAAAAAGCTTCTGGCTTCTGCAAGAATCCAACAGATTTGCCACTTTTGTTCTCCCAACTTGACTACCAGCTACTCTCCTATTTTCATGCGTAAGGAGCCTTTGATAGACAGGAATGTAACTGTACCCCCTGAAAAGTTAAGAGAGAGACGGCAAACAGATGGCATAATATACCCTGCGTCTCAGCTTAAAGCGTTTAATGCTCAGGTTGTGAGTTCCCTTACAAACACTCTCTTAAAAATCCCTCCACTTAGTCTGGACGTGGAAAACTGTTCCTGGTGGATTCAGATGGACCCAACAGTGACAAGATCAGTGGGCCAAGACTGACTATTTCCCCTGTTTGCAAATCGAAACGTCTTTTAATATTACTTTAGCAGGGGGCAGGTAGGCAAGGACGAGCACTTGTATGAAAATAATTAAACTCCTTATGTAAATGAATATGCAAACCTCGCATATCTGTTGAGAAGCCAATAGGGCTTTCTGTGGCGCTTTCTCAAAACCATATTCATTTCAACGCTGCAGCTAAGCACAGCGATGATACTGTTCTATTCTGATACCTTGGGGAAGTCTGGGTTCTTGGGGCCCTATGCTGAACTCTGCAAAGTACAATGCGTTGTGTAAAGAGCTAAAAATATCCCAGCTTTACCTAGGATCACTTGTAATTGAACCATCTAGCCTTCTAAGTGTCAACATTTGATTCCCTAATTTTCAGGATCTGACAGCTGCAGCTTGGAGCCTGCCAAGATTGCCCCATGCTCATTGTACTTTGTTTGAAGTACTTAAAAAGATTTCATAATCCCCGAAGCAGACAATTTATTCCTACTTTTTTGTGTGTCTGATAAATGAATTGCTTATTCCCTGCTGTTTCTTCTATCGAGCCATGCAACCTCTCAAACCCAGCGGAATGCTTTAACATTCTTTTTTATGATTAGAGAAGAAAACAAAATGCTAGCACCTAAAAACATAAGCCAGGATTGACCTCTTGGTGAAGTGCTAAGATGACCTCAACTGGAGCTCCAAATCCTGGTACGGGGTAGGAAGGCACTAATTCGTCAATGGCCAGGTCTTCCAAGTGCTATGATGAAAGAGGATGCAGCAAAGCGAGCCCAAGAGAATATGAGAAATACTGGGTATAGGAGAAAATTCTTTAACTGCAGTATTTAGACGGGTTAAACACGGCAGGATTAAAAGCCCATCTTAAACTTCAGACAGCAAAGTGATTTGTTAAGAACATCTCTTTCTTCCTTTTTGACAATGGAGGAACTCAATGGGAAATGTGTGTGACTGCAACAAGAAAGCATAAGGAAGCTCTTGGTTGACATAGTGCAAAGTGAAGGTTGAGCATACAACCTCTGTCTGTCTCCACCGAACACGTGTAACAGCGACTCACCGCCACATGAACCGAGATTGCCTCCGGTGTCGGCTCAGAGCTGGAGCAAGAGCACTGAACCAGAAAATACAAGTTGAAAAGCATAACATATCAGAAACAAGTCTCTAGCAAAAGGTTGTCTGGGGAGTGATGAATCGAGACTTTTCCTGATGAGAGAGAACCTGTTCACTTCACTTGTGCTTCATCACCTCTTCCCTGCCAACTTGTCTCACCTCCCGGTCCTGCCTTCTCACAGCCCAGCCGGAGGCAGCGCCAGTTCTGTAACAGGTGTTTGCAATGTGCTTTCAGGAGATATCAAGACGATAGTACCGAGGTTCTATGCAGCATTTTTTGACAGCAGAAAGAATTAAATACCACTATCTGCATGATAGGATGAGGAAACTGCGACCTTTGAAAAAGCAGCTATCAAAACTATCAAGAATTCAAATCCTTTCCTAGTTTTTAGCCATAAGAGACGCTCTTTTTACCGCTTTACACTGGTGCTTGCAAGCACCACTACAGTATATGTAATAAAGTAACAGCCAAGAGCAGGACACAGACTGTATGACACTGGTTTCCTTGGGCCAACATGCAGACGCTATTTTATAAAACAGCAAATGCTTCTTAGGAAAAGACAAACGTTTCTTATTTTAAGCTGATGGTTTTGTGCAAAGTGCTCAGTCATTTCCAGATGATCCTTGAAGTCCCTTCCAGCCTGGTGTTCTATGATTCTATGATTTATTCTTCGCTCCTCAAAATAAAGACTTGAAAAGATTTTAAAAGTCAAAAGTGGAACATATTTTAACAAATGGAATGCAGGTTCTGCTCAAAACAGGTCTTGTCTTTTTCCTGTCCTGAGCCTCTTCCTTGTGTAAGACAATTAACTTAAATTTTTCATTATTAATCCTCTTACAAGGTTCTGTAACCGTGTTTCCCTCCTACCCTGCTCTCCTTGAATTCCTCTGGATCAGAGTATGTTGTCCCCCTCAAGAACAGGCACAACATTAATTCTTCCTTACCTTACAGTGCATTTACAGATAATGTAAAACATATGTTGCTGTCTTGGTAATGCATTCTCATTGAATAATTAAACATCTCACATGTCTTGAAACACAGATTGTCTGCTTTCTGGTTTTATTTTTACTTAAAAAGCTGTCCAAGATTTTAGCAACATACCCACTGGGGTTGAAAACCTTGTAGTGGAGAGAATCTAACGCAGTGGTCTCCTTAGTATTGTTACTTATGGAACACCTATGGAATGTGTATAGCATATCAACATCTTAATTCTTCAAAGCCCCTGTGCCATCGCCTCCACCTGTAGCTTTCATCTTGATTTACGGAAGGGGAGAATGGCAAGAAGGCTCAAGTGAAGTACGCGTGGATTCCATATTACACAGGAAGCCCTTGTGCTATGTGTACACAGACACACTCCGTACTTGATTCAGTCTCTAAAACCCCTCTAAAGAGCAGTGATTTTTGTGGAGCAGGCATGTCCCGTGGCATCAGGAAGGGAGGTCCTTCCACCACAGGCGTTCCCTGCATCGAGCAGTGCATAAAAAAAGCACCGAAACAAAGAAAAGGCAAGCGAAGAGTGTTACTTTTGAGAAATGATGGCAGCGCAAGCAAAGACAATACATGAGAGAATGAAAAGATACATTAAGTCCGAGAATGATGCAGCTAAAATATTCTTTGCTTTAGTGATTCCGCCTGTAAATACACTTAGCAAGCTTCTTCTAAACTGAGAAAAATCACTGCCTTACAAAAAGTCAATTCATTTTGCTGACAAACCACGGCCCAGCTGCAGCAGCCTTGTTCTTCGCAAACTTCTGAAGCAGCAGCAGCTTTGAGAATTTCAGCTGCAAATACAACTCTGCTGATCGTGCTACTCAATGTCTGTGCTGCAGATCAACTTCAGGAGGGTCTGGGAACACTTATTTTTAAGTAAAAGCTTTTGCAGGTAATAAATATGACAGGACTAACTGCATTGCTAATGATTGCTGGTATTATGCTTCATGATCATATATCATATAGAGAATGGATAATAACGCAGATTTTTATTATACATCAAATAATCTACATGACTTATCACTTGAACTCCTAATCCCTTCATTAGTCTTGTTGACTTTTATAGTTAATTATTTACCATCATACCATTGTGATTATATTGACATTGTTTTGACTCTGAGTCTGGAACTTCAAGGCAGCCCAAAATTAAGTCCTCATATACCCTGCAATCTATTAAGTACAATGTGAATAATTGCAATTAATAATTTGAAAATAGCTACAAATGAAGCACTGCTGCCGTATAAATATTGGAAAGCACTGGAGAGCATTGTATTATTTGCACATTGTTTTAAAAAGGCTTCAAATACGTTAAATTTTTGGAATTTGATGACACGTGCGCAGAGGCCAATCTGTTGCAAAGCTGAGGCCGTATAGTTTGACGACATACTATACAAATGGATAAGACGCTGAAGAATTGGTTATTGTCACGTGAAGTTAAAAGGAAATGGTGAGTTACCAAAACTGGATTAATCTTGTAGGAATTCCCTGTTCCGGACGCCCCCGTTCCCCTGCGTTACCTCTTCCCCCTTCAGAACTTCGGAGCCTTCCAGCTCATGGGCCTGGCTGGTCTTGTGCAGCATCTGCTGCTCCGTGCCGGACAACTCCTCCCGGGCGGCCTGAAGCTCTTCTGCCTTGGCTTCCTTCTTCCGGGCAATTATAGACGCCTGCACAATAATTACAAATGCATACGGAGAAGTGAAATTAAAATTGCCTTGTTTAACAATTAGTAAAATGTAATCCAGTACGTTTCAGTCGTTGCACCACGTTTTAACTGTCAGAAACTGATGGACATTAGGAAAGGTGAGCGCATCACTTTGCAGAAAAAAGCATCAGTTGCACGATATATACAGTGGTTTAAACAACAACCTCACTGAAGCTGATTGCAGACCCCCAAATTTCTTCAGTACAGCTGAAATTTCACGTATACCCTTTTCTTCCAGATCCACATTGATACATTTTACATTTCTTCACTGCATTTTTCCATTTTCATTGAAAAAAAGGGAGGCATTTTAGCTGCTCCATTTCTTCTTAGTCTCTTATGCGCATATGTAAGACACACCAACATGGCTTAACTGCAAAGTTATCCAAGATTTCACAAATGTCATAATACAGATTTTTATAACTCCAACCTACTCCAACCTACAGAAATATGTTACACTAACAGCAGAGCTGAGCCACTAAATCTTGGCAAATAGCTACGAGACGATGAATAAAGCAATACAGCGCAGAAATAGTGTGGATTACAGATTATTCTCTCTTTTTTGAGTCTAGGAAATAGAGCATTTAAAAGATAATATTTTATACAAGGCAGAATATCAAAGGGTACCTAACATCTGACCAGAAGCAGCTTTGGGAACATGAGTACACATTAGCTCAGGGGGGAAAAAAAACCCAAACAGTTTTATCTTGCCAAACTACACTATTAAAAAATACTTTAAAATAACACGTTTATTTAGATGCATGTGCATGAACTTGGAGGGATAGTTGGTTTCTTCATGTGCAAGGGAAAAATTAAGAAAAAACAAAGCAAAATATACTCTGACTAGGCTAAAAGGATCGGCTTTATTTCTAAAATTCCATCTAGAATCCTGCTGGGGTGGTATCTCAGCTCTTTGCTTCATGAGATCTCTGCAGTGACAACTTGTGGTACAATGTATATGTTATTTTGTGAAACAGAAGGCAGTCCCTAGCAGAACAATGCCTGTTCCTCCATGGAACGCAGTTCTACCACAAGCCAGTCGACGTTTGTTACCAGCACATTACGGAGCTTTTCTCTGGGAAGAAGAGCATCTCTCACTAAACAAAATGGAGCATTTCATATTGCGTATCTGATCGAACCGTATCATGGATTTTATCACAATGTTTTTCCTCCCACTGATACTTTTTATTTAAGCCCTTTTTATTTTTCAAACTGTCACCACAAGCATCATCATGAACATCGGCAATAAAATTAGCAGCAGCGCAGGTTGCCCGGAAAAGAAATCACTCGCGTTTCTGTGTGAGCTCTGAAAATCTTGGAGTTCATAAATCCTTTTTATAACTTGTGAATTTACTAAGACTAGACCAGAGAGCTTATTTTATAGAAAGACTATTTTATAGCCTCAGGATGAAAAATTTAAAAAAATAAATAAATCAAGGAATACCTTCTTAATAGATGTAATGGGAAAAATGTTATAGCGCGGGGTCAAACAGAAGCAAGGGATCCAGCAAAAAGCAGCGTCGCAGCCAGGGCTGCATTTCAGAATCCGTCCACAGCTGGAGCTTTACCAGAACTGCTCCTCCAACCCATCTTTCCAGAATTCCAGTGATACAGCAGAAGGGCAGCACCAAACAGCTACAGACAGCACTCACTACCAACTCACCGACTGCCTGAAAGCAATTGTTTGATTCAGCCCTAAACACACATATGCTCAACAGCCATTTATTTCCTTTTTGTCCTCCATCATGATGTATTTCTACCAATTTACGCTAAATAAATTAAAAAAAACTCAGTATGTAAAACAACTCATGACTCAAATTGCTCTACTGCTTCTGAATCAGAGAATCCCAGAGTGTCAGGGGTTGGAAGGGACCTGGAAAGCTCATCCAGTGCAATCCCCCCATGGAGCAGGAACACCCAGCTGAGGTTACACAGGAAGGTGTCCAGGCGGATTGGAATGTCTGCAGAGAAGGAGACTCCACAACCCCCCTGGGCAGCCTGTTCCAGTGTTCTGTCACCCTTACTGAGAAGTTTCTTCTCATATTTAAGTGGAACCTCTTGTGTTCCAGTTTTAAGCCATTCTCCTTGTCCTATCACTGGTTGTCACCGAGAAGAGCCTGGCTCCATCCTCCTGACACTCACTCCTTTATATATCTGTAAACATTAATGAGGTCACCCCTCAGTGTCCTCCTGTCCAGCTCCAGAGCCCCAGCTCCCTCAGCCTTTCCTCACACGGGAGATGCTCCACTCCCTTCAGCATCTTTGTTGCCCTGCGCTGGACTCTCTCCAGCAGTTCCCTGTCCTGCTGGAACTGAGGGGCCCAGAACTGGACACAATATTCCAGATGTGGTCTCACCAGGGCAGAGCAGAGGGGCAGGAGAACCTCTCTGACCTACTGACCACCCCCCTTGTAATCCACTCCAGGTACCATTGGCCTTCCTGGCCACAAGGGCCCAGTGCTGGCTCCTGGTCATCCTGCTGTTCATCAGGAGCCCCAGGTCCCTTTCCCCTACACTGCTCTCTAATAGGTCATTCCCCAACTTAGTCTGGAACCTGGGGTTGTTCCTGCCCAGATACAAGACTCTACACTTGCCCTTGTTATATTTCATTAGGTTATTCCCTGCCCAACTCTCCATCCTGTCCAGGTCTCTGGATGGCAGCACAGCCTTCTGGCGTGTCAGCCACTCCTCCCAGCTTGGTGTCATCAGCAAATTTGCTGACAGTCACTCTATTCCCTCGGCCAAATCATTGATGAATATATTGAATAATACTGGCCCCAGCACTGTCCCCTGAGGCACTGCACTACATCCAGGCCTCAACTGGACTGCACCCCACTGACCACGACTCTCTGGCTTCTCTCCTTAAGCCAGTTCTGCTTAAAATATATTTTGTTCCTTCTTACCTGTTGGCGATACATGGAAAATTTACTATCGATTGGCTCATACTTCATCATTCTTTTCTCAATAAGCTGATTAATCTGTGCGTTTACTTCATTTATCTGCAAGACAGAGTAGAAAACTAAGGAAATGAAGCTTTATTTCTTTGTCTTCTCCAAATATTAAATGCTTTGCAAACCAGACTCACAATTCAGCTAGTTCCATTTTTAAAGCAGACAAACAAACCCAAAAAACCCAATGAGTCATTAAGCATTGGCCAGGAAGAGGCTGTTTTTGGATTTCCAGTTCTGTGCCTTTATGATAAGGCAGGAGCATGACGCTGGCCCTGAAAATGAAGTAACGCGGTGTACGTGGAGAGAAAATTGGTACAGACAGAAAAAAGACTGAGGTTGCCACATACAATGTGTAATTTTATCAATATTAACTAAAATTCCTCTTCACTCAACCATTTATCAGAAGCTTGAAGGGAAGCAAATAAAGACTAAGTGGCATCAAGTTTCACCAATACTTGGAAGAGTCACAGACCGTGAACATTCCAGCTCTATGGTACCTTCTTTGTACTGCTGCAAAATTCACTTGTTTACCCAAAGTCTCAAACTGTTGATCTTCATTCTGGCTGGAGCTTTAGATCCCATTGCATCTGGAAACCCAAACTGAGAGTGCTGAGCGCAGCTTTTCCAGTCCTGGCTTAATGCTACACCGGGACTCTCATCAGCCGTGGAAACCACAGCCCTAGCAACCTTCCTTGAATTCTCTGCTAACGAGATGAGTGCTGATAAGCAAGCAGTGTAAATATGTGCTGAAAGCCAATGAAGTCAAAACATAAGGCAGTTCTAGTGCTGGGCATTACCCGGACATCTCTGTGAGCAATACCCGTGTGCTTTGAGAGTCAAGTGTTTCAAATAAAGTGCTCAATAGGACTAAAAATACTCCAACACCCGAAAAAAAAATCTCCTGTAAATTCTACTCCTTTACAAAAGCTAAAACGGGCTTGAATTTGAAGACAGCATAAGAATTCCCTTCTGTGAATAAATTCCTGGTTTATGAATTATAAAATGCGGGATAGTAGCATGCTTGGTGCAATTCAGCTCCTTTTTAAGGTGCTGAGATAATAGAAGACTGACTTTAAAAGAACACTAAGGCCGTGCTGCGGTAACAGCCAAGTATAGTAGATGCTTTTATTATCTATTAAGAACTTAATTCCAAAATACAACAAATTAAAAGGTTACCTCATGGAGAAAGAGAAAAACAAAACCTTGAAGGAGAGGGTTGGGTTTGGGGTTTGGTTTGATTGTTTGCTTTGTGTTTTGTTTTGTTAAAAACAGACAAACAAAAACCTTCTCTGAGAGTTTGCATTTAGTGATTAACACATCTTCTTTTCCTTTACAATTAAAGGGATGTTGCTCTGGGAATGAAATATTTTCTTGAGGATAAGAAACCTCCCGTGTACAAGAACCTTCGGCTATGCTACAGAACACAAACCCAGTGTGACCTTGCTCGACTTACCTTGATTTCAATGACACTGAGATCGGATTGACTCATAGCTGGCTCTGAAACCACCTTTTGCAAGAAATATGCTGAATTCTTCTTACTTTCAAGCTCTCTTGGTATTTTCTCAGTAACCAGGTATGAATTGAAATTTATCTCCTCTTCTAGTTTCTTCATTAAACCTTAAAAATGAATTAAATCAGTGTGTGTCTATAAAAGCAACGCAGCAGATAATTAAGCTTGATTTCACCAATACATTAAAGTATTTATCAGCAGATTACAATAACAACAGCATAACATTTGAGTCTTCTTCTCAACCCTCAAAGAAACACGTAGTTACCTGATAAAGATTTTTTAATTTGGATGATCCTTGGAAATCCTTCCTTAAAATAAAACTTCAATCTGGCATCTAAAGAGGCCTTAAAATGAGCACAATTTAACGTATGCCTACTTTAATGGTCTTTTCCATTACTGGAACACGTATAAATTGCCTCCCTGTAAATAGCGGACTATTTTTTCTTGTAAGAACAAGCATTCAATGTCAGGACAGTATATAGACTGAGAACACTGAAAATAATGATAAAATGGAAAAAACAAGAAGGAATTGCTGAGTAGCGTCCAAAATTCTGTTGAGAAAAGCAACCCCATTTCTAAGTTTCGCTCCACACAAGCCTGATGCACTCTGTGTATTATTGTGCTTACCTGGCTCTTGCTAGGGAGAGTAATTTAGCCTCCTTAACAGAAAATTTATAAATAAACAGAGATACACACAGATAAGAACAATGCACAGCTAGAAAAATGTGACAGAATCAAATAAAGCATCTATTTAAATTACATTACACCGTCTTCCACTGACAACAGGCACTTCAGTGCAATTACTCCTCCGAGACACCTGTGCTAAGGATCACAGTAAGATTTGGAAGTTACATGTCAGGTGAGAGTGGGAATAGGTATTACAGAATATTTTTCATGATCCAGATGTCTCAAAGGTAAGTATTCTAGATACTTTTTTAAACTACTTGCTAGAGTTGGGTGTTTTTTTGGAGGATGAGGGTTTTGTCTCCATATTTGGGAGAATATGGAATCGCCATGAAATGCCAAGAAAAACAAGACACTCGCAGTCTCTGTCTCTCTCATGCGCAAGCAGAGAAAAGCTTGAGTCCAGAGACACGATAGTGCAGCTGATGTTGCCAAAACAGAGATGGGAAAGGATGTAGGGGAGAGCAGAGTGCTGACCGTATGACTGACTGGCAAAAGGAGGAGGTCAGAACAAAGTGCAATACAAGCCTAGAAAAAGGGGCCCTCGTTGTTCTGACACTGTTTACCTCTAGAAGCACCATTCTGATAGATCCTCTACTTGGTTCAGTTGCCGTTCTGAGTTCCTGAGAAAGCCTCAAGAACTGGAAGAAAGAAAACAGACCCCGGGGAAAGCAGCGCTGCTAACAAAGTCAACACAAACTAAAACTGAGCAGGAATTCCTCTTTTCCAGCAGTTTACTGCAATGTGTTTATGAAAAGCAACACTAGCACACATCCTTTTCCCCTCTGTGGAAAGGTCATTTATCTCGTGCAAATCAAACAGCACTAACCCTGGTTTCAGAAAGCTGAGCAGCGTTACCCTGTGTTTGCAGCAGCCAGCAGGTACTCGGCTCTACGGCTCTGCCTGAGCAACACTTGGACTCACTGGGAGAGAATTCCCACTTCTTTCTTGCAGAAGAACTTGGTTCCAATGCTCCTCAGCCCACATTTTAATGTCTCACTAGGAATCCACCACCTCTGCAAATGCAGCAAAGCTTCCCGCATACACTGTGAGCTCAATCAGCACCTCCGAACTGACTGGGAACACAGCTTCTGATTTGATATATATAACCTAGGTCTTTGGTGGGGAAATCAAAGTGATAGTGATTAAATTATTCTGATATTAAATATTAATAATTTAATCAAACTAATTTCTTGTTTTCCACTTAGCAGCCAAAAGAAAAAAATAATCTGCACATGTAGCCTATATTTAATTTCTTGTATGACTCCTGTTTTCTTATAAAAATGTGCATGACCAAATAATTTGTTGTAGATATGACACTAAACCCAGGAAATAACCACACCTAAACAGTTGCTTTCCCAAGAGTGGAGACCCGCTGACTTCACAGGGTACAACCTTGACCACAATCTGGATTTATCCCAGATAACCTCAGAGCTCCTACCAGCTTCCTTCCAACACTGACGGCTGCTGGTTCTGCATCCTGCTCACTCTTGGTGGTGCAACAAGAATGAAGCGAGTTAAAACCTGACATCTCGCTGGGGAAAGACAAGATGATGTCAACATCCTTCATGACTAATGTAGTTTCTTTCCTAAATACTTCAGGTATATTTTTCCTCCTATATGGTGCAACATATGGAGAAGTAACTACCTAAGAGCTATTTTTGCTGCTTAACAGAACCTTAAAAAACCAAACATAGAGCAGCTTTTGTTTCAGGTTTTTTTTCAGTGAAAAGCATTCTTTCTTCAAATTCCCAGGCTGGAGGAAAGAAAAGCAGACATACTTTAAATCTTTCCATTACACATAGAAATGTTGGGTTTAATGTTTTAACTTTGACTTATGGTTACAAAATGTACATACGTAAGCTGCACAGAAACTCTGGCTCTGTGCCCTAAGGTTATTTTAGCAAGGTTCTGCCAACCACATATTTACATGTGAAGAGCTATTAAGAGCAACTCCTCATGTTTTCCATTCAATCTTTTTTATTATGATGATCACAAAGAGAGGGATGGAAGAAGGAGTTTCTTAGTGCTTGCTCAGTCATGGAGACAAGAGGGAAGTTTCTCTACATAATTCTGCTAATGGATCTAAACCTCAATTCAGCTTGCACTCAGACTGCTGCTGCTTTTCCCTCTACAGGTTACCAATTGTGCCTCCTACACCAAAAGCATTTGCAGCAACAACTGATTCTTTTAAAAATAAAAAAATTAAAAAGAGGAGCACTGATTTTATAGACTATCTGGCCAACACTTTGTTTAATATCACAAACAGACTTGTATTCCCAAAGATAACAAGTTAGCTTAAAAGCACTCTGACATTGCATGAATTGACAGTGACTTTATTAATCACTTAAAGATGGAAATAAAGTTCCACCAAAGCCATACTCCTTCACCAAATACATCTATAACTTTAATTGTAATGTGGTCTGCAGTGTTGGAGATCATTTAACCTCAGAATTTTAGGGAAAGAAAAATGTTAATGTTTTCATTCAAATGGAATACTTAAATAATAGTATCCTAAATGTCTATTTTTTATCAAGTGTTCAGAAGGACATAGAATAGACATCTGTACAAAGCAATTCCTCTGCCATTTCACTATCTACAACAATCATCTTAAGACATTATTTTAATCAATATTTTCCAGCTAGTCATCCACTCCATATTTCTGCCAATAAAGTGAACAATAATGTTCTCTAAAATGGACAGAGATCAAGAATTTCAGTCATTTGGTTCGCCTCTTGGCATTAAACGATTTGTGTTTGTTCCAGCAGAGCTATTCAAAGTAAAAAGATGGCAACCGCGCTGAGAAACCATGAGCCAGGTTATTCAAACTAATGGTCAGTGTTAATAAAAATACCGTTCGCATCCAGAACAACAACAAAACAGGAACTGCACACGTGTGTTTGACGCTGTTTGATGGTACCAGCAGCAACTGCCTCTGTGCAGTCAAACATACTGAGTAATTCTGAAGTTAATACACAGGAAAGGACCGTACTGTGGAAAACAGTATCACTAATTAGTCTACAAAACATCTCCTAACAGTTAACTGGTTGTCATGATACAAAGTCTTCTAAATATTATATTTCTAGGTATTAAAAACCTACTAACAATAACCTGTATTTTCCTGGCACAGCTAAAGCAGACTGATGCTAATTGCACGTTAATGATACCCATGAATATGTGCTAGTTGCGTTCCTTAAAGAGTTCCTTTACGTTTCTTTAAAGTACTTCATCCTAAATTGGTTAGATGAAGTAATCAAAGGAGGACGCATCTATAAGACAAACAAAAAAGCTTCGACTCATTAACAACTTTATCATTTTAAAATTCTTTTAGAGGCAAGTATCTGCCTCCCAGTGAAAATCACGCCTACCGATCAGCCACTCAATTGTCAGCACGCGAGCTGCACCGATCCCAGTGGGCAGCTGAGGGACCGAACTACAGTCAAAGGGAGTTTTTAAAATAAAATAAATGGTGCTAACTGTAGACCAACAAAGCTTTTAAAATAAATGGAATCCCATTCAAGTGCACTGTGGCCACCTAATTTCAATTATTTAAAAAACCCAGCTGGCATTCTGCAATCGCTACTACAGGCACTGTCTTTGTATCTGCTGTGGGGAAAAGCAATTACAAGGCTTAGTCCTTTAGTCTTTGTTTGGGCAAAATTTCAACACAAGCTTTCTGAAGTAATGACTCCAAGTTTTTCTTCAGAACATCTAAACAGGTTTTTTTTTCCCTTGCAAGCAGGACTCAAGATAAGCAAATCAAATATGTTAACTTTATTTTCATCTCAATGATTAAATGGCATATTTACTGGCTTTTTATTATGTTACCTTCACGTCTGTGAACTGAACCCACCAAGTTTCCATTGGCCTTAAAAAAACCCAGGAACTGAAATAGAAATGTTGACACAGCTTTGCTGTATAAACTCTCTGATAGCTACTGCGAAAATGGAACAGTTATAAAATCCACTGCAGGTCCCTTTGAGTAAAGAAGATAGTTCAGATACTCTTTCAGTTCCATTTGTGGTTCAGTGCCTGATGAGCATCGTAAAAAAATTAGAGTAAAATTACAAAGTAATAACAACACAATGTGGTGGTGACTGAAAAAAAATCTCTAACTCAAAACAGCTGCCGAAGCAGTTACGTGATGCAACTGGAATATTAAACGGACATTGAAAAGTAGGACTTGGGCCTTTAGAACACAAATTATTTCTTTCTTTAGATTCTGTTAAGTGTGTATATGCTTTTTAGCACTACCATATTATTGACAGCCACCCAGTTTTGATTTCCAAAAGAGAAGTGTCAGCCCCCAGGCTTTAGAGATAACTACTTACTTTCAGGTTTTGAATCCATTACTGCATGATGCATCTCCTTCAGTTGCAGCTGTGCCCTTTGCAGTCTCTGCTCCGCATGGAACAACTTCGGAGAGAGAATCAGACACACATCAGCTCATTCCTTTGAAATATTCTTTCACTTAAATTATTTGAATATGTATCAAAAATAATCCCAAATATTAAAAAAAAAAGGTAGCTATAAGCATCTGGTGATTATCTGTTTCACAAGAGAATGTGCCAAAACAAATTTTCAACAATCAGCGTGAGTTTACTTGATATTGTCTAGTGTTAATTAAAGAAAATATTCTTGCACTCCCAAGGGATATTTTCTCTATGGCAGAAATTCATTATGCAATTTTCAACCAAAAATATGAGTAGTTTGAACACTAGAAGAACAACAACCAAAAAAAAAAGACCACAAGAATCAGGATTGCGGCAGATAACTATCCTTACACTGCAGTATTTCAACGCAGTCAAGTTGTTCCAGCAATCCGCTGCCCAACTTGAGAGCACATGGAAAGCTTGTTGCCAACAACACCCAGCTGATTAGCATTTTTATGATTTAGAGAGATGTGTGCTAAGAACTGGAATTAGCTGGACATCACATTCATTTTACTTGTGATCTCACTCAGGTTCAAGCAAAGACCCAACAGCTTGAAAGCCCGCTGATTCACATTGATTCCACATCCAGATATGAACTGCAATACTAGAAATCTGGGGTTTTTCTCCTTTTAATACAGTGTTGAAGTTCACGTTACAGAATTTGGTGAGATGATGTAACAATATGACACTGCATTTTATTAAAATACCTTGGTTTTACAACATAGGTCAGGAATAAAACCCAGCCTTATGTTCAGATGTCAGCTGCTTCCAGTGCTTCCTGGAAGTCTGACAGTCCCCCTGTCAAACTTGGGGACTAAAATCCCAAGGTTGCCCCTCAATACGTGTTCCCCCCACCCAGTGAAAAGCTGAGGTACTTGCTGTGTTCTGCAGCCCCTGAAATCTTAGTGCAGATGCACAGAGATACAAATCAAACTAAGGAAACATTTGATTGCTACTGGAAATATAAAGAATTCTCTTTGGGTGCTACAAAGTCATGGAACATTTCCTGGGACTGTTAAATGATGTTGTCAGTGGCAGCCGAGGCAACCAAGTACCTTGCATGAGGTGTTCAGTACTTGATGGGTCAAGCCTCTTCCCTTAAAATGTACATAAACATTTATATTTTTAATGGTGATCCAATTTGATGACAATTTAACGGGTATGCTTTTATGTCAGTACCTGATTTTTCTGTTCTTGTTTCTGTTGAGCCAAAGATTCTTCTCTCTCTTTTTCTAAGCGAAGCTGTCTTGCTATTTCAAGCATTCGTTGATGATTTTGTACTGTCTCCACCTACAGCAAGTGGATAAATAGTGCATGTTACTGTCAGATAGTTGAGAAATACATTGAAGAGATCACATGTCTCACAAGCCCACTTAGCACTTCCTCTCCATACATGTTACTACTCAGAAATGACAGCGAAGTGCTGGACTCAAGATTCTTAAAAGCTCTGGACTAACGCCTGGGGAGATTCCCCATGGGTCAATTAGTTATTCGATTCCTTCCTAGACATACAGTGTGTTTATCTTAATCCTTGTTTGCATTCCAAAATCAGAGTTGCAAGCCAAAGATGATGACACTGAAATGTAACAGCGTTACTTCTCTTCTTACCCGCTTCTTAAGACGCTCTACGCGTTTGACGAGTTGATCTTTCTCCTCTTCCATTGCACTGATATCCTAAAAAGCACCAAAAAAATAGATAAACAAATGTTAATTTATTTACAATAAATTATGGATTGGGCTAAATTCTGTCCAAATTAATATGAAAATCAGAATTCTTCTCCAAATACACGGAAGTGGTTATAATTTTATTGATCTATGACCAGAACATCCAGGACTCCAATCTCTCTCTTACTTCCCCCACAGTTCCCACTCTCTTTATGCTAACATTCCTTCATCTGCATCCTTGAGGATTCCTGAGAACATTTAAAATAAAAGCAGGTGGTTTTCTCTACAATAAAACCAAAGAGAAACAACCAAGCAAAAATCAGCATGAATTCAACACCTGATGCAGTCTAACATATGTTCTTAATACTACCACCATTATCTGCTTCCTGGCAGACAATCTTGCATGAAGCTGCACACAAGCAATGTTTGCTGCCACTTTTTATATTAAAATAGTGTTAAAAGAAACACTTTTTACTGCTAAAACATGTATGCGATTATTATTTTCCTTTAGTCCTATTTACAACATCAGGACTCCAGGGATCAATAAGCTATGAGAGAAAGGGAAATAAATTCTCCAAATTTAGATGTTATCTCAACATTTGCTTAACTTGTCTATATGTCTTACTGGAAAGCTGTACACACACTTAAATATTTTGCTGAAAAAGGGCAAATAGCTTTACTTAACACCTTAGCCACACAGGATCATAATTTTTGTTGACTTAAGCTCTTAATTCATTCGACACCCTCTGCAATTATTACCCTGTATCAGTACAGCAAAAGGCTTCCTATCAGTTTGCATTGAGAGGAAAGGGAGTTCTAATATTTGAAAATGCTGCTCAGAGTCTTGGCAGCCTCGTCTCCCAATCTGCTTCACAAAGCTCAGATCTCAGCAGAGCGAGGACTTTCGAATGTTTGCCAACAGAGAACCGTTTCAAAAAGGCAGCGGCCGTGCATGCCAGCTCTGACCTGTGCACCTCATACACTGCAATGAGCCCACACCACCAACAAAAAGAAACATGAACAAAAAATCTCGACAAAACTCGCGCAATTTTCTTGGATTTTTTTACCCTTTTGATTTCTGCAGTAGATAAACCAGACGTTTTGAGCTGCTCGCACTCCTTATGTAGGTTTTTAAATGCTTCCATCAGTTCTTCATACTATAAAATGAAATAAAACCCATTCAGAATGAGCTCAGTGTCTAAGGATTTTCAGATTAACATGTCGCTTTACCACAAAGACACTAAATATAGAAACAGAAATATGGTGAGAACAAGTATTAAAGGCATTTTTCATCACAAAAGCTTATCAACATATAAAGCAAAAAGTAAAAAAACCACAGTGAATTATCTTCCATTTGAAGATTTCTTCAGCATTTTCACCTCTACCCTTGTAATATAAGAGAATACAGGAAGATAAGATGTTATCTGAAAGGGACAAGGCCATATTAACAAATTATTCTCACTGTAAATCTGTGTATATCACATAAGATAAATTTATCTGCCCAAGAAGAAGAGCTTGATCTAACAACACCTGCCATCGAAGCAACGGGCCCTGAATTTATAGAGCACTGAGCTTCAATCCAGCAAAGCGGTCCAAGAGCACACCTGACTTAACACGTGAGAAACAGTTCTGACACATTGCATAATCGTGCCCTCAGTATAATATAGAGAATTATATATGTCGTTCGGTAGTTAGAGAGAAGTAGACTGTGCTACTTCCACACCAGTACATTGCCCACCAGTGATCTGAAACTGAGAGGCAGTGTGAAAGTCTGTGTGGGCAGAGAAATAACAGGGGACAGAAAGAGTTTAGAAATATGGATAGGAAATAAATTTAGATCCAACTTGGAGAAATGCAGGCTGAGATCTAAAGGAAGATAATCTCCACAGAAACTGCCATTCAGTAAGATGGAAAAATCTAAAAAGGGAACATCAAGTCATTTTTTACTTCCTGGAAAGAGCAATTGATATGAATGTTGAACACAAAATGGCAATGGCAATGGCAAAGGCCAGTTCAAACAAAGGCATCATATCCCTGAGCAGTGAAACAGCAATTCTACTCTATAAAACCCTGGGGAACCAGCATCTAGAATGCTCTGTTCATTTCTGGTTGTTTCAATATCAGAGATACACCGACAAGCTGGAATTAATTCCAAAAAATAGCAATGAAATGGCTACTGAGAAGAAGATAATAGAGAAAGAGCTCAATGAAATGGCAAATAAAGGTATGATAAGGTATGTGCACGCTGGACAATGCAGAATGAGTTACAAAAAAGTAGGAGTAAAAATGCAACTGGCCTGTGTTGTATCACTTGTGCATTACAGAAGTGCTTTAAGAGAAAATGAAATAGTAGGTAGTCTCTGAGCAACTGTATCCACAATTGATGATGTCCATCAGCTTTCTGGTGTGTGGATTCTCAGCCTCTTTCCAAAGGGGACTTTACTAAAGTCCTTTCCTTAGTGGGACACATTTCAAGACTAATGGTAAGATTCAAACAGGGGAATAGTTCAATTTGCCAGATAATGAAGGGAAGGTCTCCCACTTTCACCAAGGAAAAGCTGCAGCAACCCCACATGTACCCAAAGCAAGTGACACACTCAAATGACCAAAGAACACCCAGGTTCTGCAGCAGAAAAAAAGAGGACTCCTGGCACCTGAGGACAACTCACTGAAAACCAGACAACTAGATTTATGCCTGAATTTGCTTACTTTTAAAATTATATACTGCAGCCAAACCGATGTCCAAATCACATCACAATTGGGAAGGTGGTAAGTACTCCAAGTATCTTATTTAAATAATTTACAAAAGAACATTTGAGCTTGATTCAATGCACCCATAAAACTTGACCGTGTTCTAAGATTCCCAAACTCTTATGTTTTAAATGTTTCTCTTTAAAGACTCTGTCACAAGCCTGTATTATCTAACTAGCTTAGGCTAAATTCTTTAATTAATTAGTATCTAAATATTTGCATTGTAATGTTAAATTAGATTGAGGCACTATATTACCTCAGCTTCTGTTTTGAATTAATCAGCAGGATATTAGTTTAATAAGATGGTTATATTACTGTAATCTCAAAAAGGAACACATCTTACGTAATGGAAATAATGGAGCTGGATATTTATCCATATTAAGACTGCGACATACTGAAAAAACATACAATCTGCATTCCCTTCTCTCTTTGCTACTTCTGCTTAGTTATTCCAAGTTATAAATTCAATATTATTAGTGGAAATAACAACAAAAAATATAAAAGGCTTAGTCAAGCTTCAGTCGAACAATACAGCTTTACTGGTGCACAGTTAATAAACTGAGTTAACTGTTACATATATTCCAAACCACCGTGATTTTGAAGTCATTATACATAACAAAAGGCACAGAAAACCAGATAAAACTTAGGTAAATATGTACTTCAGATAATACAGATCAAAAAACATAACTCTGGTTCACTTGAAGCTTTACATTTCAAACCCGCCCACTCTGACTACCTAAAATCAACATTTAGTGCTCAGGAACACAATGAGTAGGAATATCAGCCTGGAAAGAAGAAATTTTCTACTTACTCACAAAAAAATAAATGGTTGAAGCAGAAGAGGGATAAGCCAAATACAAATATTAGGCACTAAATACTACACAATCAATTGACAATTGGGAGACACTGACTTTTGGTCATAACATTTTCTGCACTAGTTTGAAGTGGTAACTGATAAAGTTAAAAATATCCCTGTTGTAGATCATAGGAAAAATAAAAGTGGGCTAAGAATTAAGAAATAAAAATCTGTCTAAGCCAACATGGCTCTGAACATTATTTAGTACCCAGTACTTAAGAGGCATAAAACCTTTTAATTCAATGCTACCTATTAGTTTCAGGGTTATTGGAAGAAAGGTGGACAAGACGTATTCTTATTATGAATCTTTGATTCCAAGATGCGCTTCACATAACTCACTTGAACACATATCTCAACAGTAACTCCCCAGTTCATTTATACCTTCTCCTATTAGCACTCTAATTAATTAACGTAAACCGTTGGCATTAATGAAAAATGGTACCTGTTTGTTGATGTCAGCCACAGTGTCATCCTGAAGGAACTCTGCTGGCACTTCCAGTTTTACTAAGAAACGTGCCAGGTAAGCTCTTTTCTTGAGCTCATTGGTCCTCTGAAGAAGCCAATGTAAGACAGGATGAATTACAGATTTGCTTCCAGTAACTAACCCCTGGCGAAACACACTCCTACAGGAAACAACGGAAAGAAAATACCAATAAATCTCAAACTAAAGAACACTGGCTTAGAACAAATGATTTGCAATATTTTGACATTCCCTCCCCACTTGCCTAATGATTTTATTAATTCTGTTAAAAGAGAAAACACTCACGATGCCAGTTTGCTATTTATGATCCCAATTCTGCTATTTTGAGACAGATAAGAACCCCATGACACACCAAAAGGATAAAGCCAGCAAAAATGACTCTTTGTTTTTTGTGATACAATGTGGGAAGAGTGGAGGTTTTCTGGGTTATTACCTGGGGCAGGAGGGGGTAACCCAGTCTGGGACAGCTGGTCTGAGGGGACAGTACAAGGACAGACCCTGCCAGTCACGCCGCACCCTCTCCTGGCTGAGTCCGCAATAGCAGCTGCTGCATTCGGGACATTCTCCTGCTGCCACCCCCTACACCATTTTCTATAGGGACAGGCCTTACACATACCCACTGGGATAGTCGGGGTCAAAAATACACACAGCTACTGAATTAAAGGTTGTTACTGTATAAGCTGCAAAAGGTTTCACAGTGATTTGTAGACCAAAAGATACTCACAGGTCCGATATGCTTCCTGGAGGTTTGTATTTAAGGATGCCAAGAAGACTCAACATTCTTTTACCTGTTTGTTCTGGTAGCTCCTCTCTAATGTCAACAGCATGCTAAATAGTGAAAAAAAAAGTAATTATCCACTGTTTGCCCAAGTCACATTAACCAGCAACACTAAAGCAATTGACTTTATCCATTTATGACGTGATTGTCAATGAAGTGAGATGCTGAGATGCTTCATCCAGAACATCCTTTTTGTCACCAAACTTCAATTCTCTTCTAATTGATTTTTCTCTCTAAATTTACCCTAGGAATACATTTTCCCTGCTCATGGGACCTCATCTATGCAGATAAATCAATTATGTCCACCAAGGAAGTCAGATATCCAAGCACGCCAAGGCACATGTATCTGCGCCCCAGATGTACAAACGATCCCTTCTGATCTTGTACACACTTTTGGTAGCTCAATGAGAGGGACTCAATATCAATTGCAACAGCTAAGTCATGAAGTTCAGTTCTTGGTCAGTTCCTGCCCTGTCTGTGTGTGCAAGACACAGCCTGACTTTTGACTTAAGAACACAGCGGTTGTCAGCGTGAACCAAGATCTGTATGCCAATGAAAAGATTCGGTCACCAGTCTGTAGGAGACAGGGATGCAGTATCCCTGGCCCAAGAAACATTTGCTGGTTTGCCAAACACACGTAAATCTACAGACAGAAAGGATTCTTGCCAGGCATATTTATTTCCAGGAAGATTCATACAAGCTATTTTGGTGAACCAAACATACCACGAGATTATACAGAGACAGACCTAAATAAGAGCAAATTTCTGCATCAAGCCCATTTTAAATGTTGGTAATTACACAGGTGTGAGCAGCTCTGATTGCCTTCCTTACCTTTGGGTCAATCTCCCCCAGAACATCATTAAGCAGCTGCAACAGCTGCACTGACTCCAAGGAGTCAAACGTGATTAAATTGTAGTTCTTCCTGAAGGGCTCCTGATTGAGTTTCTCAACAATGAACTGGATTTGATCACTCATAATGGTGTCCTGGAAAAACCTCTGCAGAAGAAGACAGACGAGAAGCCCGGAGGCCTCGGTGGGAGCTGAGTGCGGGTGAAGGCAACACCTCAGCGAGGCCCACGGCAGCCCGGAGGCGCTTGGCTGGCACCGAGCTCGGCGGGGCCCAGCCCGGCCGCCCCCTCAGCCCCTTCGCGGCCTCCGAAGGAAGATTCGGCCCCTCACAGGGACCTGCCGGGGCCGCTCCCGCTCCATGCGACGCCGCGGCCTCATCCGCGCCCCCCGCGCGCCTCCCGGTTACCCTGGTAACGGTTGCCAGGCCAGGGCAGTGGCGTCACTTCCGACGCTACCGCGCGCTTCTGCCAACGCGCCGGAACGGCTGGAAACGGGCCCCAGCCAGGGGGTGGCCGCGCATGCGCAGAGCGGCGGCGGCCCGGGCGGGGCAGGGCGGGGCGGGCGGGCCGGGCGGGGTTGGGTCCGCGCCTCCTCCTGCCGTGTTGCGCTGCCCTCGCAGCCCACTGAGGCCTGAGGAGGGGGCAGCGCGGAGCAGGCCGCACCGGCATGCCCACCGCCGGCGTGGCGGCCTGTCCCGCTCAGCCCGTCCCGCTGCACCGCTTCACTCGCCCGGCACAAAGCTCAGTTCCCCCCATTCCGCCCTGATTTGGGCAGGAATTGGTATTTTTACCTCCAGCTCTTGAGCAGAGGGCACCGCAGCTTTCCTGGAGCTTCTTCACAGCACAAGTGCTCTTGATGCAAGGAGCAGCGGAAGTAGGTTGGAGATTCACCCTTTGAAGCGTATACTTAGCTTTGTGGTTTCTTGAGAGGGAGGCTGTTGCGTGTGTAGGAGATGTACAAACAGATTGATGCGGTTACCCCAATTAAGATTTCTGGCAGTCTTTGACACCATAAAGAGGTGTCAAGTGTGGCTGATGTACATACCAGGTGAATGGTTACTTCATTTCTTTGAAATGGAAAGATGTAGAGAGGATCCCTGTGAAACGGGAATGCTGGTCCTGTGCCCAGGCTTCCTCAGCGGCAAATGACAAATCTATGCCCTCAGGGTTGAACATCAGTTGTTTGTGTGCCTCAAAGTAGCAATAAATATGTAGTGATAGCTATGCTAAATCTGCAACAACAGGAGCTTCAAAAATACCAAACAATCAGAACAAACTATATAATAAAGTGAAACTTGTTTGTGAAATGGATATCTCAATCTGCAAAGGGTTTTTTTGCAGTTCCTTCATAACCCATGCTTAGACCTTAAATAGGTGGGATTTGAAGCCTCTGCTATTGCAATTAGCTTCTTGGAAAGTGTTAGAATCCCATGTGAGTCCACAGATGATGGATTAAAATATGCAGTGAGTCATATTAAATCGATGCCAATTGAAATGCACAGGTTGTAAATCACTGCAGAATTTGACTCAGTAAATAGCAATCATAAATGTAATACTTTGCAATTCTAAGCACTGCGTCTATCTTAAGTTAGCTCCTTTTTTCTTTCTGAGGGACAGAAAACGCTTCATAAAACACTAATTTACAGGTCTTCGTGGGAAGCCTGAAAAGTGACACTGTGTTGGTGTCCCAGCTTTTAACAGAGTTACAGAGGGGATGGCTGGGTTGCTTGTGATTGTGCACGAAAGCTGTGGTACAGCCAGGAACATAATCCAAGTCTCCTGACTCCTGGATTTGAACTTTAGAACCAGATCATGTTTCCTTTGTGCTTTCAGCCTGTATACTGACCTTTAGGAATCGTATTCACCTACGAGTTCTCAGAAGAGGTCTGCTTTCCCTTGACACGCTTTCCTGGTATCAATTATGCTTTTCTTCGGATGAGTATTTTGAGCATGTAGAATGCACAGAGAGCACAAATGGAAACAGTGTTTCCTGTGGAGACGCTGGGGGCCTGGTCTGCTCCCTGTAGACCACATTAATAGGTTATAGGAAGCGGTGGATGCGGGTCCATCCCTTGACCTTGAGGAACTGTTTCTGTAAATACTGATACATGTCCTTTCGTTAGACCTCAGTGCAGAGGAGAGAGCGATGGTGCCCACAGTGCTGTGCTGGGCATGGTGGGAGGCTGCTGCTCTGAGATTCTCCGTTACATCAGACTATTTCAGTCCCTCTACCTTCCAAGAAGCAGAAGTCCATCCCTTCTTCTCATGTGTGTGTAGCATGAAAGAGGCAACAGATAAAGAAGAGGAAAGATGTCTGAAAACTTTAGAAAATGCCAAGATAAGAAGTAAAAAGGATGGTGACATTGTTTCAGTCTGTCATGGTGGAAAGCCACAAAGCCTGGTTGTTCTGACTCTTGGGGAAGGAGACCTTGATAACAGATATCATGAGAGCTGGACTGGCTGAGCTCCAGCTTGCTGGCCTGTTTTAAAGCTTGATTGATTGAAGGCAGGAGCAACAATCGGACATTGGAGCCTAGTTCTATTGGAGTCCCCAACTTGGGGATCGTGGGGGATCCTGTGTTGTCCTTGAAGTTGGATGTTTTCATGATCCTTTCTTCCAATGGCTTTGTGCTATTTGTACGTGCAGCCCAACGTAGCCGTACTGCTCCCCCAGGCTGCCCGCCTGCTGCTTCATATTTACAGTCTGTAGTGGTGTCAGAATTTTCAAACTTCATGTTAAAACATAATTAAGATTTAGCTCAGTGTCTTCACCTCCATATCACAACAAAACCTTCACAAAGAGATGAGAGCTTTCAGTGCAGCCTTGGGGAAATATTACAGGAAGCAGCTAAGATACTCATTTGATTCTTGTCTTAAGTTATCTTAGTTGGGGTAATGTGGTATCTGGATCAAGCCTTACAGAATAAAGGTCAGCGTTCATATATATTTGTTGTATAATTCTGGGGGCATTTACGAAATTCCCAAGTTAGTTTGCGTGGAGAGTGTTACAGGGTTTCAAGCAAAGTTTCCTAAGGGTAAGGCTTATGTTTTATTTTGCTTGGGAAAGGCTTATAGAGGCTGCTAATTGAAAAGGCATCATGCAGAGGCAACATGCCGAAGAAAGAGAATGGAGCCTGCAAATAAACTATCCAGAGTTCTTTAGAACAGTTTCATTACTCCCTCCTGACTTTCTCCTCCCGTTATAGCTGCTGCTGCGTGGATGACTGCCTTGCAAAACTGAGAGAGCTGAAGCACAGAGGCCAGCAAATCAGTGGAACGAAACCTGAGCAAATCAAAATTGTGCTCCGCGGGCAAAGAGAGTTCACCTTATAAGGGAACATCATGGGCAAGAAGATGAATATGTCCAGCTGAGCTGCTGAGGTCAGATCCCAAACAGATGGAAGATGTTAATGTGAAAACAAGAGCATTTAGAAAGAAAATACAACACTTAATTCTGTTTTTCTTATGCAATCTGAACCCTTCTGTTTGTCTCTTTTATTGTCAATATTTTGTTATGTGTACATACACATAGATGTGAGTATGTTATATTGAAGAGCAATTTGTGGCTCTTCTAGCACCTAAATGCATCCAGGTCCGCTTCTAGTTCCCACTTGCAGCTTTTGCAGTTGTTACTACGTAGCAGGATTTTGCTTGCAAAGGGTCACTAGTACCAACCATAGCAGTAGGGTCTGTGGTCAGCAAAAGCCTGAGGAGTGATCACTGATGTCTTGAAAAGTTAAGGCTATTTCTGCAGAATGTAACTTGTTCCTGTGTGCTAAGGCTTTTATGAGAATACTGCCAGACAAGAACCCTGTCTAGTTCTGAATGTTTTGTCATTGTTACAGCCATAGGTAACATTCTAGGTGATTTAAGGTACTACAGGATTGGAAGGAAAGCATTAGATCTGTGTTGCAGGGTTGCTCCGCCTTGTGCATGGTTCTGTGGAGTTGGAGTGGCTGCAGCCAATGTTTGTGCCATGTCGCTCCCTTTTAATCCCATGACCTGATACAAAACCAGTCTAAGACCAAACAGCATGTTGTCCCATGTGATGTAAGAAGCTGGAGATCTCTGTGGCCATTGCTGACCCAAAAGCTTGAGTTACCATAGTGATGGAATGCTGTGTTGTACGTGAGCAAATGTTTCTTCTATTAGGGGTTGTCTGGGTTTCAGGGCTTTGAGTTTTTGAGTGTATTTTGTACCAATTTGGCTTTCGGGGCTTTGAGTTTTGTGGCGGCAAACAAGATCATTGATCTGGCCTTAGACCACTCTTGGAAGATGGATGTTGTTGTGAGAACTTTGTGGTGGGAGTGTGGCATAGGATGTTATCTAACAAGGTGGGGTTGCTTGGACAGAGTTAACTAAGTTTCCTCTAAAAACAGTTGCAATTTTGTTTCTTGCCATGCTGTCTGGTTTTGTTCCTTGTCTGAAAAATCCAAAATAACTCCACCAAACAATCTCGGGTTTACACCAGTGTTTCTGAGATTAGAGTCTGCTCTGTGGAGTCTCCTATTCAGGGTCAGATTAAATGGTGAGTTGCTCTTTGCAGCAGATTTCAGAAACAATAAGATGTTTTAGGAATATGCAATAATTGATTGCCTCTAAAGGGCAGATTTTCCTCTTTGCTGCCAAACTAAGACTGTTCTTAGTGATAAGTGTTTGCTGAACAAAGTCTGCCGAAGTTCATGAAGTTGGTTTCGTTCTCATGGGAGGGCAGCAAGCCAGGACATTGAGCGCACTGATCCCAATCTCACAAAGAATCAAGTCTGCAGGAAATTCAAGTTGCCTTCCTAAGGTACTATACCCACCTACTGCTGCTCAGAGCCGGGTTCCCACTGCCAGCTTTCCAACAACATGGTTATCCCAAAGCACTGTTCTCCAGAAGCAAAAGGCTGAAATGCTATTATAAGAGACATATAGATAAAGGAACATTGATCAGTTCCTTTGTATTTGTGTTCTTCAGATACTATTTTATCCCTCCGCAGAACAGTCTGTTGCTAAACTGCAATGGTGTCAGCTCTTGTGGTTTGTTTTTCAAAGCAAACCTTTTATATCACTTTTATGTTGTGTGGAAAGTATCTTCTGAACACACAATAGTTTTTCCAAGTTGACAGTGCTTTTATGAGCTGGATGAGCTAGATGACTTTTCTTGTCAGCTTAAAAACGGGCATCCTTTCTCCTTTTAACACATTCAATTTGTGAGGAAGTGAAAACATTAGGCCAGGGTTTTTGAAGCACAAAAGTAGTCACTCCAGGAAGTTAAGGGCACTACAATTTGTGACAGAAAAAGCCAAAGCCTAGGTACACAGCAACACAGCATGGGTGAAAGTTTTCAGATTACATCAAACCCTATTAATTGGTGTTTCACAAATGGCACCTGAAGGGCCAGAAACAGTTTTAGATGTCACAAGCTCATCTTGAATTCACTAGAGGCATTTGGCTCACTAATTCAAATGTCAAGGAAAATGCATCGATGTAAGACAGATTTAATCAGTGACAGAAATAAAAAGTATCCTAACTTGGGGTTTTCTTCTGCAAGGCTTAGGGCTCGATGGTATCAAAGTTCTTGGTGGGTTCGTTTATCACAATGACGTTTCTCCCACGTCACAGAACTCTAGGGGTAGATTGGTTGTACGTTGTGCTTCAGGCTGGTGTTTGGGGTCCACCTCAGACTGAAGAACAGTCCCTCCATCCTCTCTGGGTAGATGATAAAAACCTCAGTGCTGGCAATCTGTAATAGTGAGCTGAAGAAACCTCTGGGAAACTCAAGACTCCATGGTACAACACTGCTGTGACCTCGAGAGCAGGATGGAGGGGGCTTGTAGCCATCTTTTTTTGTAACCTCGTGACTGTACAGTGTTCCAAGGTGAAAGTGTTATATTTCTATTCTGTATCAGCCAAAGCATTAAAACATTTTATAAAAGAATTGATTTCAGCTGAAATGATGGAAATTATATGCTAAGAAAGCCAATGATAATAGATTTTAGCTCCTCTCAACCAGCTTTGAAATACATGTAACAAACTAGACCAATTATCACTTTTATTAACTCATTGCTTTTAAAAGACAGAAGCATGATTCTATGTGTATATCCCATCTTTTCCCTAATTCAGGCTCTTCTGCAGAGACTGAACAGTTTTTGCACTGCCAGGCCCCCCCAGAGCCCACAATGCCTCCTACAGCTCCTTCTGCCGAGTTTTTTTCAGCTCTTTAAAGGAATTTCAATTCCCTTCTCCTGTGGACAGAGTTGTGATCTCAAAAAGGCTTTGTCCAACAACAGGAAGGCTGTAATTGTTCATACAGCATCCGGGAAAGATATGCATAGGCTTCCTGAGTTAATGAAATCCTAGGGTTTTTTTATAAAGTTTCGGTGACTGCCAGTCATTTTGAAATGTCACACTGCATGGGCTCACTGCTGCGTATGTTACAGAGGGAATTTTGCTTTTAATTACATCGCACAGTTGCCACATTTTGTTGTGTTTCCTAACCTGCCTCTAAAGTGCCAGCAGTCGGTCACTACCAGGGGCCAAAAATGATGGATGAGAGGTTTGATCCAAATCTCTGGTGTATAAAGTTCCTTCACAAGTTCCATTGGCAAGAAAAAAAATGAGGAATCGCTAAAAAACAAAGCTGTTTATTTTCCACCAGAACAAAACAAGACCAAGGTCAGAGCCTAGGAAATTTTGCTGTCTGGTTGAGATACTGAGGTAGCAATGTTGGGCTTTGGTTACACCCATGATTGTCTTTATTGTCCAAATTCCTTTGAAAGGTAAATTTTATGAACGATATGGGAGGCCTCCTTTTCCTTCCCGTGAGTTCTGGCAGGGGCTGAACAAAGCCATTGCGTGTTGGCAAGAAGATCCTTGTATTTTTGATTGTTCATTTCTGCCCGAGTCAGGGCACAGTTGTCAGATTAGCTGGCTGAAGGACAGGTGTTTACAGCACCACTTTCAGAAGAGCTTTGGATCTGATTCCAGATGTTTCCCAGTTGATGAATTATGGACAGTTTCATATTATAGATTCATTCATTTGTAGTTATTTTTAAATTAACTTATTAATGTCTTGACTATTATGCACTGAAACTCATCAGTGATTTTCATGTCCAGGTAGCATCCATAAACGTTAATTTGGTTTACAATAAAGTCTCATTCATTGGCTTGCTACAGAAGATGCTCATGATAGAGCTCATGATAGACACTCATGAAGAGAAACAGAAGATGGGAAAGGCCGGAAGGAATGGCAGCTTCTAACTCACGTAATTAAGTCACTTCCATAGAAGACGGCTTGATTGGCAAATGCTGCTAATGAGTTAGCGTGTCGGTAGAGATGTGGTAGAATCTCCACTGACTTTAGCAGCAGCATAGCACAGGCAGCAATCACAGCGCTAGTGCCTGAACTTGCTGTGGCTGTTTCTAGGGAGGAATCGTTGCCATTGGGATTAACTGGGACTGTAACACGGACAGCAGGTTTTACGACTGCAGTCAAGATACGGTTTCCATCACCTTGATAACAAAAAAATAAAGCCTGGATTCCACTGCAGGTAAAAAACGTTATCTGAAGCAAGTAGCATGTTTTCTGAATTGAAGTAAAGATATGATGAGATGTGGGGATTGATGACTTGGAATGACAAGATGTTTGATTCTCCTTTTTCACTTTTGTTGTCATGTCTTTAACCTGCAGTTACTGCAGTTGTATAGATGTATCATCATGGTCTTCTTTCAAGCATGCTTGTATTGCAGAAGATTTTATTTCTCTGTCAAAAAGCCTAGAAATTTCCAAGTATTTTGGGAGCTAACACAGAGAATAATTTGGGCATATTCCACCATATGGCAATTGAGGCTTGAAACTACCTAAACTTGTGAGTTTCCCAAGGCAATTAACACAAATAAAATAACAAAGTGTTCTTTTTCCATCTGGGTAACCCCATAGTTCACTGAATCAAGATTTATTCGAAAGTAGAGGTTTTGGTCTCTGTCATCTGAATGAGGACCTGGAGATGCTAGAAAGCAGAGGGCTGAGCTGATGGCATTTACACCAGACGTACCCTCTTAAACAGTTTACTCTTTTGGTACTTGAACAGGCAACCAAGTGTAAAACAAATGTTCATTAGCAATGACAGAGTGATCTGTGAGTATCTGAACTGATGCACAAAGGGTGGGAAACTTAGATTGTGAGGGTGTAATTGCCTAAGGTTGTCTTTATTCGAGGTCTGTCTTCAGGAGGCACCCAGCTTGAGCTGCTCTGTACTCTTACCTTGCAAATAAATTACTTGTTTAAGAAGAATTTCTGGAATCTATGCCTGAGTCTCTGCTATGGGAATGCTAGGGAGAATTCACTTCCTTAACAGTTTCTGCCACCCCCACATTTCCAGATTAAATTCTGAGGGGCTAAAACTAAATTCCTGTTGTCCACTTCAAGGTAATAGGTCCTGTGACCAGAGGATGTATTTTCTAGCGTCAGCTAAAAATTGCTGCTCTCCTGTGGTGAGTATGTGCCAGAGGGAGTGCGTTGGTGTTGAAACAAGGTGCGAGGTGTCGATTCGATTTCACTAGGGTGGGCGTTGGCAACACAGAAAGACAGTCCTCCTCCAGATCTGCTGATCTATCATCATTATCCCTATTGTGCTGTGTCAAATGAAAAACCCAATGGTGGGGATTGCTGTTGTAAATTCTCTCTGCAGTTGGATGAAGCAGCAAATCTGTTTTCTTTAATTTATGTTGGGGATTGTTGTTGCAGAGCCACCTTGTGAAATTCTGTGATGCTGGCAGCTGCTGTACCATCAAGTCCAAAGAGAACCATGATAATGGAGAATCTGAGCCAATGTGCACCAGTGAGTCAAACCATGATATTAACAATGAAAAATATGAGCTGGAGCAACCTCTCGGACAAGGGGCCTCTTCCCCAGACTGCCAAACATGGTGCTGCTTTGGCAAATGCCAACCAACACACAGGAACCACAAGCATCTCTGCTGTCAAAAGAAATAAGGGCAATGCATCACATCCTCCCAGCTGGTGCTGTCCAGTCACAGCCTGAAGAAAGGTCACACCTTCTCTCCAAAGACCCCTTTCTGGACTTGATGGACGGCAATATTGACAACCAGCTGTGTCACTTCACTTCCAGGCAATGATCTATAAGGCAGAACTGTTATCCCAAGCTGCTGCAGATGGAATATTAGAGATAATTATCCCAAAACAGCCAACAATTATGTTGGTTTTAAGACAGAATGAAGATGTAGCACAACTTGAACTCACGCTGTGACTCACCTTGGACGTTTAACCTTTGTTTTCTTTGATGGACCTTTTTTAAAAAAAAAAGAATATAAGAAAGCATGTGACTTCCCAAAATGTTCTATAGTACAGCTGAATTCTTGTATGCTGTCTTTGGAGAGGCACAATTGCCAGCTGCTTAGCATAGAGGAACAAATACCTTGAGCTAAAGTGCTTGCTTCTGCCTTTGCTTCATTTTGTGAGTCACTGCACGTAGTTTGGAAATTTAGGCTCTGGAGTGAATTCTTAGGGCTACATTTTAGTGGGAGGTTCCAGGCCTCCTGCCTTTGCACTGGTGTGTACCAGAATCCCAGCTAGAGCAGGAGATGACCAGCACCATGAAAATGAGATGGAGCCAGGAGTCATCTCCAAACATGACCCCTGAAGGAAGTCCAAAGAGATATCACTTGAAAAATGTGGTCCTGAGCACTTTTTCTCCCCAGCCTCATCACCTTCCTGCAGTCCTGGATCAAGAGACTCTAGAAAGAGGCCACTGAACACATAGTTTCATAACTCACTGTTCAAGGCCCCACAGTCCATCCACATTAAACAGGTTCATTTTAGATTTCAGTGACTCAGACAAAGTATCTTTGAAAAGCCCAGTTGTTCTCTTTCTATCACCTTTTAGCTTGAACTCAGGAACTACAATGAAAAGTACTTTTATCATGTTCATGTAATATTTTTGGGCATTTCATTCATACTCATTGAAGTTGTAATGCTGGACTTTGGCTTCCTGGTCGCTCTTACCTTCAAACCAGCCTTGCCTCCTACACCTCCTCCTACTGAACCTGGCACAGCACGAGTTGCTTTGATGCATTAGGCCAGAATATAGCCGAAGAGCAGCAAATTCAGGGCAGATTAATCTCTGCTCCAACACCTTTTCAGTTCTTTTTGTCATACTTGGACATCTATTTTTGTAGAAACAAGGTGAGAAGGACTGTAACACGGATATTCTGCACTCCTTTCAACTGAGCTTTGTTCTTCCTGAGCCCACCCGGCAGTTTCTCATTTCCGTTTCCCACATATTGTTTAAGATATACTGCTGGCAGATTATGCCAGCTGTACTTTTATCTTCAGTTGTAATATGCATTAATTGTATTAACATTCATATTGTAGCATCTTGTATATCTAGAGTGGGAAAAGACTACAGTTGGCATTAATGCATTCCTGTTCTGACACATTAACTGACTTTCCTTTTGGAAAGGATTACACTGAATATTCACTTAAGATTGTGATTTTAATCTCCTTTCACATTTATATTTATGTTCTTCCTTATCCTCTCCCTCCTTGTTTTGGTCCTTACAGTTTTGACTGGTTTTGTGATAGAGTGTTTTACTAATTTATAGCTGACTCAAAGTCTTTTTAAGAGTTTCATACTGTCTGAAATTCCCACTGCCAGTTTGTCAGTTTGCTTCATCTCTAATGATGTACCTGCTATTATGAGTGTTATGGTGATATTTCTAAAATAAGCACTGTGTTGTGCGGCTCAGCGCCAGGTGGAAGGTGCATGAATTAGGTGGTGCAGATCTCTGCCGTTATAGCAAAGATTAATTCTGCAAGAGGATAAATAAAGGATTTGCTCATTGCGGATGGGAGGGTGGCAGTTTTACGTTGCTTCTGCTCTCTTTTGCAGGCACATGCTCTGACCTTGCCCTGATCTGGCTGCACCTTACGTCTCGGTGTGAGGATGGCCCTTGTGTGAGGTTGTCTGTCCAGCTTTGTGAGCCTTAATAGCCCAGCAGCAGACTCACAGGTAATTTTGACTCATGTCTGGTAAGTGTGGAGGTGAAAAACTCCCCTTAAAATTGCTAACAATGAGAAATACAAGAAAAAAATCTCCCCGATGTACCAAGTATGGCGAGAGCATCCACCGCAGGATGACCTCCCGCACCTGCTCTTCCCGCCCCCAGACCCACACACGGCAGAGCCCCGGCGGCAGGAGCCCTCAGGGCCGAGCCCTGCGCTGCCTGCCGAGCCCCGGCTCACCCCGGGCAGCCCCAAAGGGCTGAGGGCGGCGATGAACCTCATTTCCCTGCCCCAAACAGCCCAGGGGGAGCCTGCGGCGCCTCCGCGCTTCCGCTCTCCCCACTTGGGCCGCGGGCAGGGCCGGCGGCTGTCGGAGCCGCCCGCAGGTGGCGGGGAAGGCCGGCAATCAGGAGCCGGTACGATCCCCGGTACAATCCCCGGTACAAGCCCCGGGGCTGCGGGAGCGCTCTCCGGGCTGCTCGAGGCGCTGTGTCCCCGCGGGGCTGCGGCAGCCGCTGCCCGGCCTGCGGGGGATTCCCGCCCGCCCGCCGCCATGGTGTCGTGTGGGGCTCTCCACAGCTTTCTCTTCGAGTACGACACCCCCCGCATCGTGCTGATCCGCAGCCGCAAAGTGGGGCTCCTCAACCGCGGGGTGCAGCTCGCCATCCTCGCCTACGTGATCGGGTGAGCGGGCAGCTCTGGCCGTGTCCCGCCCCGGGGGGACCCGCGGAGCAGACGCGGCTGCAGGTGACGGGGGTCCCGGCGCGGCTGCCGTGAGGGGCCGGGCAGCTCCTCAGCGGGGCCGATGGGCGGGAACCGGCCGCCTCACTCGGGGCAGGACGAGGGGACAGCTCCCGGAACCCCGTTTTCTGTCAGCGATGAGGAAGCGGGAAGCGCCGGCTGAGGGGCAGCTGGAGCTCACCCACGGGTGTCGGTGCGGAGAGGTGACAGTTTAACAGGGGTTGTGGGGCTGGTTTGGGGCAGCTGCGGGCAGGACAGGGCCCCTCCGGAGGGTGATCGTCGTTCACCCAGCCGGGGTGTGCTTAATAGCAATAAATACACCCTGCCAAACCACTCTGAAAAAGAATCGGAAGGGACATTGCTAGGGCGAACAGTGAAACTACCTAGTCCAGGTCTTTCAGGTGACACATGAAAAAAAAAAGGAGAAATTCCCACTGCCTGCGCCGCTTGATGTTGTTTATCTGCTTTTTGTTGTTGCTTTCTTCGGTCCTTTTCTTGCAGCTGGGTCTTTTTGTGGGAGAAAGGCTACCAGGAAACAGACTCTGTGGTCAGTTCCGTAACCATGAAGGTGAAAGGAGTAGCGCTGACGAACACATCCGCCCTGGGAGCCAGGATCTGGGATGTGGCCGACTATGTCATCCCTCCTCAGGTATCAGTCGCTTTCACCTGCCCGGGGAGGGTTTTCTGACCAACAGCTGCCAAAGTTCACTGAGGTCTGGAGCAGCTTCAACACGGGCTTGATAAGAGAAAAGGAAGCGGTTTTGCTTTGTTGCAAATCACGCTGAGCACCTGCATCACCAGCCCCAGGGAAGCTTGTGTCAAGAAAAGTGTGTGTGTGTGCTTGCACAGGAGGGAGAATTTGCAGGCTTAAGGAAAGAATTGCAGCAATAACCACATGTTGTCTTCCTTACTGCTTTGTAAAGCAAACAACTCCAAGCTAACTTGTTGGCAAAAACCCCAGGAATAGCCTACAAGTACTTGGTCTGGAACTGAGGAGGAGGTATTGCTGTAGTTACTGATTGACTGGGAATCTGTGCTATGAGAGCAATATGTGGTGGACTTTGGGGTTGGCAGGCACGGCCAAACTGCTGGTTGTTGGTCACTTGGTCCACGTGAGATGTGGTGCACAAAAAAGTGACAGATATAGCCAGTGGTGCTCCCTGGAGAAACAAACCAGGACTGGTCAAGTTTCTAATAGATATATTGAAAAAAAAAAAAAAGAGTGGGAGTTGTGCTGAGACTTGCAGCTGGAAGAACTTTATCTCTGCTCCTGCCCTGTGACTCCCCTGAGGAGCTGTGTGATCTCTGTTTTCGTAATATAAATGAGGAAATTCAGACCGAGTGGGAGGACAGAAAGGGTTGCTAGTCCCATAGTCCTTCCTCTGCCTAAAGGCAATGGCATCAGGCGATACATGTGGGAATCTGCTCCTTTAGTGCTACATCAGCACTGTCCAAACCTCCTTGGTGGGCTGTTTGGGCTCTGTCAACAAAGACATTTGGTGCAGTGCTTTGGACATTCTTTGCAGGCTGTCACTCTTAAATTCCTTTGTTTTGCATATTCAGGCAGAGAACACTGTGTTTATCATGACCAACGCGATACTGACACCGAATCAGAGCCAAGGCTACTGCCCAGATGTAGGTACAGGACCTGCTTTGATCCTGCCTTGTGTGGGTGGGAATGTGGGGGACAGAGTTTGTAGAGTTTAGTGTAATTATTGTTCCTCTCCAGCTTCCAGACGATACTACAGAGTGCAAGGTGAATAAGGATTGTGTCCCAGGGTATGTCAACATCTACAGCAGCGGTAAGAACCTGCTGCAAGGGCTCCTTTCAGTCTGTGTTGTGATACCTCTGTGCTGTGCCTTCCCTCTTGTGAAGGAAGCAGCATTTTGCTTTGGTCTCCTTGTTCTCATTCTCTCATAGCTAAAAGAACTGAAAGAGAAGCTCAGATTTTTCTTCTAGGCGAGAGCAGATGGGCTTAGAATATGTTGGGTGGATGCTGGATAGATGTGTGCTTTGGATTAGCAAACAGTGTGAGGGCTTTTTCAAGACCTTGAGACCATGAAGCATTGTTTCATGTAGATGAGGATTTGACTCAGAAAAAGACCCTGATGCTAATTTCTCTGAAATTGCCCACAAATTGCAATGAAAGATAATGGGGGTCTTGGTACTGGCATTTCACCTCTGAGCATATCGCTTTCACCTTATGGAGTGAGGAGATATCACAGGACAAATGCTGTGTCTGTATTTTTGCTCCATGGTATACTTCATTCACATGTTTCTCCAGGCATCCAGACTGGGGAGTGCGTAGCCTACAATAACAGCATCAAGACCTGTGAAATCTTTGCGTGGTGCCCTGTGGAGGATGACAATGTTGTACCCAGGTGAGTGCTTTGTCTTCCTACCCTGCAGCGGCCCTCCTGAAAGGAGGTTGGTGACAGACAACTCATGTTTCTCCATGCGAGGTACTATTGGGAAAAGCTGAAGAGGTCATCACCAGGGATCCTGCAGAGTCCTTTTTGTGAAAATATATGTGAAAATGGTGTATTTTCCTCTTGTTTTGTAGGCCAGCGTTACTGCAAGAAGCTGAGAACTTCACCATTCTGGTGAAGAACAACATTTTGTATCCCAAGTTCAACTTCAGCAAGTAAATCGTGTGTGGGGCATTGAGGCATGGAGCTGTCTGGTCTCTTGGACAGTAAAGGTGAGCTGGAGGAGTGAAAGAAGATGCAACAGATCTTATCTTTTTATTCTCCTGTAGGCGAAACATCCTCCCCAGTATCAACTCCAGCTACCTCAGGAAGTGCATCTATGACTCCCGGACAGATCCCTTCTGCCCTATCTTTCGCTTGGGGCAAATAGTTAAAGCTGCAGGGCAGAACTTCGAGGAGATGGCCGTGCAGGTATTTGACCGACCCTTCTCTCAGGGTTCAGCTGTGTAGAAGAGGAGCAGTAGGTGGTTGTCCCCCTCTGCCTGGTGGAACAAGCCACAGGACACAGAGGAGCTGCAGAAGGAAGAGTTGCTCTGGCCAGAAGGACTGGAGTCAACTCTGCTTAACATATATTTGGCCTTGGCTGATGTAGTAAGGGACATGTACAAGGTCCTCCTGTGGCAGCAGGAAGGATGTTTGCTTGGGACTGGGATATGGGCCAGTAAATCAGAGTCCTGGTCAGCAGGGAGCCTAGAGCTGGGCTGCCCTGACACCTGGGCTGCTCACCTTCTCCTCTTCTCCACTTGGCAGGGTGGAGTCATGGCACTGCAGATCAACTGGGACTGCAACCTTGACAGGTCTGCTTCCCTCTGTGTGCCGGAGTACTCCTTCCGACGCCTCGACAACACGAACCCTGCCCACACCGTCTCACTTGGCTACAACTTCAGGTAATGTGGCTGCGGAGGGCACCTAGTGTCCCTGTGCCTGTGTCTGCGCTCCTCTGGCAGTTGCAGGTAGTGCTTGGGCTTCCAATTATGCTGTAAAACTTGGAGAGTTTCTGTGATGCTGTAAAGCACAGAGGAGGTTTGATCCTCAGTGTGTGCAAACTGCAGCAGAAGAGGAAAGGCAGTGAAGCTCCACTGACTGCATCAGAGTGTCTGAGTCGTGTTTGGGTGATGGTTTGGGCCAGCCTCCCGTGGCATGGCAGTGTCGGAGCGGGCTGTGTCAGGGTGCGCTGACAGGGCTGGGCTGTGGGGGTGGGAGACTGAAGCACCTTCTTTGCCATGCATGAGGGAAAAACCTCTAGAAAGTGGCTCTGTCAGTTTAAGACCATATCAGCACCAGGAATATCCTGGCATCCACCACCACATAGACATTCTGGCCGGTATGGGTAGGTCCAGCACCTCCAGTAAAACCACCAGCACAGCTGATTAGCTGGTTGCATCCAGACTCAGAGCTGTAATAATACAGATTGGCCACCTTGCCAAGATCCTTGCCGTGGTCCTGCTCATGAGGAAACACAGCTCAGGGTTATGGTTGTTTCTAGAGTCACAAACTCTCACTTAGGACAGGAGATCTCTTTAGCGGTAACTTGAATGAATTCCCTGAGAAGCTGCTGTCATGTAGACAAGGACAAGTGTGCATTTGGGAAGTGCCAGGCCTGCAGGTATTGGGGTGATGGGCGAGTCCAGTTGGAGGATATTGCAGCCTGGCTGGTGTGGGTTCTGAAGTGCTCTTGCTAATTCCAGACGTTGGTGCATCCCTTACCGATCCTTCCTTTTCTCTTCCATCCTCTTCTCTTCCTCCTCCTGGCTTAGTGAACCATGTGACAGAGTAAGTCTGATCTCACTTACTTGTTCTTATCTCTTTTCCCTGTCATTTGCCTGGGGGATGAGCAACCTTCGCGTGCCAGTCTGAGCTGAGCTGAGCTCTGCTGCCTCCCTCTCTGCCTGCTCCTGGCCCTGCCCTCTCGTGGCTGCCTGCACTTCTGCAGCCTCTGCTTGCCCCATTCTCATGTGTAGCTGAATTTCTGCCTGTCTGTCCTTCTGCTCCCCTACTAAAGATAACTTTCACCCCTTCTTGTGCTTTGCAAGTTTCCTGATTTGCCTTGTGCTAACTGCTGCCTTAAATTTGCCTGTTCTAGGATTTTCTCCTGTGTGTGCTTGCCTGCATGAACTCTCCATCCATCATGTGGGGCTTGTGCCAATGTTTAGCCCATCCTCTTGGGATGGGGGACACACTTGGATGTTGTATGATCACATAAGCAGCCTCAAAACTACCAGCTAAGCTCTGATCTGTATTTTCTCCAGGTTTGCGAAATACTACAAGGATCCTAATGGCACTGAATCGCGGACACTCATCAAAGCTTACGGCATCCGCTTTGATGTCATAGTATTTGGAAAGGTAGGGTGACTTAATTCCTGGAGGTCTTGCGGTGAGGACTTTCAGAGACACTGAAAAACATATTCACCTTTGTAACTGTCTTCTAGGCAGGAAAATTTGATGTAATTCCTACAATGGTTAACATTGGCTCTGGCTTAGCGCTGTTTGGCGTGGTAAGTGACACTGTCTGCACTTGGACCCAATTCTGGATTAGTGACTCAGTTCTGAGGATCATTGTCTTAAACTCTTTCAATCTCTGCTAGGCAACAGTGCTGTGTGACATTTTTGTTCTGTATTGCATGAAGAAGAGATACTACTATCGAGAGAAGAAATACAAATATGTGCAGGATGATGAACTGGTAAGCATGAGTGAAGTCAAAGTTGGTTCCTCCTCTGACTCTGGAGAGATCCTGAAACAGGATTTAGAAAGTCCACATCAAACAGAGATTTTGAACCACAGCTCTGAGGAAACTGTCTTCCTCAGAGAAGTTCATTTTTACCTCAAAGCTGTTGCAGGGTGGAGCAGTAGAAACAAATACTGTCATGTTTCCTGGGCAACCACTCTTGGAGAGGGAAGTGAATGTTCAAGAACTTGTCATGCTCCCACTGCATCTCTTTTTGGTTTGCAGTTCTTGGCAAATTTGATCCATCTGGCCAGCAGAGGATTTAGTAGGGTTGCTTCACTGGTGCTGAGGGTACAGCTTGGCCCTGCAGCTTTGTGCTTGGTGGGAAGTGTTGCAGAGAGCGGATTTCTGAATCAAAAGACCTTGTGGCGCTGGAAGTGGAAAGTCTGAGTAGCAGAGAGTAGCTTGTCTGTGCAGAGGGTTTTATGTGAGAGGGAGGGGGGGAAAGAAGAGTGCTCTGGCAGAGAACTGTAATCTCTGATCCTTGCAGGGTCTCATTGAGACATACGGCACAAACTCCTGACCTGCTGCTACAGCGCCAACTGCTGCTGTTGAACGTTAGTCTGACCCTGCCATGAGTCCAACCTCTCTCTTCGCTGGAAGAAAGGGGGAACAAACCTGAGAAGGGGACCTTCTTCACTGCTTTTGCTGGCTGAAGCCAACCCCCAGAGAGCAGAACTGGGTCTGCTCTCTTTCCAGGTTAATTGCACTAAGCACAGAGGGAGAATTGTGCTTTTATGCCAGGCCTCTGCACTGCCTGAGCCTGGGACAGGGACTGCTCTGACATTCTTGTGACAGTCCTTTCCCTGAGCTCCCCAGTAGCAGAGAGCACAGGGGAACAGGCACAACATTCTTCCTCACGGTGAACATGGCCCCTGCCAGGTGTTGCCAAACCTTGGGAGGGCAGCTCCTTGCTGTTATCAAATCACTTTTCTGTGTCCTGAAGTGCTGCGATGCTTAGCTGAGCCCGTGCCTACTATTTAATAGTGTCTCCAAGCTCCAGTGGCCACAGCCTGAGGCAAAACAGTGTCTGCTTCCATTGCACTGTGGGAAATGCCTTACTGGTTACTGATGTTGTGATTTCTTTTTTCTGCTTGTGTAATTTTTATGGTACCACTTCAAAATTTACTTTCTTTAAATAAAATACTGCCTTCTCTCAGCCGAAGAGCTGCAAGCTGGGTTTTTGCTTGTTTTATTTTTCCCTAGGATCAGTGAACAGTCTTCGTTTTACACAGATCCCGACTGCTAGAGGAGAGCTGCCTGAGCCCGTGCTGCTGCCTGCTTTGCCTCCTGATCCTCTCGGCCAGTGCTGCTGCAACTACAGCTGCTGCTCCACCTTGGTTCTCCTGTCACCTTCTCTGTTGCGTTAAAACCCTGTCCCAGCTGAAAATGAGTGGTCAGGGTGGGTTAGACTAGCGTGGCTAGTACTGACTGCCCAGAAGAAATTTGAGTTTCTTGCAGATGGGGTTTAGAGGTGGACTTGAGTGCTGGGTTAACGGTTGGCCGCAGTGATCCAACTGACACAATCGTATGATTCTGTTGTTCCCTGACATACCTCCCATGCTGTTCACCCCCAGACCCTGTCTCTGGGCTGCTGCACTTAATGGGTTTACAAAATTTCAGTGAATTTGTTGGCTTTTCACATGGCCGGGAGCATCTTTGCTGATCCCACTGGCACACAAGGTACAGCTCTTCCTGTTCTCTGAACCTTTTCTAGTGTTACAGAGCCCTGGCACCTATTCCGTACCACCAGCATCCTGCCTGGGGCTTTGCTGCCTTTTTGCCAGCAGGATGGTGGCTTTGCTACAGTATTAACATTTTTATTTCCCTGCTGCTGAGTGTCACTACTCGGTGCCTTTCCAAGAGTCAGCGCTGCGGTCTGTGCACAGGAATGGCTCGGTTTGGATTACTCAGTGACTTGAGCCACCGTGGGCTCAACTTCGCCCAAAATCCCTGGTTGTGGTTGAGCACCAGACGTCACTAACACAGGAAGGTGCTTTCAGATTCCTTTCCCAACAAGCAAACACTCACAGCTTGATAAAGGCCAGTCAAACAGGATAACGGTTCCAGTGGATTAACTAACTCTGGGTTTGGTTGCATGTCGTTTATTTCAACTTGTACAGAGAAGCTTGAACAGTTGTGTGGAAAAACACTTAGTTGTTTGTTGTTTGTTCTTTTTTCTTATGTAATATAATTTAAAAGTGGTAAATACACAGTATTTAAACTTGATACACCTGATAAAAGTTAAATGCATAATAACAGGGTAGGAATGAAACACAAGCCTTGGTCATTTAAACAAACAGTATAAAAATCAGCAACAGTTCAGGACCTTAGAAAATAAACAGATCCCTTGCCTGATAGGTAGGAGGGGACCACCAAGAAAAACTACTGAGACGAGAGGCTGGTTTCCCCTTAGCGCTTCCCTGTGTGCTTTCAGAGCCAAAAAAAAGGCTTCGTACCCGCCGCTCAGCCTGCAGTCAGCACCGGGCTTGCTTGAAAGGGAGGGAGTTGGGGAAATGGAGCTGTAGCCCAGTTCCAAGGCACAAGCAAAATGTTTACTTCACTCTAAGAAAACAGCGAGCTTCGCTACTAAGGAACGGCAGGGAGGGAACTGAGCAGATTTTTATATATATTTATATATATATATATACAGTACAGCTTCTCTAACAGGTCATGCATTTAGACAACTCTTCCTCACACAGCCACGCTTTCTGCTTTCCACAGAACTAATCAACAAGACAAGTCTACAGCGAGTTTCTTTCAGAAATGTGCATTTGGCTGCAGCCGGCACTAAGAGACATCATTTCAGGGATTGCCTCAGGGAAGTGCTGAGCTTTAGGATGCTTATGAACCAAACCCAGTCCCTGCGAGCCGTCAGACACTGATCCCTGGTAACATCTGTTTAGAAGCTGTCTTGCACCTGGCAAGCCTGTTTGGTAAATGTAAACCATCTCGCTGGGCACCTGGCACGGCACAAACCGGAGCTACACAGCACAGAGCATGTCTACAACTCACCTCTAACAACACGCACCACACACATTACTATGCACCAGCTATAAATAATCAGATCCCCTGTGTTTTTTTGGGATTTTTGGCAGAACGAGTCCATTGACAAGGTTAGAGAACCGCGCTGCCCACTCGCACGCATTTCCGCAGTGCCAAGTCCTGTTTAGGAAGGGGCGCAGGCAGCTGCAGTGGTGCTGGCACCCAAGTGACCTGTTTGGTTTTCCCGTAACTGAAGCTGCAGGGCTTTGGCATCGCCTCGGACTAAAACGAGAGGGAAACAGTGCGTGTCTTATGGCTCCAGACTCCATAATACTGCTCCTAAACTACCAACCAGCGTCACTGGCTTTGGAGAGAGGCCAGCAGTGCAACATTTCCATAATAAATTGCGCTTTAGGGGGAGCATCGCTTCAAGTGATCAAAAGCTGTAAGGGACGGTTTGTGTAGGCACCTGCGCGCTTGCTAACGCTACACTGGCTTTAACACAGACCCGTCCTAACGAGGAATTACCAAGGCCAGGTCTGACTGCAGCAGGGCCAAGGAGCTCAGCATTCTGCTGCTCGCAGTGACCGAAGTGGAGGAAGACAAGGGGACAGTCACCTAAAGGCAGGCCACCCGTGGCCAGGGTCAGCAAGCATTAACCAAAACCCTGGGGTCGCTCCGGCCTCCTCCTCCTCAAAGCGAAGAATTACACCTTAGCATTCCCTTACATGCTGGGGACATTGAAATCCTCCCCATTTCAGGTACAATCACGTTAAACGCCTCAGTCAAGGTCACACAGACAGAGGACAGCTCAGACCTTCACCCCAGCGCCATCCCCGAAACAATACTCACCGTGACCCCTTTCCTCAAGCAAACCCTGACTGTTCTCCAGCTCACCCACACTCTGCCCTTCTCCAGCTTTTTCCAAGCACGGAAAACTTGGGAAAGTGAGGCTGGACATCAGAACCTCTCCCACCACACCATAGATTACTAATTGTTTTTTTTACAAGCACCACAAAATAAGTCAGTAATCTGACTGACGGTGAAAGAGCTCTTCATAAGAAACAATCCATGAATTAGGTATACACTTAATTTACTAACAAGCCTCTGATCCACAGGCATTCACAAATTACTAGTAACGAACTGGCAAAAAATACATAGCATTGGCCCCAAAATCCAGATTAAGAGTTTGGAAAACAAAAGTTTCTTTGAAAATTACTAGCTAACCTAAGTATTTCATTAAGATCTCAAGTTCTAAGCGAGCCCTAAGTCTATACTTAAAAAATAGCATAAGTTGTATTATTTTTAATTGTAGTAAACCATGTAATGTACATGGAAGTGAAGGATTTTACCCTGAATTTTATATTTAATAATATATCTACCTAGATCAAGTAAAAGATTTAGAAACAAACTGTTGTTAGTGCTTTCTCTGCTGTTCAAAACAAACATTCAGCCTAACACCACCTTTCACTCATATGTCTGCAGCAAAAATAGTTCAAACTGAACTTAAGCCCTTAAATTCCATTTCCTTTCATGCACTGAATACTCAGCTTACCAAGTCCTAGTCACATCAAGACCTTAGGGAAGGTATTAATTACCTTAGGAGGTAATTAACCTCACTTTCTGAACGTCCCGAAGATGCTGTTTACTACAAGTCAGCTCACAAAGGTAGGCATTCTTTAAAAAGCTGAAAAGGTGGATTTTTGCTTTGTTCCCATGCAGTTAAAAAGGTGTCAATTAAAAACAAACCAGAACGACGAGGAATAGATGCAACAACATTCCCGGCGGGTCGTGAACTCTCCAAGTGCGCACGTGTAGTTTTATGTTGTGCGTGCCACTATGCGGCAGACGTACAACACCCCTGGGATGCTGGCGTGAGTCCCTGGAGATTATTTGGCATTAACACCAGGTAAAAGCAGTTCCAAATGCCTTTTTTTTTGCAAAGCACTGTTGCTGCTCGGCACGGTAGCTCACCTCTGCGCTATCAGCCAGCACCTTTCCACACGAAGTCAGCGGTCCCAGCGATTGGAGATGTTCAACGTCTATGACAAGTAGTCGGATGTCTTAGAACATGCTGCTATGTAAGCTCTACATCCAGCACTATACTGAAATAGCGTCGTGTCATGCTGTGTTTGGTGTAGGCTCTGTTCATGCTGCACATCCTCAGCTGCGCACTTTATAACGTGCCCCGGGCCAAGTCGCTCAACAGAACCGTGAAGCTGATGTTCACGAAAGAAGTTCCTCCTCTCCCACGTTGGGCAAGTCGTTGCATTTCAGATTATCTTCACTGCCTTGTTTTCTGCTTGGAAAGGAAATAAAACACTTGCTTAGTGTCGCAGAAAAAGGCAACGCAGACACTGAGCAGCAGCGTCTGCTCCTTCCCCACCATGGGACCCCCCAGCTCCCCTGGAACAGGCTGCAGGCACCATAAAAAGATGCTTTTCAGGCCATTAGAGGAGCAGGATATGCCAGGTCATAAAAATCATCCCCCAAAGCAGCTATAGGTCAGACAGAGGGTGTGTGAACAACCCAGTTGTGGCCCCACACGAAAGATTGAAAGCCCAGCTCCTCGAATCCTCCTCCTGTGCTTTACAGTAATTCCCAGAGCATAAGACAAGCTACAAATGTCCCTTCAGGCCACGATGAGGCTTACGGCAGCAAGTTCCCCGGGGCGGACAGCGACCGCTCCTCCCTGCGACTCCCCTCGAATGGGTTCCCGAAGGATCGCTTCCGGATCATCGTTTTCACCAAGATCTGCAAGACCAGATTGGAGTTTATCAGGGGTGCTACCGCTTTCCTTTCATTTGAGAGCGACAGGAACATCCAACCTTCATGACCAGGTAACTAAGAGAACGAGCGAAAATAAGTCAAAGTTCTCTTAAAAAAAAAAAAGAAACAAAACCAAGACAACAAAACCACAGACGGAAACACATTTACACGTCTCCAGTTGCTTCATACAGGAGCTGCATCCTCATCTGAAACCTGCAGTGCAACAAGTGAACGTGCAGACGAGAGCCACGCCGGGTGTGAGAGGCTGCAAAGGTGAGCAAAGCCACGGCTGGGAGATTTTCCCCCCCAGAAGTAGGTTTTACTGATCCCTGCATCCAGTACCTGCAAATCCCTGTCATTACCTGGCAGAAAAGAAGCTCATTGAAAAGGGAGAGGGGAAAGAAGGAACCAGCACAACTTTGCCTTAATGTTTACCAAAATCAAGTTGGAAAACGGGCTGTTTGTCTCGCTTTGGCTGCAAAACACAAAGCTACCCAGCGTCAGCTGCAATCGGAGCCTGCTGGGAACAGAGCGAGTGTTGGGGCTGTTCCCAGGGATCCCCAAACTTATTTTCCTGGTGGGAGCAAGTGAACAACATGAGCAGCACTGGACCCCCTCTTGGCATGTGCACCCCACTCTGGGAACCCCTGACTTCAGTCGATAGTGCTTCTCATCCCTCTGCGCCTCATTTATCTGCTCACCACGCTGCACCGAGAGCCCTTACACGACTGAAACACACATGACAACAGGGTCCCACGGGGGAAGGCATTTTATGCAAGAGTCAAAGCCACATGAATCTCATACTCAAGTATTAATGCTGCAGTTGGATGCACAAAGATCAGGCACCGGAGGGTAATTGTGAAGAGTAAATGCAAATGGGAAAATACAGGCTCTGCCTGGAGGTGGTGAGTTATTTAAGAGGTGAGAGTCACAGTAAAAGCCCTGAGCTGTGCTAAACACACCTGGATTTTCAACAGGGCTGGGAGCATCGCAGCAAGTCACCTCCGAACAGGATAAACGGGCAAAAACCCTCATCAATGGGGATCTCCTTAGAGCAAGATCTGCTTTTTCAGCTTGAGCAGCACAAGGCACATTTACATATTAACGTGTCTGTGGTTGAAGAGGCTTCTGCAGGGCACCAAAGCAAGAGAGCGAGCTCCAGAAGCGGAGACAGATGCGGGCACAGCCACAAGATAGAAAAGGGGCTTCAAAGGGAGATCTGTACTTCAAAAAATCACAGCCTGCGTGTCTACAGGCAGATAATGCCATGCCAGGGAAATGAGAACGGTGTCTCACTGTTTCTCCTAGCGTAAGGGCTAGCAGGCACACAAAGAAACCATTAGGTTCAAAACCCAAAAGAAGATTTCACTTTCCACGCAGGGCAGGGTTACACTGTGGTTCTCACCGCCACCACACTGGGCTGCAGAGAATAAAAATATCAGCTTGAAAAGAGATGAGATGAATTCACCCAGAATAGCTCCCGGCGGGGGCTGGCACACACCATGGCCCAGATAAACCTCCACCCGGGGAGCTCCCGCAGCCCCTGCGGCCGGATGGGCAGAGCAGGGCGGGAGCTCCTCGTGCCCGGCCAAAACACCCGCTCCCGGGCACCAGCAGGTCCTGGACCAGACGCTCTTTTGCCCTGAGCAAATACAGGGGGATTTAGGCAGCCAGCTCAAGCGTGGAGACCAGCAACTCACTGACGGGACCGCTGTGAAATATTCCCCCACACCAGGAGGTACAGCCACCCCCAGTGAGATGCTGAGCCCCATCTTGCAGCATGTGTTTCCAAGAGCAGGGAAGTCTTTGCTCGAATCCCACTCCCTTCGGCATCAAAGTCCGGCTGCTCAGGACTGACCCAGGAGGCAGCGCGGACCCCGCTGTGCATCCACAAACCATCATCTCCCTCGTACTCACCACGGTGGCCAGGCTGGGGATGTGCTTGACCGAATTCTCCACCTCCTCCTCTGTCACCTCAACGAGGGTGCAGTTCTCATCCTCCGTGGGCAGCAGCTCCGCTCCGTTCTTGGTGACCCAAGGGTGCAACTTCAATGAATAACACAGCCTGTCAGGAGCGATTTCCTCTTTCTCATAACTCAAACAACACAGCCCTGGCAAACGCATCTCCCCGCCCAAGCTACGGCCCCTATGTGCTCCTGAAATACCAGGGAGCAGGGGAGGGATGTTCCATCTCACTGGTGAGCCACCTTACCCCAGTGCCACCAGTAACAGCTCAGCCTGGAGCAGGAAATGCTGTGGTGCAGCTTGTCTGGAGCCAGTGCTGGCCCCATCTACGCAACCGAGCAATAGCCTGGGTGACCTACGGCACTGAGCATCTCAGTGGGTTGTAGGGAAGAAGATCTGCTTTCACTCTCATCTTACGGATAAGACAACACTAAGACGCAGGAGCAATTTATTCCAGACCATACGTATGAGCAGTAGTGATGGGGAGACCCACCGAGCCCTAGTCCTGAATTAATGCACGACAGAAGGCAGAAACTCTCTTTCTCCTTGCCCACACACCTGGCGTCTTGGGTGGCTGCAGGAGGAGCACAAAACGGTTCAGCAGTTCCCCCGCAATCCTTTCCCCCTACCTTGGTCTCCATTTTCTCAGCTTCTCGCCCCTTCCAGGCTCCCGCAGGGGCGAAGGACCAGAAATCTCCTGCCAAAGGCTGTTGCACAGTACTTTCCTGGTAGCAGAGGAAATACTGTACTCAGGGGATTTCCTTTTGCCTGTGACTTGTGTAGGCACCAAAGGTCCCAAAGCTGAGCAGGTCCCAGAGGAGGGGAAGGAGCTGGGACTTACCTGCCCAGGGGCCCTGGGCACAGGGAGGACCTACCCTGGCGCGACCAAACTGACTCCCGAAAAACCGAGCCGAGCAAGGAGAACCCGACAGAAGCGAAGTCACAGCCAACACCGGAGAATTGGGTCACTACCTTGATTTCTGGGACTGAAATCCTAGTTTCGGGATTTTTATCCAACATCCGTGTAATCAAATCCTTCAAGAAGTCTGTAACTTCTGGCCTGGGGAAAGGAGAGGGGAGACATGAGGTGGGGAAGGGGATGGATGAAGCTCTGGTTACTTGTGTACCCAGGTGCCATGTAGCTCTTCCCTTCCCAAACCCCGCCAGGGAACCAAAATATCCCCTTTCTGGGCCATCCAGAGCATGATATTGCATGTATAAGGCTGGGAGAGCCCGATACCAATTCCACCCAGGCTAAAACCCAACAGGCAGCAACTGCAGAGGTTAATCTCTTCCCTCAAATGCCTCTGCAACTTCTATCGCTCCTTCTTTGGCAACTGCAATCCCAGAGATGTTGTTTTCACGTTCAATACAACGGAAGTTTTCCAAGGCCAAGGGCCAACAGAAGGGCTCGGAGCCCGAGTTCTGCAGATCTACATCGGAGCAGGGCAAGCCCCACGCAGGCAGTGCCTGAGAAACAGCTCAAATGAGCTTCAAAATAAGGGCTGAGAGGTTTGTGCTTTGTTTTGGGTTGGTTCTTTTTTTGAGTACTTACTGGTCTGGGAACTCCAGCGTTTGGGTCTTGATTTTATTGTGTAAACTCAGGATCCTTTCATCCATAAAAGGGCACTATGGCGAGGAAAAAGAGCAACGAGAAAAGCAACAACCTCTGTTAGGAAGCATCAGCCAGTCAAGCATCGGGATCTCGTAGGGTTTGAAGGACAGAAAGGAGCCAGGTATAGGGAAATACCGGAAGGTTTCCTATTATATCAAATTATTCATTTAAAAGCTACGAAAATATCATTTGACTAAAAATGATCATATTACTACAACAGCTCCTCTCCTAAAAAAATCTGTCCAGGCACAGGGATTTCCCCTGGGAAAAGCGGGAAGCGCGGCCCTTTTGGCTGCACCCATCCTGGGGACAGGCAGAAGTCTCCCATTCCTACCCACACGTCCCCATCTCCCCTCGGCGATACCCGACCGCTCAAACTGGGCTGCAGGGTGCAGACCCCACCATGTACCCAGCACAAGGCAAAACCCCCTGCAACACCAATGGCACTGAAAAATCCACCTCCTTACCTGCCCAAACACAAAGCAGTACAGCGTGATCCCCATGGCCCAGACATCCAAAGCCTGCAGAGCGAAGAAACCACAGTTACATCTGCAACAGTGTGGGCAAGGAACGTTACACCAAAACCCCCCCAATTCCTGTTAAAGACCTTTCCGGAGAAGATTTTCCTGGTTTCCGAGAGCGTCTCCGGGGCCATGAAGGCGGGGGTGCCCACCGTGTTGGTTAAGAGGGCATCGGCCCCCTTGAACTCGTTGCTCACTCCGAAGTCGGCGATCTTGACGTGCCCGTCTTCCCCGACGAGGAGGTTGGAAGGTTTAATGTCCCGGTGGATTATCTTTTGATAGTGCACTGCAGCCAAAGGAAAGAGGAGCGATTCAGCAGCAGCGCTGGGCAACGGAGCCACAAAGCCCCATGTGGTCTTCTTGCCAACACCGCGACCAGCCCCAGCTTCGGAACCCCTGTGCAGTAGCACCACCAAAAGCAACCCCATACACAAGCAGAAAGTCCAGCCCCAGGTGTTTAGAAAACAAATAAACATAAGGAATCCCATCCTTTTTGCACAGACACTCACAGTATTCAATGCCCTTGATCAGATCCTGGAAGTAGAAGCGAGCCTGGTCCTCGCTGAGAGGTTTCAAGGTTGGGATTTCCATCACGGGGCTGCAAAGGCGACAGAGAATGGACCTCGTTCCCCGTCCAGATGCACTGAAACTGGTCCCAGAGGCTTTGCCACCAGCCGGTGGCAGCACATGACCCCAAACACAGGCACATAGAGGGTGTACACAACTGTAACTGGGTTGGGGAGGTGCTACCCAAAACCATAGGGGACCCGCCATGGCCTCTGCGTCCCACACCCGCCTCAGGTGTCTGAGCTGAAACACCCACAAACCCGCCTCACGCTTTGGGAGGTTTAAATGTGGAATTCAACACTCACCCTTGCTTCACCAGTTCAAACACTGCAACACAAAAGAGAAGGTGATTATGGATCGCTTACAGGTTAGAGCTCCTATGAGCACAGTCTCAGCACAAAAGCTGTTATTTTAATGACAAAAATTCTAATTTTTTGGGTTTTTTTAAAGGAGATTGCGATCTTATGCAAGGCATATGGCATTTTGCTTGCTTCCATTTTCAATTAAGGGGATGCTGCCAACTACCTTAGCAGTGCTGCAGCTTCAGCATCACGCAGCACCCACCCAACAGCTCACTAACCCCTCGGTTTGCCTGCAAGGCCAAGGCCAGGCCCTGAGCAAACCCCTGCGCTTGGCCATGAAGGCATCGCACACTCCTCCGCTAGCTCAGGCTGAACACAATTGATGGAAAGAAAACGCCTCCTCCAAAAGCCTGTGTCTTTGCATCAAGCAAAGTGCCGCAGTCTGCAAGACAGATTGGGCAGGAGCTCGTTTGTACCGTGGATAATTAACACGTTCCTTGTTCTCGAAGCCAAAGAAACAAAACTACTTTCTAGCAGCCAAGCTTCAAAGCTGAGACAACAATGCTGGTGCCTCTCATGGCAAAGCACACCCCGATGCCGAATTAAAGCCTATAAAGTGCTATAAAGCTCCTGTGTTTCCTTTCCCAACCCAGACTGGATCCTGTTTGCTCCGACTGTTATAGGGGATTTGCTCCTCCAGCACATCCAGGTCCTACATCCTCCAGAGGAAAGAGCCAACCCTGCACGTAGCCCCCCCAAAAAACACATGGAGAACCCTTTTTGGCAGCAAACCCCACCCCCTGACGCCCCCCGAGTGCTGCGGGGCAGTTACCCATGTACAGGTGATCCTCGCTGGGGTCATCCAGGACCTGCCGAAAGAACCAGAAAGGCAATTAAACAACACTAAAAAACCTTGTAAATTAAACATGGTGATTTATTTATTTAGCAGCCATCTCAGTTCTGCACCATCTGCACCATTAGTATGGTCTGCTAATCTCTGAGCTTATACCCAGAAGGGATGGGAGGGGTGGGAAAAGAGGCCAGAGATATAGATGCACTTCAAGGAAGTAAATATTTAAAACACACAGGAAGCATCATCTGACTCATGAGCCAAATAAACTCCAGCCTCCACATCCTTAATTCTTAATTTTTGGACCGTTTCATACAGGCAGTGGGCGGAGGGCAGGACGGTTGCACCACATGGAAACCCCGGTTCCTCCCCCAAACCCCATCTGAGCGCTGGTTTCCTCTGAGGAACCAACATGTTTCTGCATTTCCCTTTCTGAGCAGGGAAGGAAAAAAATCCTTTAGGGATGGTGGGGAATAAAAACCCTTTTAAAGCAGGGAAAACATGAGCCCCTCTGCGGTCACTCTCCTCCGCCCGAGCCGATGTGACGCCCATCCCCGCAGCATCCAGGCTCCTTCGCACTGGGGTGGGTTTTGGGAGGGGTCTCCCCGGTTCTCACCTCCACCAGCTTCACCACGTTGGGGTGGTCCAGCTTCTTGAGGATGGCGATCTCCTGGTAGACCTGTTCGATGGGCCCGCGGGGCTGCAGGCAGCCCTCGGAGGCGGCTTTGGCCCCGCGGGGTGGTGGGCGGCCTGCGGGAAAGGAAAAGATGGGTTTTGGGTCGGGAACGAGCCCCTATGGTCCCCAAAGCATCCCCCACCCTAAAGCTTTTGCGCCACTTACGGGGGAAACCCGCTTGTCTCATCAGCTTCTTTTTGGAGAGAACCTTCATTGCCTGCAAGAGCAGGGAAAAAAATGTGGGATTTGGGGTAAATCAAGGATAAATTTGGGCTGGTGGGATGGGGCTGGCATGGAGTGGGGCAGGGAGCCATGGGGGGATCCGTCCCCATCCCACCCACCCCGCTATGCGCTCCGGGGACCGCACTACTCACATAGTAAGTGTTATCGTCCTCGTTGTAGGCCAGTTTCACCACGCCATAGGAGCCCTAAAGGGGGTACAGCCATGGGGACCAGTTAGGGACAATCCAAAAGAATACCCCACAGCACCAAACCAGGCTCTGGGCCCCTCCGCAAACCCTGCTGGGATCACGGAGCTGGTGGGCAGTGCCGGGGGTAGTGGGATGCAGGGGCTGGCATCACAGCGCCGGCAAAGCAAATGTTCAAATGTCCCCATTTAGTGGGAGGGAGAGGAAGGAGGGATATTAATAATAATTAAAAATATATATACAATTCAATTGGCACCACCCAGGGAGACTGACGCCGCGCTGAGGAGACAGCCAAGCTGCTGTTGTGAGCGGCTAAAATCGCCATCCCAGCAGCTCAACAGCAAAAGAGAGCCCAGCACCCTTCTGTCCCAAACACCCCCGTCCCACCTCAAATCCAACAAATATTCACCTTCCCGATCTCATCCTTCAGCTTGTACTGGTTGAGCTGCACACAGTCCTGCGGGGAGAGGGGAGGGATGCGACGTGAGCCACGAAACCACTGCTTGCTCTTCTCCTTTGGAACCTCCAGCAAAACTCTCTCTGCAAACTCACACCCAGTTCTGCTCTGCACCCGCCCCGGGCTGGACATTCGATTCATGAGCCATAAACACCAGCCGCCCGGCCACGCGTCGGCATGTTTATAGACAGCTAATTGCAAATGTTAACGGCTGGGCAGGCAATATTGTCCGCTCATGTGGAACGAGAGTGCAGGACGGGCGAGAGAGCCCCAGGGGCTTTAACACCAGCAACCCGGTGCTGAGTATTATTATTTCTTATGGGCAAAGCAGCTGCCTGGTTTCTGTCAGCGCTGGCAGGTGGGGGGTGGGTAGGGCCTTTTGCTCTTTAGATCTCAGGAGGTGTCTCTTTTTAAGGGGGAAAAAGTAAAATCATGGCATGCTGCTGGCTCCCCCAAAATGCAGCTGTGAAAGCTGGAGGCATCTGCAAAAGGAGGAGCCGATGGAGTTGGGGGTTCAGCTGGAGAACAGGAGCTGAGGGGAGACCTTCTGATCTCTGAACTGCCTGAAAGGAGCTTGGAGCCAGGGGGGTCGGGCTCTGCTCCCCAGGAACAAGCGCCAGGAGCAGAGGAAACGGCCTCAAGTTGCACCAGGGGAGGTTGAGGTTGGACCTTGGAACAATTTCTTCCCCAAAGGGCTGTGGGGCATTGGAACAGGCTGCCCAGGGCAGTGCTGGAGTCACCAGCCCTGGAGGGGTTGGACAGATGGAGATGAGGTTCTCAGGGATACAGGTTAGTACCAGGGGTGGGTTAATGGTTGGACTTGATGATCTTGAGGGTCTTTTCCAACCAAAATGACTCTGTGATTCTAAAGTTGGAAATTACACTAAGCCGCTGGGTCCCACCCCCCCGAGGGCTGTCCCCGAGGCCAAGGATGGACCAGGACATCCCACCACCTCCCGCCACGTATCTGTGGATAGGCCATGGGGTTTTATCCCACATAAACAAGCAAGAAGCAAAGCCACGGGTGTAGAAACCAGGCAGACAGGGGCAGGAGAACCACAGGAGCAGCCACAATTCCCCCTCACCTGGAGTCCCGTGATCGACACGCGGTTCGACTCGACCGTCGGCCGCCGCGGCAGCCGTGGGGAAGAGTGCGGGGACGTCACCGGAGAGTAAGGGAGGGACGGGTAGATGAAGCGTTCATTGGCGCCGGCGCCGTTCCCGGGCGAGCGGGCCGGCTGCGGCCGCTCCTGCAGGGACAGCTTTCGCCCGGAGAGCTGCAGCTTCGCCCTGGGCTCCCGGCCGTCCCCAAAACCCTCACCGACGGGTGTGTTCATCTCTTCCTCCTCGCTCGCGCTCCCCGTCACCTCGTACTCGGTCACCACGATGAGCGAGGCCATGCCGGGGCGGGGGGCGCTCAGCGCAGGGGGGTCCCGCAGCAGCCCGGGCGCGCGGTGGCCGCAGCCGCTGTCACCGCAGAGGGGCCGCGAGGGGGGCGAGCTGCGGGGGACGCATGATGGCATGGTGTGACCCACGGCCTCATCCCGGCCACGCTGCAGCGGGGGCGCGCACCTGCAAACACAGCGCGGCTCAGAGAGCGGGATTTCCTCCCAACGGTCGTTACTCTACAGATTAATTTATTAATCCCATAGGGGATGGTAAAGCTGCACAGGGTTGGCCCCAGGGTTGTACATCAGCCCTGGCAGGGTCCAGCTTCAGCTCTGAGGCTGCTGCTTCCACTCCCTTTATTTAAACACCCCCAGGGAATAACAACTCCATCATCTCCGCTACAGAAATACTCCAGATGGGGTATTTACAGGGGCAGGACCATGCCCTGCGCTCTGCCGGCATGAACACCGCTCGGTTCTTTGCTTTACTGCTCAGCCCCGCAGTTGGAAGGAGCACATTTCAGCCAAATACGCCCCGAACGATGCAGTTTGTGGGCACAGGGACCGGCTTACCAAGCGCAGGGTGCAGGATCAGCCCCCCAGCTCACTGCCTCCTCCCGCAGCCCGGCATTGCAGGCAATTTTTCTTCTTCAACCTGGGTTCCCTACAGCCTTCTGTGCAAAAATTAGGTTCCTGAACCTTGAGATGAATAAAAAAACAATGCTGTTAGCAACAGAGGATTTAAAAAAATACATGTATACACAATTAACAAATAAAGACGGGGAGGAAACGGTGTAATTCACACATGCCAGACACCCAACAGCAGCCGGGACAGTTCGGTGCTTGTTTGGTAGTAAACCATCGCTCGTCCCTGCTGTGATGCCAGCGCTGGTTTTAATTTCTAGGTTAACAAGTTGCCACTGAAGCAAGAAAAAGAAACACCCTGAAACAAACAGGCCAGAAGCAGGAACGAGGTTTGAGGCGTTTTTCTGCCTGGTTCCCGCACCTCGGCGAGGCGGCCGGTTAAAATTAGCTCCACTCAGCTCCATTGAAGTTTCCGTAATGCGCCCGCAGCACAACCGCTCTGAATCAGCCCAGCAGAAATTACGGGTCAAGTACAGAAATCAAATTGTCTCCCCCTTCCTCGAGGCTCCGCAATGGCCTAATTGCTGTTTTCAACACAAATCTATAAACTAGAGCTTTTGTTGCCCGAGTGGGACTGGCCCGGAGCTAAAGCCGACCCAGCGCTGCTCGCTGCTTCGAGGCGCAGAGAAACGCAGGGGATGTGAAGGCTATAAATAAGCCGACGAACAGCAACAAGGACAAACTATTTCAGAAACGCCTCGTTTCGCGGGGCTGAATCGGCTCCTGGCTGGGGCTTTGCTGGGCGAGTGAGCCAGACCCACCAGCCAAACTAAGCTGGAACTCTGGTTCTTGGGCGTCATGGCTGCAAAATTCCCCCCCAGTGCTGCTGGCGGCCACCGGAGCGTGTTTTAATGCACTCCCATAACAGATTAAAATAAACAAGCAGCCCCCCCTGCCCCGTTTATTCCAAACCCACAGGGATGCATCTCGAGGTTGGTTCCCATTTGCTTGGCTTGCTTTGGGCACCCCGCCAGCGGGCACATATAAATAGCCGTGCCTCGAAGCCGGGGCCGATCCCGAACGCCGTGCCCTCTACCCTGACCGTGCACCGCCGCCACACCAAAAAAGGCAGCTCAGTGGGGTGGCCCTGGGATGAAGCCACCCCAGGAGCATTGTCAGCCATGGCACCGGTCCCCAGCATGGGCACAACACGGCCGGGCATCCTGTCTGGCCCTCAGAGCATCGCCTGCATCCAAGGGTTCACGCCAAACTTTGGTGGACCAGAGCAGGATGGAGTTATAAAGTCTCAGCCACACTTGAGAGCAGAGCGTGCCCTGGCCAGTGGGAGTTAATTGGCTTGACCAGGATAAACATATCAAGGCTGATTAATTCAAGTAGGCTTCCCCAGGCTCTGTAAACAGGCTAAAAGTCAGCCAAGCACCACCGTATCGTCGGCTAACGTGGAAAATCAGAGCGTTTTTTCCCTTTGCATGTGTGCAAAGGGGCCAAGCACAGGGTTTTGCAAAAATGGTCCTGTGAGATGATACCTTCCCCGAGGGAAACACAACAGTGGGATCCTCCATTGAACACAGCCCCCTGGGACAACTGCAAACCATAACACAACTGGTTCTCCTTAATAAGTACACAGGGAGACCGAGGAGGAGCAGAACAGCTGTATTCCCAGCCAAAAGGAAATCCAAAATAGCTGAAATGGGGGTAATAAACCCAAAGAGGGAAAGTACAGCCAGGGGGCTTCGGCTCCACCAACCCGCTGGGATCCTTGGCTGGGGAAAAGCGGCACATTCTGGTATGAACTCCAGCAGATCCTTATGTAAAAGCGAGCAGCACATGCCCACGAAATCCTCAGGAAATATAACAGCCTGGTGTATAGGAATGATTTATCGGCACAGCTTTTGGCTGCAATCCATATATAACCCATACCGGCTGCAGCAGGATTATCGAAGCAATCAGTCTCGCATCTAATTCAGCAAGGAGAGGGATATTAAAATGAAAAGAGGTCTGTGAAGCCCTGGCAGCGGCTCTCCCTCTCGCTCAGCGTCCACGTGGCTTTAGCAGAAACAAATGTGAGCAAAATCAGCCCCTGCAAGGGAGAAGTGCTTTTTGCAGCCCCCTCCTGCCGCCCCAGCTCTGCTGTGAGCGCGTGGTCCCCGCGCGATGCGGTTGGGAACACACGGACCGATTTTGGGGTATGCAAAGGACGACACTTTGCAGCTGCACAGGTTTAAATCAGAGCGTATGGACGTGCTGGCTTGTCTTTCCCTCCCTAGAGCTGTTTCTCTACCCCGTGTGCTTCCCTCTGGCAAAGCCAGACACAGCGTCGGGGTCGGACCCTCCCAAAGGGGTCAGACTTGGTGGCAGCTCCAGCAATGACACCTCCATCCATCCTTCCACGGGGATCAGCTAACGCACTGCAAAAAAAGCTGTTTGTAAGAAAGCTGAACACAAACCACCTAAACTAAGGCTGATTTTACTCACAGAGGATCCTCCCTCTGCTACCACCGAAGGCCTGTGGTTAAAAGTTAACCGGAGCAGTTGTCGGCTCTCGCTGGGCAGAGTCCAGTGGCTATTTTGCTTTCCCCGGCCACTGTCAGCGGTGGGAACACCAGTGCCAAGAGCAGTGTCATCTGCAGCAATGGGGGCATCGATCACAGTTTCCCTTCCTACGGGTGAGCGCAGACCTTGCCAGAAATATATTAGTCACTGTAGTATACAAAGACCATATGCATCCCCGCCTGACTTTTAATGGAAAAAAAATTCACAGCAGCTTCTCTAGAAGTCAGAGGACACCCAAAATAACGAGATACTGGGAACAGGCGCCCAGCCCCCACCTGTGCCAGGTCCCTGTGCCCAAGCAGCAAAGCTTTTCATCACCCCCAAAGGAAATGGAAGAGCCTCTTGTGCTGCCTGGCCCATCCAACACAGGGTGGAAAGAATCAGGAAAAAAAAAATGCAAAACAGGGCTGGTAGCATTGTAACAGCATGCGACCCAGTGGCAGATTTCAATAGGAGTCAAAGAACATATTGTTATAATCTTGATGAGACTACCTAACACTACTTAAGCAACGTATAACAAGCAAGAGCGTTAAGCTCTGGCCATGGCGCTGAGCACGGGCCGGGAGCAGCTCAGGTACCGCCATCACCTTGCCCAGCGCTGCCGAGCGGCTCCCGGCTCTCCTGGAAACAACAGCTCCAGCCCGTGATGTCCACGAGAGCGGAAAAGAGAGCGGCTCTGCACTTTGTGAACACCACTTAGAAGACATTAGGGCTGAGTTGAAAGCAAAGCCTCCTCCAAATTACCTTCCCAATCTGATAACAGCCACCTTCCCCGGAACAGCGCTGGTTGATCAGACACCCCTCGCAGCGCTCTCAGGGATGGGCTCTTGGGTTTTATTACCTGTTTTTCCCAAATTAAGTGGGAGAGGGGCCGCCTCTCTGACAAGGGGCCATGAAGGCAGCTCTAGCTGCCTGCAGCCATCACTCATCCCCTCCCCAGCATGGTCCCCTGGCCCCGAGGACACCTTGGTCCTGTCCTCAGGGCTGGTTTCTGCTCCTGCAGCACTGTGCATCAGCCCACAGCGCCATCACACCAGCTTCCAGCGGTCATCCCACCACTGCTTTTGGTCTTTGCTGTTCCTCCATGCTCCTGGTGCTCCAGAAGAGCTGCATCCCACCTCCTGACCACACTTGGTCACTCGCAGCAACCCAACCTGTGGCTTCTCCTAAAGAGACCTGTCCCCTATACACAGTCATGCTGCCAGTGCCATCCCTCCATCTTCTCCCAGCCTCTCACTTGCCCCTCAACCTTAAAAAATCCCCTTTTTCCCAACCCCATGCCCTAACTGTCCCAGGTCCCCCTGCTCCGAGCCCCATGGGGTCTGCGGGTCACCCGGTGTCGTGGGAACAGCCATCACCTTGTCCCATCCCCAAGCCCGGGATGCTGCCAGCCCAGCGGGTACCACCGGCACATGTCGGGGCTGGTGGGCGGCCAGAGGCGAGCGGGAGTGGGACGTCTGCCGGGCCCCCCCGCGCAACGGGATGGGGAAATGCCAGCGCCGATCCCCCAGCGCCAAAATCCCCGGCCAGGCCGGCTGCGGGCCCCGCGGGAGAGCCCCGGGTGAAGGCGATGCCATTTTCCTTGCAGGGCATCCCCGGCCCCGGCCGCCCACGCCCGGCCCGGTCCCTCCGGGCGCGGCTTTGTCTCCGCAGCCGCGGGCGCATCCCCCGGCCGGGCCCGCCCGGCCTCCCCGCCCGCCCCCGCAGCCACCGACCTGGCGGGAGGGGACCGGCCCCCGCAGCCCCCGGAGCCGCCGCCGCGCTGCGCTGCCCGCGGGGCCGGAGCGGGGCCGCCCGGCGCCGCCTTCGCTTTCGGTTCCGCTCCGGCGGCGGCAGCGAGGGAAGGAGGGAGGGAAGGAAGGAGGGACGGAGGGATGGAAGGAGGGAGGGAGGCCCCGCTCCGCCCCGGGGAAGGGGAGGTTTCCCCCGGGCAGTCGCATCCTGCCCGCCCACCCCCCGTGAGTCGTTCTTTAGGGTGCTTTGGGGAGGGTGTTTTTTGTTTTTGTTTTTGGTTTTAATTTTACCCACCCCGCTCCCCCCAGCCGCGCAGCCCCGCAGCCCCGCCTCACCTCGCAGCGCAGCCGCGGTCCCCGCCGCGGTCCCCCCGCGTCCCGCAGGGTCAGAGACCACCTCCCGGGGCTCGGCGGGGCTTCCTCCCCTTCGCCCTTGTGCAAACACAGGATTCCCAGCGTGAGGCCGACTGAGTCCAGCCTGGCTTCCCCGCATCAGCTCCCCTGGACCTTCTCTGAACGGTTGCCCAGCGCTTCTGAAACCATCACCTAAAGGGGGGGTTTAGAAACCAGTTGTTAGGAAATGTCACAGCAGCCACCACCACCACCAAGGGCAGCTCCCACTCAGGTTGCAGCTCTGCAGCCCCATAGTGGAGGAAACGCTGCTGCACCGACACGGCCTTTAACTCTATAAGCTACCCTCCTTCTCTCTTCTGTCCTTACCTGGCAGGTCTCCAGCAGAGCCAGGTTTAGGTCTGGTCTTGTTTTCTCATTGTCACAGCTTAATCTAGCGCTTCCTGGCAGGGTATGGCCAAGCACTCACGCTAACGGTGTTCAGCTTTTATACAGTCACAAGCTGAAAGGACTGGCACCTCCATCCCCAAAGTCCATTCACAAAAGGTTTTACACTCACACATACTTGAAATCGCATCTGAAATGACATTTTCTTCCAGAATGGGATCTAATTGCTAGAAATCAACAGCAGCATATTGGACATTGAGTTAGTCATGATCTTTACCTATTCCCCATAAAACCAGAGCAGGTAAATTATGTGCAGCAGCTGCGGGAGAACACATACAATAAAAACATTTCAGCTGGGCTGGGGCTTTTGTTTAGCACTCTTTACTTTGGAACTCCTTACTTTTCTCAGCCGCTCTTCACACAAGGACACTCGTAACAACAATGCAGGAACCTGCACCATCAGACCTCTCCAGTTGAATCCTGCTTTTTTCCATTCTGCCAGCACCATATGTTTCTGCAGAGCAAACAGTGACTGTAGACAGGTTAAATGCAAGGACACATTTTAAATGAGACTCCCCATTCTATACCACTCAAAATAAGCACAAAGGAACTTCGCCTACATTTTCCACTGGTTTTTGTACCCCAGTGTTCATAAAGCCAGCATTGATATGGAAAATGTCACTACTAAGAACAGATATTACTTCATCATGACTGTGCTGCTCCCCTCAGTGTGTTTATAGCACAGTCAAGAGAGTCTTTTCTCTTTTTTTCCTCATTCAATTCTTAATTTCAAGTATGGAATAAAAGTGAAATGGCTGGAAACCTATGTTTTCCCTTAAGTCATTACAAACAAAACACAAGTTTGTTCAATAGAAGACCATGATTTATTGGCAGTTCTTTTGAAACATGGATGACTGAATAAAATAAAAAGACATTTGTGAAAAAACAAAATCCCAAAACCAAGGAAAACAAACAAATCTCTTCTTTAAATGCATCACTTGAAGGCACTGATCAAGGGGACCCCGTGTGCCGGCAGGTCCTGGTGCAGCTGACGGAACAACATGGCACATTTATTCCTTTCCTGGGTCTTGCCCAGGGTGTGGAACAGGCGAGCTTGGAAATAGAGAACATCTCTGAGCTGCTCTTTGCAGTCCACTTTGGCAAAGTAAGTCTTGGCTTCGTTTAGATTCAAGATTGCAGATTCCAAAGCTGTGGAAAAAAGAAGGACAGTCATATTTCAGATAATATCACAACAACAACTCCAAGGAATACAGCTCAGTTCTAAGGAGCCCAATTATAAATTCCACAGCTTTTCAAAACAGTTTGTGTCTTAGCAACATGGACTTTCAGCTAGTTTCTGTTACTCAGCCTCTGCTGCAAAATATGGGTGTGAAAGTATGCAGATAAACAAGATTGCATTATAAACACTGCATCTGTTCAGTAACTAATTCCAAATTAATCTTGCTATCCAATGACTAGGTAACAGACTCTGCTGTATCATTTAAACTTTAACAGTGATCATGGGGCAGGACTTCAGCATTTACACTGGTTTGCACTCTCCCACTCCTGAGCGCAGTTTCAGTGAGCAGAATTACTCTTCCCACTACCTTCAGTCTTCTTTTGGGGAGTGTAGGAAGCTGCAGAAGCCACCTGACACTTGGCCACCAAGAACATGGCACAGCCTTTGTCCAGGACAGCTCCATGGGCCAGGACAGGTTCTATCGCCATGTGCAGGATATTCAGGGCTTGTTCAGGAATGCCAAGGATGAGCTGAAAGAGAAATACTTGCTGGTCTAATACTGGAATCCACTGGTAAGAGCAGCTTCTTCAGACAAGACCAACATAAGCCACGTCTGTTTCTAATAATGCACCACAGACATTTTCCACATAATGTTCTTTGAAATCAAAACTTATTAGTAGGAATGAGCTACTATCTGAAACGATTAGGCATTGCTTCTCCACTGCAGTCAGTGCTGACAACCACGTCTCTGCCAGCCCAGAATAAACAATATAACTGAACTCCATTACAAGCATTATTTTTAATACAAACACAGGCTGGGCTGTGCTATTAGACAGCCAAAATACAAGCAGAAAATGTAACAACCGAAGAAATGAAGGCAGGGCCAGTTTGTGCTTGCCTGCTTAATTATATGCAACAACTACACATCTTAGTAATACACATGAAATGCAACTTCCATTAGCTTCTTCAAAGGCTTTTACATCTAGAGTATACTTCTTCAGAAGCAATAATTTAATTGCAACAAGGTTGTATTCTTAAATCTCACGGGAGTAAAAACAGCATCCAGACCCTCAGAATAAACGTTGCCCTACAGCCCTGTGGAAACACAGATCAGGCGTACCTGGGAGAAAGCCAAGTTGAGCACAGTTTCTGACGCCAAGTACTGCAGACTATACTCTCGAGAGAGGGCAAGAGCCTGCAGCAGCACCGGCAGCGCTATGGTGTGACACGAAGATCTCCAGTAGAGCTCTGCGATTGACAGCAACACGCTGACCAAAACGGGGGAAAGAACGACAAACATTTGATTTTCATAAAAAATGTCCACTTGTTTCCTGAATGGTTATTCCATGCATAACAGTGTTGATTTTATTATGAATTATATTACTGCATACATAATAAACTTCAATTATGCCCTTAAGAGGAGAGACCACCGACATACAAAAGATTAAATAACACTGTAACTGCTCTGAAGGTTACTGCAAAGGTACAATTACACCCATACATTTCCATTTCCTGTATATTTTGGATGCAGAGTTTCCTTCTTCCATACATCTTAATGGAGCTTTAAAATAAGTTTACTACCTTTTTACTTTACATTTTAAAGATGACAAGGTTTCAATTCCACAATATTTTGAGGATCCCTCCATACCAGATTAATAACTGAAATTGTTCTCTAGTCCCCACATCATAGCAGGTAATCTTGAAGACAAGTGAAGTCTCAACACAGACAAATGGAAATGGCTGATTCTAATCACTGCAAAGTGGCTTTAATACTCCAAAAATGAAACATTCTTACCTAATCACCATCTCAGTGTTCTTGATTTTCTGGCAGTGGATCAACAGCTTCTGCAAAAGTTTGTGTGCCTCTGACATTTGATTTTGGGCTTTCAACACAATGGCTTTTCTGCCGTGGTAGAAAGAAAACATGACTGATCATATTTTAATAGTTTAGGTACAACTCTGCTCTTCAGAACACAGCAGGACAGGTCTCTACTTTGCAACCCGTTTCTTATAACTGCAGAATGGCATTCTGACGAAGTGTACACATGCTATACACACTGGCAGGGGGAAAAACAGCTCCCTCCGGTTCCAGTTGGACAACTCATAGGCAGAAAGGATCGAACTCATAAAAACAGCCTTAGATAGAAAACAGGAACTGCCAAACCCAAAGCCCAAACAGGCAGTAGAAGTGGGAGGGCATGCAAGCTAGAAAGCACAAGTAATTATGTGTAAGAAAAACAGGTATGAGGTAAAGTAGCTAAAATTGGCTTGAGCTACCAAGGAGATGGAGCGACAGAGAAAGAGCGAGAACAGGGAAATAACAAACAAACACGTAGCAGCAGGGCTGTGGATTATACAAACGCCCTGAACCAGACACCGAGTAGAGTATTTAAAGATCAGGGAAATCACAAACAGTCCAATTCCAGAAGGACAAGCATCAGGTCCCACAGCTTGAATACTGATCTGCTGGCTCGCTGGCACTGGCTGGTTTTAGGTGTTTTGCCTCATTGAAAATCAACAGGAAATTGCTTTTAAAGGTAAGTTGTTTTTCATACTCACCAAATAACAAGTTTAAACCCTACCTATTTCTAACATGTCATTCTCATTTAGAAACAAGAACTCATTACAGTGAGAGAAAAAAGCATATTGCTCTGTTTTATGGGCACCAGGACACGGATGAGGACACTCAAGCTTGAGATCCCTCACTATGTGACACAAAATTCTGCTTTGTGCTTAGGTCTGAGCACAGTTACCATGGCAGATTGTAAAGAAGTATTTTGTGTTCTCATAACAGATCTATGGCTCTAGAATAACACGAACTTCAGCAGTGCTATTCCAGTTCCAGAGAAACAACTGGAAATTATTATTGCAGGACATACTCTAATGGAATAAGCACTACAGGCTAGACAGCGTGACCGTAATTAGCTCTGGAAAGGGAAGAACATGTAAGAACATATGACTGCCAGCGATAATTTTGCTATGTTTTTCATTGTCTTCACAGGCCACACCTGCAAGTATATGCACATTTGTGATTTCTTACCTGTATACGCCTTCGATGCTATTAAGTGCTGTAATTCCTGCTACAAGAGAATCTGCTACATGATATCTGCCGTCATTCATGGCTCTCTCAAACTGTATTTTCTGATCAAACAGCATCCAAAGCTAAACAAAGAACATCCAAGGACAAGTTTTAGAAGTTGTGCCTGTTCATATTCTAATCCCAAGTTAGAACTTCTTATTTTTCCCTGCGGATATTTGTATCTAGACACAACTAACTCCACTACCCAATTACTGAATTAAATAAATTACTGTCCTCAGTGGAAATGCTCTGGTCTGGATTAATGTTTCAATACCAAAGCTCACCTATTTGACTGCATTTTAAGGAAAAAAGCTCTTCTAAATTATTACTAATGCTTAGAATCAGTACACTTGTTCTGTAGTGAAAAGAGAAGAACCAAACGATATTTACTTGAACCCTTCAATGTAAAGACTACCTTATAGACTCGTGTGTTTCCCAGAGTCACACAAAAAATAGCCTATTCTCTCCGTTATTTCTGGATAGTAATATATCAAAATAAGTAGCTCTAATTTAACAGAACTTTGAAGCTCCAAATTAATGCAGAGCATTTAACTCCTGTATGTACTCACAAAGGACGTGTATAGTCCTCTGTCAATGACATTTCTATTTAAACAGTGTTTTCTTAGGAAGCTTTGGTGACATAAATATCTCACCAGCCTTGAAACAACAGAGGAATCTTTTTCATGCTTTTGTAGAAAAGGTCATGCTGCGCAGCTTCCCATGAGGTGGTGAGCCAAGTAAAACGAGCAAACGTATAGCCCAGGACAGAGGAAAGAATTTGGGTGCAACGGAATTCAGATCCTATTGTCTAATAGTTACATAATTTACAGGCTAAATTGTCGATATTCTACCTGTGCATGCTGACTATTAGGAGGGAATCTTTCCTTTAGGTGTTTCAGTATTTCAGAAGCAGCTGGAAAATATCCCTGTAACACAGAAACAACAGGCTGATTACTGGGGGAAGCACCACGCCCCTCGATTTCAACACAACCTTCATGGAAAGAACTTTCCAAGCAAAAACCCTGTGTTTTCTTCGCCCCCAATGCAGACATTAAAGGCAGAACAAACCATGAGTCAAGTCTCGCACACTCTGTCAGTAACACCCACACGTCCTCTTACCCAAATGACATTTTGTGCGACCAGCCACAGAACTCACCTGCTCTGCATGCAGCTCAGCCAGGTGACACAACACCACGGCGAAGGACTCCGTGTTGTTCTGCTGCACGCCCACATTCACGGCCTCCAGACTGTTCATGCTCAGCAGTGTTTGGGCTTGTTGAAGTGCCATGGTGCTTGTGCAAGAGAAATACCTTTTAGCTTTCAAGCAACAAGCAACCATTTTAAATCTTGTTATGACAACAGTCTACATTTTTGGGGTAAGCCAGGGGCCCTGGGAAGAATGAAAACTTGTAAAACAACTGCTACCCAGGAACTCTGCACTACGCAGCACATCGAGTACTACATACCAAAGGCTGCGCACTGGCTAAGCACAGAGATGCTGAAAACGGGGGCACAGGAACAACTTATGATCTATTCGCCACTACTAAATGGAAACTTAACCTCTTCTCCAGCATGAGTTTTAAAGGAACACAAAAGAACAGAAATAATTGCACTGAGCCTGTACTGAATCACAGTCTGATTGCTTTTAGTGTGCTGGAGAGACACAGTCACTTGTTACACCTATATAAATAACTCTAAATGCATTATGTGCTAACAAGTACAGTGAGTTAACTCAAGAGTTCGAAAGAAACACAATACCTGCGGCCATATAATCTCCAAATGGCCGTTTTCTGTGCTATACTAATATCAATAAGCTCTGACAAGCTGTGTTTCCAGTGCAACAGATCAGAATCTTTTAAGGCGTCCATTAGTTTGTTGGCAGCGTTTCCTGCAAGAGCTCTTTGCTGAACCAAGGACTGTATTCCCAGGGAAGCAAGGTACTGGGAAGAAGAAAAGAAAATAACAACAGCATTGAAAGACAATAGAGTACACTACACTTGCAAACTGCAGCAGAGCAAGAGTTCTAAAGGGAGAAAAAATCCAAAAGAAAAAGATGTGTTGTTATTCAGCACAAAGGAACACTGCTCCAGGCATTTCTTTAAATATCCACTTATGCACACCCACACATATGTGAATGCCATTTTGCTAGATGTGAAAGGTAATTTCTACTCCCCCACACAGAAGTCTTAAAAGTGGATGACAGAACTTGTACCTGGATTCCTCCCATGATGAAACAGCTGTGAAAACACAAAGCCCTCCCTCCCTTTCCCCACCAAGTTGCTGTATCTGCTCTCATCTCCCAATGCCAGCAGTTCAGTTTCTTTCAGAACAATTCTCTTAGAGATTGCAGATCTTGGGGAAGATCGAACTAAACATCAACAATCAACAGTTCAAGGGCACAAAACTATCTAAGGGTAGTGCTGCCTTGCAAGATGTCACAGCTGGGACAGAGCTGTGCAAGTAAAGATGTGTTCAAAGCCCTGCCAGGGGCATCAGCACTGAGTTTTGGGGAAGGCGGAGACACAAGGAGCTCCCTTGAGCAGCAGCAGATTGTGCTACGGGCCTGAGGCCAAAATGGGACATGGGGCCAGGCTGGTAGCCACAGAGAGCTTTTCTGCCTGAAAAACAAGTTAGAAGGAAAAACAGTGGGCCTTGCAATAATGCACTGGCATTAAAACAGGTGAACTCAGTTTGCTAATGCAAAGAGTAAAAATAATAGGAACAGCTAGAATTTGGAGCGTTAAAATATATTTGTTTAAATACAGACCAGCCACAAAATCCTACCGTGCACGTTCCCCTCACCACATGTGTTTGTCCTAGAATAAAGTTAAAGATAAATGAAATGGACTTACCGGCAAACCAAAATGAAAGGATTTGGTTACAGAGTGCTCCAGCAGAACACAACTATCAAATATCTTCTGCTCCAAGATGTACAACCAGCTCTAACAAGGAAAAGAAGTTTAAAATCTCATTGCAAATAGCTAATGGCTGCAGCACTTTCAACTTCCCTTTATTTTTCACAGAATGCACAAGAACTCACTGGAAATACAAACAGCTCTTCAGAATCAATATGATACTAAGGAACTGCCTATTAAATGCTACACAGCAAAATATATCAAAAGTGCAGCCAGGTGGAGGCACTGATGTGACAGCAGTCAGCGCTGGAGGTTCAGAGTAAAGTGCAGAAACCCCATTATACAGTTAACTGGGGAAAGCAGGAGTTTGATACCATAGATGTCAATTTGTTATAACAATAATGTTAATTACAGAACAAAATATAGAGGAAAATTAAGTCTTTCCTTCCTCCTTTTTGCTCAAAAGAAGGCTGATTATTCTTTGGGGATCCAACAGATAATAAGGAGGAAATTTATGATATACTTTGTCTCTTTAAAACACATAAGGCTAAACTTGGAGCTTAGTACTGAGATCTTACTACTCTGGGATTGCAACTCCTGTTTCAGGAAGTAACCTTGAGTTGCAACAAAACCATCCCATGATCCCCCCTACACTTTTGCTCTGGGTGACCCATCTGTCGGAAGCGATGTCACCCCACTGCTGGACAGGCATATTTAAATCACTGATGCATTTGATGAGATATTAATGTGAGAGTAGTTCCGCCGCAGTTCACCGAGCAAAGGCTGAGGTAACGCAGACCTCTATTTCAGCAGAGCTATCTTACCAAGCAGTGCTGCAAGCAAACATGGTCGTTAGACTCCTGTGCTATCCGGATGGCTTCCTGAAGTGCAAGTTCAGCCTGTTGGCTATCAGCCAAAAAAGGGAAAACATATTAGTATTCCCACAGTGCTTAAAAATACAACATTATGATACAGAAGAGGAACACTGATCTAAATTATGCATATCGCACTCAGAAGATAACTTTGACTTAATAGACTACATGAGAAAGCCTCTGTTTTCCTCCTAGCACTTCAGCAATATATTCTAGTCTTGAGGGTAATAAGCAAGATGGGATCTGCAAGCCACTACAAAAATGCAACTGTAACCCCTGAGGGGGCTTTCAAACCCTGTAAGTGCCAATGTGCCCAGTTATTGTTTGAACAGGGGCAACATTAAGCATCTGCCTCCATAAAAGAAGTTGTTGCTCTCAATTTTGCAGATGTCCTTCCCATCTCCAGGCCTATTACATGATGCATCCAGGCAGCAGTCGATAAATACAAACCATATACGGAGATGGCTGAGCCAGTTTTATCAATAACACCCACCCCTATGGCATTTTAAAACCAAAAAAAGCTCAGATGGCTTTTATTTTTTTAATTACTCTTTTTCCAGATCATCAGCTCTACGTTGATTTGAATGTTAACAGGAAACCAACCATACTTTCTTGAGATTATAGCTGAAAATAGGTATTCACATCCATTGCCTGTTCTGAGGTCATGGAAATGTAGCAATTGAGAACTTAAATTCCTAGGAAACAGTTGCAAGTGGACACAGACAAATGTCAACTCTTACCCTGCTGTAGATGGCTCAGTTATTATGGAAACCAAATAAATGTCAAAACAAAACCAAACCAAATCAAGATTCCAAGAAAATTTTGACCCAACCCAACTACAGTTCTTATCAAATTAGGGGAAGACCCTCTCCTGAACAGATTTTCTGAATGAACAGAAGGTTTATCAGCACTTACGAGATGCAACACGATTAATTTTAATTGTGTGGTACAATATATTAACTTACTAATGGCCAAAGCGACAGTGCAGTGCAGCCAGATTCAGAGCAGCGTATCTCAGACTCCGGCCGTAACCTTCATCCCCGTTGCTTTTGCTTTCTGCTCCAGTGAGAATTAAACGGTCAAAATAATGAAGGAGGCTGTGTGTCGAACTGAAGACGTCTTGCACTCTGAGACTATTTAAGTAGCTTAAATAATGCTAAAAAAATGAAGCAAAATCAGCTTTAACTACACAGAATTATTACAACAAATTTTTCGTTTATAATTACCATGTGTCTTCTGACTGAGAAAGGTTCCCTAACAAGTCCAACAGTCAAATACTGTATGGCCAGGAATGTGAAAAGAAATAAGTTTCAGGCTTAGTTCAACAAGATTGCGCACACATGGACCCACCAAAATTAAGAGGATTATATCTGTGCATAAAGCTGGACATGTGGTTAAGCACTTCACTTACTTAAAGTTTCAGTCTGAACTACTAAACATTTACATGCAACTTGCTCGCTTCCTTACAATCTGCTTATATTTCAATATGGAATAAATTACTCCCAAATAATCCCATCCTGGAGATAAGAAATCCCTTTACAACCATTCTGGATGAAGAAAAAGATACTTACTGCTTCAGCAAAGTCTGGATTAAATTTTAACAAGTTGTTCAATTCCTTTTGTAACGATGCTGGAGTAAGAGCCTTTGTTTCATCATTCTTCAATAAAGAGGCCTGGAATAAAAATTGAAAAGTCAAAGTAAGATAAGCAACTCAAACTGGAGGGTTACAAATATATTTTAATATATGCTTGTCAGGTTGTTATCTGCTTAGAGAGAACATTAAAGAAGATTTTGTGACAACTCTCTCTACTACGACACTGAAACATCAGTGGCGGTTTTATTCTATCCCATGTTATAGCATTCACTTGCCAGAGATCAGAGAGACCCAGTAAAACAAAAGCTTATTCAAAGGACTGTTTAAAGGCACTTAAAGAATTCTGTTTAAACTTCTCTTTGAAGAACTAATACAATGGATTGCTCACTGGAATTACATGTATCTTACAACAATCTAGTTAGCAGAATACGCATTTCTGAATACTGAAATTGCATATTTAGCAGACATCAAATCTGAGGTGAGCAGTCAGAACACAAGTGACCTTCTCAGAATCAAACCTCACCACAGGGTGCACATGCACATACATCACTGTTGGGCCCAAGCGCTCATGCTGAGCAGGTACATGCAAGATATCAACAAATCTTTAACTGATCACAGGAAAGATCATATCTGTGGGTAAAACTGAAGGTGAAATTCACGTTACAGAGCATGTACTCAACTTTATTCAGAATTAACATACCTGCTGAGAAAGAAAATACTCTGCTTGCTTCTGGGAAAGAGGCCCATTGCAAGACATCTCTTCTTCCCTGATAAGAAGCACTCTGGTTAGAAACAAGGGCGATGCAATAGAATACAAGAAAATGTATTTTATCAGATACTCCACACTTTTGCATTATAGAGATTTATGAAATACTAGAGCTCAACAGCATGAAAGGAAACTAAAAGGAGAAAAATTAATAAATAATAAAATAATCTGCTACATCAAAGCCAGCAATTCTAATGATTTCACGCACTTTAGTGGGAATCTTCAACCTGCAGAGACCGTGGTCAACATGGATGTTACACTTAAATACACATGAAAACACAAGTAAAAACAGTAGATAGAAGATTTGGGATGGAAATATTCAAATGGCTCTGCTCTGTTTTTCTTTTCTTCTGAAGAAGTCACAATGAAATGAGCTGGCACTTTGGCCACATACGTCACTCCAGAAAACAGCTGTTCTGCAAGAGCAGACAGAGGTTTATTCCATGGAAAGATGGAACTACACCACACAGCCAGGCTGCAAAAGCTGTGAACTGACTCATGCTGTAGCTGAGCATCCACAAGCACAATTTTATACATAAAGACAGCTTAGAATGTACATTTTAAATATATGGGTACATAAAATGCTTTTTGGATTATTCTTACAGTGGAGCATGTCTTTAGCAGGCAAAAAAAAAAATCAATATTAGTTTCTCATTTTTGATGTAAATTAATGTGAGCTCTCTTATTTGGAGAAGGGCAAAAAGAGAAGCGTCAAACACGAAACCTAACTTTTCCTTAGGGAGCACTGTCTCCTTGGCACATCACACCCTGGCACAACCAGAGGCATCACTTGGCAGCGGACGGCACAGAGGGAACTGTGGGCAGCAGCATCTGGCCCTTGGCTTGTGATTCCCTGCCAGAGCAGGAGAACAAGGTACCGCCATCTTCTGAGACAGCTGGCAGAACTGGTGACATCTACAGTGTCACCACATGGTGGCACCAAGGACACGAAGAGCCTGCCCAGCTCTGCCACTATGGATGAGTCTTTAAAAAAATACAAGATTACACACACCACATCTCAGTTTCGCAGCTGAAGGTGTTAGTGACAGGACACGGGGCCTAGAGGAGCATTCGTGGAGTCTGGAAGGTTTAACAGGAGCATCACCTTGAGCTGCAGAAAGCTTATGTCTACTCTGGTGTGTACAGAGGTAATCTGAATTAAGACTAATTCTCCTAATTTAATATCACCTTAAAGGCACATCCAGTTCTTCTTTCTCCATTTTCCCCTCCAGTTCCTCTGCATTCATCAGCTCCATATCACTCTCATCAACTCCAGTTTTCTTCTCATCATTTTCAACGTACTGCTGAAGGGCCGTGAAAAGTTTATACACCTGACTGAAAGAAAGCTTATTGTATGCCAAGATCATGTGGCGCAGAAACAGACCTGCAAAGGAAAACATCTGCTGTGACAACAGTTCTAAGGTTGCTGTGTCAGAGAGGAGACTAGAAATCATAATAATCAGAAGCTTAAATTGCATTATTTCATTTTGTTTCAGTGTCTCATCTCGGCCTAGTTATTGACAACACTCAGCTTTTCAGGGAGTAAATCTGATATTAATTTAGTGTCAAATCTCACAGACTAGGAAAATGGTTAAGATGAGTAAGAACTGCCAATATGCCAAATTATTGGTTAATATGAAACATCTGAGTGATAAGAAAATCATATCATGCAATTTTTACACCTCCTGAAAAGCAAAGCAAAGCTGTATCCTGGGTGAACTACATCAATGATAGACATCACACCAAATATAGTGTATGGATAACAATTAGTTACCTACTACGCTTGTTTTATGAACTTCTGGCTCTGTACGTGTAAATAAAACTGAGACGTCATCAAAAAATTGCTCCATATCTTTCAATTGTCCTTCTGCAATAAATTTTAACCTAAATAGGGAAAGAAAACCATATTTTTTAGGGTATTAATAAAATGAACGCATCAAATAAAATATTCTATTTCAGGTACAGATGAGCGACACAAACAGAACCAAGTAGCAGCTAATTCAGTAGGCCTGGAAGTTTTTTATACCCATAAGCCAAATCAAAACATAATAAGTATTATTAATAAGCCAAGTAGTAATCGGGGCTTTTTTCTTTTTTTAATAGTTCTTTTAATAAAGAGAACAATTAGAAAAGATTGTTGTTCTCTTTAGAAAACAGTCAGGAACCCAAAATAGACTGATTTTTTAAAACTCCTGTTTAGTGAATTAGTGAATGTCAAAACATATCTTCTGTATCATAGAAAGTTTTAAAGTAGATGGCCTCAACGTTTGGTGTGTGTGAACTTACTTATGAAAACTCAGCAAACTCTAAAAGTAAATCTTTGCTCCAAACATATCACTTTTTAAACTGTACATTTACAGGTTTCAGCCTGGATCATCATGACTTCGCGCCTCCCCCTGCTCCCAGCCCACAGCAGGGCTGGTGTCCGGCCCTCAGCCGCTTCTCCCCCCACTCCCCGATGGACCCGCTGAAGGGTTTGCTGCGGGCACAGAGGGGAGACACAGCCCTGGCGCCCACCTGCTGTGCACGGCTCTGGCCAGGCGCGGGCAGGACTCCTCGATGGCTTTGTGCAGTCGCGACAGCGGCATGTCAGGACCCTGGGGAGGAGAGCGACATGTCACAGAATCACAGATTGGTTGGGGTTGAAGGGACCTCTGGAGATCATCCCGTCCAACCCCTGCTAACGCAGGGTCACCAGAGCAGATCACACAGGGTCATGTACAGGTGGGTTTGAATGTCTCAGAGAAGGAGACTCCATACCCGCTCTGGGCAGCCTGGGCCAGGCTCTGGCACCTCACAGGGAAGAAGGTTCTCCTCATATTCAGAGAGAACCTCCTGTGTTTCAGTCTGTGCCCACTGCCACTCATTCTGTCACCGAGCACCAATGAACAGAGTCTGGTCCATCCTGACACCCACCCTGCAGATATTAATCAGCATCAATCAGATGCCTCTCAGCTTCTCTTCTCCAGCTGAACAGCCCCAGCGCTCTCAGCCTTCCCTCACCCTCAGGCCACAACTCAAGAGGCTCATGGGGTCCCCCCTCCCTCCCTCTCAGAGCCAGGCCCGGGCCCGTCCCGCACCTGCAGCAGCGGCAGCAGCAGCCGGTTGAGCCGCCGCCGCTCCAGCAGCCCCAGCTGCTCGCTGACGCGGACCAGCTCTCGCAGGAGCAGCAGCAGCGTCATCTTGTAGGGGGTGACCCAGTCCTTGATGCCGAAGACGTTGGCGTGCACCACGCCGTTCGTCATCATGGGGTTGAAGTAGAGGCTCTCGTGGACGCTCGCCATGGCGGCTCCCGCCCCGTCGCCCGGGAAACCGGCCTCCCCCGCCGGCCAATCGCCGGCCGCCGTCGCCATCACGCGGGGCGCGCCGCGGCCAATCAGAGGCGGGAATGTGCGGCTGCATGGCGGGGCCGGCTGGCGGAGCGAGCCCAGACGGGACGTTCCAGGGAGAAAAGGTTCCGCGCGGCGCCGCCTGCAGGGCAGCGGGGGAACGGCGGGGGCGGCCCCGCGGGGCGGGGGCGGCTCTGCCGGGTCTGGCGAGCTGTGGCCAGTGTCCGTGTGGCCATTGCCACAGCAAGCGGCTGGGCACGTCTCCTCCACGGGCACGGGCTTCCACGCTGCTGCTGACACAGCCCATGGGGCTGCGGGTGGTGGGGCCAGCACCCAAACCATGACCCCAAGAGGTCCTGGGGACCAAACCATGACCTGAGAAGTCTTGGGGACCAAACCATGACCCTGAGAAGTCTTGGGGACCCTCGCAGCCCCCCTCCCATAAGGGGAGACTGATCCGTGAGTGTTTCCTCGGTGCAGCTGGAGACACCATGGAGTGAATTCACCCGTTAAACTGGATTTCTGGCAAATCAATTGTGATGCAATTAAGATATTTCCACGCATAAGTTTTTATTTTCTCTATCATTTGTTAAAGTACTTCATTAAGGCATCATGTTCCCAAAGAAAATACTCTAATTATTATAATAGTTCTCATTTATGTGAGAGAAAAACAAAACTCTATGTTATTATACATCCACATGTCCCCGGGGATTTCAGTTGAGTTTGTTCCTGATTCATGCCTGGGGGTGGTGAGAGGAGAAGGAGGCGAATCAAGCACGGAGTAATTTTCTAGAATACATTTACATTTAAGAAACTTAATGTTGTCGTTAGTTGCTGCTGGCATAATTAATGATAGCTTCCTAGACCTCAATGAACTAAACACTCATTGAACTATATCTGAATATAAACCCCAGGGAATAAATACAGCTATTATGTTCTAAAGGTCAATTTACTGACATTTCCTGAAAACAAAATGTGACAGCTTGGGCAGAAACACCGAAATGGTGGAGCGGGGAGGGGCGGGAGATGCAGAACTTGGAGGAAAGAGGAAATCACACACATCTGGTTCTGACATCTCCGTGCAACGCTCCGGAGCCAACGTGCGAACTCTGCCGACAATCCTCCAGCCTGTGGTGTAAAGAACACTCAGAACACGCTTTTAAAGCATATTTAAATACACTCAAACACCTAAAAAACTCCAAATAAGCAGCAAGAGATTATTTTGGTCGTATTAAATTCAAGACTAGGTAGCGTGACTGAAAAAGTCATCTTTTAATAGGCGGATGGCCCTGATAATGTGGCTGGGCCACTGTCTGGTTTGGGGACATTTCGTGCAATGCTGAATCTCTCAAATCAAATCTCTGTCATCTGAAAACCTTCTCAAAAGTTAATTCCAAAGTACTGTGCGTCTCTGGTATAAAATTGAATACTAAAATGATTCCTCCCATAGGTATTAATATACAATCAGAAAATTCCAAATAAAGCCCAGAGATTAACTTTTTTTTTCTTTACTGTAAAAATTCACAAAATGTTACATTAAAAACAAATGAATATTCCCAGTAAGAATCACTTCTCTGCCTCACTCTCTCGTGATGCGTAAAACCTTGGGGGATTACTGAGCTGCAGCGAGTCGTGTTATTTCATGGCAGAAGGAAATGGGACACCCAGCATTAATAGATTTAAATCTTTTAATGCTCCTTTGGCGCAATCCAGAAGGCTCAAGTGAGGACAAGTCTTTTATTAATAGAACTTCTCTTATTAATAGAACCTCTGCAAATGCTACTTTTCATCTACAGAGCAGCGGGTGAAGTTCCTCATTTAAAAACAATCTACGTGGTTAAAATTTAGACGCCTTAGTGCATTAAAAGTGATCTCAAATCACATGTTGCGAATATGATTCATCGAGATCTGCCCAAATGAAGGCGGGAGTGGCAGCGGCAGCTGCCAGCACAGTCACCAGATCCCAGCTCCGTCAGGCCCATGTTACTCCCTAAAACATCTGTGTTTGGGAGGGTTTTGTGTTGGCAAATCCTTAACAAAGCTAAAGGAAAAAAATGTAGGTTTTGCTGGGTTTGGCTGATCTGTGGGATCGCGCTTTTACCCCACTTACAGGGACTGCAGGAGGAACTCTTATGTTTTAATGTAAGATCATTAAAAACAAATCTGTGTATAATTTGGTACTTCAGGGATGACTCTAAATTTACGTGGCATAGGAGTTTTTGAAAATCAAACTGTTCTGATATTTCTTAAGGTGTCTTAAAGCAATCTCTTGCATGAGAAATGTGGGAAATGTGCCATTGCTTGTTCCAACATTGTATTCACAAGGCTTTCCCACTATCTTTTCAGTTGCTTTGACTAAAATGACAAGCTATTATTGTGGAAAAAAATACATTTTAATTAAATCATATGTAAAAGTTCATAGCGTATCAAAAGTTTGTCGAGGAGCATAAGGATTTACAAAAACAGATAACCAGATTTTGAATTAAGGTATGGTGTCAGTGCAAATCCAGATGTTGAACTGCACAAAGTATCCGCTCTTGATGCTGAAGCTGCCAAGATTGTGCCATTCTTATAGCAATTACAGCTCTTTTTTTTCGCTCAGTTCTTGTATCTGACTTGCTCCAAAAATAGATCCCACCTGCAGAAATTATTAAAGATTGCATGCAACCTTTTGTGTGGGTAAATTTGTGTTCAAAATTTATTTTCAGCCACTTTTGCGTGTTCCTCTTTCTGGCAAAGACCTTTGTTCTTGGTCCCATGTGCTCTTTACATAAAGTTCTCCTTAACACTTGGTTTGTATTTTTTTTAATGTTATCTCCTGGTTAAAAGCTTCCAGTTCTTACAACCTACGATTATTATGTATTCCATTCATAGCATAGAGAAAATAGTAACAGCATCCAGAAGCTGAAAGTGGAATTTTAAATAACAGACCTTCTTTTATATTATTTAAAGGTTGTCACCAAAGGGCTTGGTAGAGTAATGGTGCCTACAGCAGCCAGGCTTTTAATGCTCTGTGTGACAAACCCTGCTCGTGCGCAGAGGTGACAAAACACCTGAGTTTTAGTGACAAAACACCTGAATTTTGGTGACCAGCCCCGTTACCCGCCCGGGGATCGCAGCCACCTCCGTTACCCCGGGGCGTGCATAGGAAAAAACCCAAGCCAACTCAAAAACAGGAGGTAAAAGTTCTCTCTTATCTCAGTGGCATCACTATTTACGCACTCAGCTGTCGGCAGCCCCGTTTTTCCGTGTTTAAGGGGTATTTTTGCTGCCCCCCCCTCTCCGCGCCCGCGGAACCTCCGCGCCCACCTCCGCCAACACACTGCCGCTTCCTCTCTTCCCATTGGCTCCGCCCGCTCGCTGTCGGCGGCGGACAGCCAATGGCGTGCGGCGCGGCGGGAAGGCCCGCCCTCCGTGAGGCGGCCCGCTGAGCGCCGCGCAGGGCGGGTTCGCGCCGGGGGCGCCGCGGCGGACGGCGCTGGACGGCGAGCGGCGGGGTGGAAGCGGCCATGAAGGTGAAGCGGGGTTCCTCCGGCCGGGGGAGTGACTTTCCCCTCGCTGCGGGGAGGGAGGAGGGGGGCGAGGCGGCGCGTGAGGGGCCGGGACCCCGGTGGGCTGGGCCGTGCGGCCCCTCCCTCTGTCCCTTCGCCTCAGGCCGCTCGGCCCGGTCGCGGCCGCTCGGCCCTTCCCGGGCCTGCCCCGGTACCGAGGGACCCCCGGGACCGCTTTGCCGAGGCGCCCCGGCGCCCTCCTCTGACTCAGCAGCCGGGCAGGGCCTGGTGCCGCCGCTTGAGGGGAGCCCCCCCGGCTCCACACACGGGCCGCGGTTTGATCCCCGCCGGCGGCTGAAGGGCTGGCTGCTGGGGCTCCGAACGGGCCGCAGCGGGGCCCGGGCCGGTGCGTTGGCGTTGGGGCTGGGGGGATGGCGGTTGGGAGGCGGATCCCGCCGGGCCGGTGTGCGGGGGGCCCGGCAGGGGCTGGCGGGGGGCCCGATCCGGTGCGGGGTTCGCTCCCCAGAGGCGCCTGTTGCTGTGCTGGGGGTCGGGGCTGAGGGGTGTGGGGGGACCACAGATCTCCCAGTTCGGCGGGTTCCGAGGGCTGCTCGGTCTCTGAAAAAGCTTTGCTTGATCTCAGGGTGGGTGTAAATACGAAATTTCAGCTACCCACCCCCCCCATCCATTCTGCTGTTCTCCTCTTGGTCTACCAGCTTTGATAGCCCGTCGTGCTTGCACCGTGTGTTAGGAGCAGCATCCAGCTTCTTGGGGTGTGTGTGTGTCGGAGGTGAAGTGCTCATCAGGTTACTGAACACCTCTAAAGCCAAGAACAAGAGCAGAGAAGTTCAAACACGGTATTTGGCCCCTGTAGGGTGCACATACGGTGCGGAGAACTGATGGCAGCTTGTGAGAAGGGGATGTGGAAGTGGTGACTGATGTGGTGGGAAAGGCTTTTGGTGCAGAAATTGGCAAAGTTTTAACTAATTCTCGAGGGAGTTTTTGGTTTAGTGTGTCTCATTTGTGTCTTGTGTTGGTGCTTTTCAACGTGGTCTCATTTCTTTTACTCGGTAATATGAAGAGTCTAGACACTGTAATTTGATTAGGGGTTAATGACACTAATGCGTAGAAAGAATCCACAGCTGACTTAGGCTAAGGAGAAAATCACCAATGCCCACGTTGCCTTACCCTTCACCTTAAAATGACTGGATGCTTCGCAGTAAGTAAAAGAGATTTTCAGTTTGGTGCTAACACTGTTCATGTGTCCAAAATGGGTAACAAACATTTCCAAAGTATATATTTATTTAGTGTTAGCAGTGATGTCTGAGCAGTTGTTAGATGCTTTTCAATAAAATAAGTCTAAGAAACAGCTGTTAAACTGTCAGGCAAGGGTTGTGGTAGGAACATTATGTCCTTTTTAGTCGTTTTGTGTCCTGCTGCTGCTGTGACCCCCTGATAAGACCATAGTCAACTAATGAAGCAGGTCGAATTCTTAAGAACCTTTTGGGTTCATTGTTTTATTTTTCTGTTATTTATATGTGGCTATTTTAAATCTTATAAAGCTAGCTCATCAGTTTTTAAGAATACATGAAAATTAGAGTCATATTCCTGCAACTGACAAGGAAAAATACTTTTCATAAGTCCCAAGTTTTAAAACTGGGAACTCTCTTGGATCAAGTAATCGTTTTCAGAATGCATTTCTAAAAGTTAATTACTCTTGCTAATAAAGTAGGATAGTTATGCATAACTTGTTTTGTATAGGAAAAATGAATGCTGATCTGTTTCCACTCTCCATAATTGAAAAGCAGAGAACAGGTCTCAGTTTGATGGTGGTTTAATGATTGGCTGAGAGCCTAATTAGGCATCAGGTGAGATCCAAGTGCTCGGGGTGTCTGTGGGCGCAGCCACGTGTGGGGCTCAGGAGGGGCCACTCGAGTTCATCCCCCTTCAGCTCCATTTGCAGGACGCTTAGGAAGATTTTCTTCTCTGTGTGTGGTGCCCATAGCACGGAGGTTTCTTGTTATGCCCAGGATGAGTTTCGCTCTAGCAATAGCTGTAAAATTAGATTACTGAATTTAACTTGTTATGTGTTCTATTCAATATTATTACTGCACACGGTATCATGTGTTGTACAGCATAGAAGCAAAATGACCAACTGTCTTCAATATTTCGCTGTATTGCAACACTTTTAATGTCAACTTGCCACAGTAAAAGTGAAATACCAAGTTTGTGTGGGTTGGAGAGACGCTTTTGATGTTCCGTACCAAGGCCCTTGGGTGAGGGTGGTGGGGTAGGACACGTTTGCTCCCTGGTGGTGTTTCTCACAGCTTCTCTCTAAACAAGAGGGAGAACGACTCTTGCCTTTTGTGCTCAGTGGTTTGGAAGGAGATGTTCTGACTTATCCCCAGTTATTGTGTGAAGTGCCCACAAATTTAACAGGGCTGTGTTCAGTTCAGCAAAATGTGCAATTTAATATAGAAATTAATCTGATTGCTACAGGAATTAAAGCACCATCATTATTGATCCGAAGTGCACGTTCTGGTTGGTTTCGGTTTTATAGCGAGAACTGCAAGTCTCAAAAGCAATTATTTTATGTCTTCATGCTTTGGGGAAAAAGTAAAAAAGCTTCTGCCCTGGAATGAAAAACAACAGTTCTAACCAGCATAGTTAAGAGAAAAAAGAATGATTAAAGGGAGTTTTACTCAGCTTCCTTTCAGAAAGAACCTGATGCGTTCTGTTTGCCTTTTTTTCCAGTAAGTTTCAGTGAGCCACATGACACTGATTAAACATGTGACAACTTGGAGTCCAAATTCCAGCTTTAAGTAGAATACGCACTTTTGATAGACAATCTAGTGCTAAGGCTTTCAAGGATAAGAAGCAGCAATTTATTTATGCATTTAGAATTTTTGATCATGTTTTAAGATTGAATTTTATGACTCAAAGCTGAAATCCAATCCGTTTGGAATAAGTTCATTTAGAGTTATTTTCATTTGTTGATAGACGTTTGTAAGGTAGCAAACCAGCAGGTTCAGGGGGGTCTTGAAAAACATTTATCTCCCAGAGAAACTAGACCTGAAGTAGTTTCTAATGAAGATTGATTTGTTAATTTGAAGACCCAGAAACTTTTTTTTGGAGAGAGTTTTATTGTGAGTCATATAAGAGCTGGATTAGTTCTGAAGAAGATCGTGCAGGAACAGTTCTGCACTAATTATGATTAATTGCATTGCTGCCTGTCAGTGTTTCAGGTTTTGCCCCCCACCTATAACTGGCTGTCAGTCTCTTCCTTCTTTGCTCTGCTCTTGCGTTACCTCCTTGAATTCCTTACCCTCTTTGTGCGGAACTCTGCTAGAAAAGGAGTTACGAACGTGAGCTCCTTGTGCTCCCTGTGCCTGCGTTAGCCTCTCGGAAGCAAATCTTTCCTACTTTGGTTTGCAGCTGGGAAGTGGAGATTATTGGGCCGTTACAGGCGTTAGTGTGCGGAATTCCCGGTGCTCTGGGAATTCACACCACATACTTTTGGGATGATGACAGATGGAGTGAAGTAGCTCTTCAGCAGCAAGTCACATCTGATGCGGGCTTTCAGATGTTATTATCATTATTATTTTCTTTGTGAATGTTTTCAGGCGGGAGCTACTTCCATGTGGGCTTCCTGCTGCGGGCTGCTGAACGAGGTGATGGGGACCGGCGCTGTCCGTGGCCAGCAGGCCGGCTTTGGGGGCGGCGCGGGCCCCTTCCGATTCGCACCAAACACAGACTTCTCAGCCTACCCATCTCCGGCTGCGGCGGGCGCCAACATCGTTTGCAAAGCCTGTGGACTTTCCTTTTCAGTTTTTAGGAAAAAAGTGAGTATGTTTCCTATTGCGTAGTATTTTTACTCACACAAACTCTGGCAGATGCATGTGTGTTTTTCCTTAGATAAGGAAACGCAAGGCAGGCGGCCAGGGAGGGAGGAAGTGCCTTATTCTGAGGTCACAGGAAATTAATGTCACACAGGATTAGAATTTAAGAGGTCTGATGTTCATTACTCGCTGACACATTCGATCTGGTCTGACCTAAAACTTAGTGGACTTTAATTTGTTAAGATACGTGTTCTAGCTTCAGAATCTTAAACATTGAAACAAATATTGTTTTGAAAACGATACCAGACGTAGTGTTGAATGCTGGAATGAAGAAACTGGGTGATGGAAAAGCTCAAAAAGCTTTTCTGTGAAATACTTGTGTAATTCTTCTTGTTTCCTAACCAGGCTTTGTTTTGTTACATGCTATTGCACTCCAACTGCTTCTTGCTGCATTTGGAGGCAGGTTGGTGGGTTAATGCCAATAAACACATTTCTATTTACCATGACTGTCCAGCACCATTAGTTTGTCCACTCAGTGACCTAGTTCTCTTCAGCTTTTAGATGAACTTGGAGCCTCTTTCCTCAGTTTGTGTGTTCAGTTTCCCCTTCCTCTGCGTCCTGTTGTTGGCATGGCAGACACGCTGTTGAATTAGCCGTTGTGTATGGACATTTTCTGAAGTTAATACTAATTTACTTGGATTGGATTCGTTCACAGTGGATGAGATGACCACTTAAGATCACTGCTGAATGTTCTGGCTTTTGTATGCTGTAGTGAGTCTTTAGAACAAAGCCCTCCCCAGAAATGAACATCTGCACATCTGGGAGTGTTTACCTACCCCGTGATTCATCGCATTTAAGGCCTAGTTTGAATTCTTTGAATCAATTGGGAAAGAATTATGTTCTTTAAAGTCTGGGGATTGTACTGGTTTTTTACACCTGTGAGTGAGACTTGGTGTATTCAGAAGTAGTTTAACATACCATAAAATGACTGGCTTTCAGTTTTGGTTGTTGTCTAAACTACAACTTGAGTACTTTATTTATTTGTTCATTCACAATGTTTTTTCATTGAAACCTCAAATCAGCTGCCAGTAGTGCTACAAAAGTGATAGACTGTGGTGGGACACCTGCAAAACTATATGGAAGGGTGGTTTTCTGGACTTAAATCCTACAAATGATGTATGTAAAGACTGACAGTTGAAAGACTAATAGTAAATTCTGTAGCCTGGGGAAGGAAGGAGCCGATGTGAATGTGGGACGGAGAACTGAATGGTTATTTGTTCTTTCTCCTTAGCATGTGTGTTGTGACTGCAAGAAGGATTTTTGCTCGGTGTGTTCCGTCTTACAAGCCAATCTCAGAAGATGTTCCACTTGTCACTTGCTGCAAGAAACAGCCTTTCAGCGACCTCAGTTGATGAGACTGAAAGTCAAGGATCTGCGGCAGTATCTGGTTCTCAGAAACATCCCGACAGACACTTGCCGAGAGAAAGAAGACTTGGTGGATCTGGTGCTGTGCCACCACGGGCTGGGGCCGGAGGAGGACGCGGACGCGGGCGGCTTGCGCTCCTCACGCTCACAGACTTCGGGGTTTTTTACTCATCCGTTTTCTATGTCTGTGTCGTCGCAAGGAGAACTTGCAAACAGGAGGGGAAGCACAGGAAATGGAACACCTTCACGGTACAACCATTAACACGTGCTTTGTGGTACAGCGTAGCTTTTTAATGTCTTAGTAGGCGTGCATCGCTCAAGAGTAAAATACCAATTGGTACGTTTCGGGGTGGCAGGAAAAATGCCTTTTGTATTTCTCACCTGAGAACAGAAGATTACAAGCTAAGATTGCTGGTTTAGGTGATAAAGGTGTCTTAAATTGATAATGATCAGTAGCAATTGAAACTTCAGAATGTCATTGTTATCTGTGACCAGTTGGGTATAAAGGAAAATACTTTATAAGGGATACTGTATTTTTTATCCTGATTAGTTTCATTTTTTACACAGGGACAAGTGGAAACTTC